>NC_077227.1:71355251-71677751 GCF_027887165.1 Monodelphis domestica
GGCAGAGAAAACAACTGGCAGGGTTCCTTCCTTCCTTCCTTCCTTCCTTCCTTCCTTCCTTCCTTCCTTCCTTCCTTCCTTCCTTCCTTCCTTCCTTCCTTCCTTCCTTCCTTCCTTCCTTCCTTCCTTCCTTCCTTCCTTCCTTCCTTCCTTCCTTCCTTCCTTCCTTCCTTTCCTTCTAAAGTTGTTAAACAAGCTGGACCTGCCACTGAAGTAGGCTTTGTCTATTAATCAAAGGTAATTTTCTGATTGTCAGTTTATTGAATTATTCTGATTCATTCAGTTTTTTTTAAAGCCTTACTTTCTGTCTTGGAGTCAATACTGTGTATTGGATCCAAGGCAGAAGAGTGGTAAGGACTAGGCAATGGGGGTCAAGTGACTTGCCCAGGGTCCCACAGCTGGGAAGTGTCTGAGGCCAAATTTGAACATAGGACCTCCCATCTCTAGGTCTGGCTCTCAATCCACTGAGCTACCCAACTGCAACTCCATCCAGTTTTTTTTTAAATCTATACAGAAATCTCCACTGTGCCTCCCAGCCTCCCAGGGTTGTTGTGAGGATAAAATAAAATTAATTTTTAAAGTGTTCTGCAAACCTTAAAGTTCTATTTTAAATGTTAGTTCTTATCAAAGTAGTTCCAATATCTGTATTTATTTGTATTTCCAATATCCAATATCCAATATTTATTTGTATATCCAATATTTGTATTTATTATTATGATTGTTGTCTTAGTCCAGGCCTTGTTTATCTCTAAGGTTATTATAATGTTCATCTTCATTAGATTCCCACCTTTGATACTGTACCCTGCCAGTCATTTTCTTTCCCTATTATTTTTTTACACATGTCCTCCCTCCCTGTGGTAGCTGTCTCTAGCACACTTTATATCACTCTCAAGATCTTCAACTTGATCTCCAAACTTTATCCCTTGGGAACCTTGAAATTACCTTATTTTCCCCCTCTCCTCTACCCAAGCCTTACTCAAATGCTGGGGGACATCAAGCCAAGAAGTCTTGAAATGGTCACGTGTGGAGGCCAGGAGGTCACAAAGTGGATCCTTGGCAGGATGGAGACATCCACTCATCCCTACCCACTCTGTGTGACTTCTCTCACTAACATCCCTTATTATTAGAACTGCTATGATTATTGTTCTCTCCCCAGGTTCAGGAAAAATAATATAAGAGAAAAATACTTGCACACATTCCCCCCAGAATACCACCAAAAGATCATACTTACGAAACCAAACCCAAAAGACTATCATGGGTTAACTTCTGCTGATGTATATGACTCCTAACAAAGCTGTGCTCAATAATTCCCCACTCCCAGGCACAGAACAAATTCTCCTAAGCAAGTATATCAATTACTTTAGGGAGAGGCTAGAACATCATGCCTCAGTGACTTGATTTACCAATGGAAATCCATCTCGGAAACTCCCCAGTGAAACTTTGAAAATGACTAGTTTAATATTAAAACTAAGTTGCACTTCTATCACCCCTTTGATCCCTTGACTTGGCTGCAGCGTTTGTCGATTGTCTCTAGAACTTCTGATTGATTATCTATTTCTATTAAAAGTAACAAATGATCTTCTTTGATTGTAAGCCCAAGCACCTCACAGGTTAATGAGAATGAGCTACTCCACCTGTGATGAAATCATTTATCTTTTGCAAAAACTTTGTGTATCCTGTCAGAATCAATAGTAACAATATAAGTATATAGAATGATCACAGAATGTTAATCAAATGATTTGTTAAAAGCTAATGAATCACTTATCCTATTATCTGCATTTGAACATTTATGTTGAATAATGTAGCTGTGCCAAAAAGTATGTAATCCTTGGGGTATAAAAGTAAGTTAACCCTGGGCCTGGTGGAAGTAGGTCCATGCAAAGCTTGGTCCCAGACCGACACACATAGCTATCTATCATCCATCATTTACACCTTTGCCATCACACCTAACTGAGAACCCTTGAATTCATGAGCAAGGCAAGCCCTGAACTCGCGGCACTCAAAACTCCTTTATCTTATATGTACTCACAATCTACCCTCCGGCATTCTAAATCATGAAATGTCCACATCTGTTCCTACCAAGCCAATTCTTTTTCATCATTCAAATAGCTCCTCAAATTCTTCCTCCCCAATGAGGTCCCACTACCTTGATTAGAGGAAACATGGCAGTTGCCTTCTTCCTATCTTGCCTGGGAAGAGATCTCCTGTGGTTTTCCCTTCTGTTCACTACTCCTCAAATGTACTTGCCTTTATTTATTCTGAATACCAAAATACTTTCATCAGATATATCATTCAAATACAGTTATTGTCTATTGTTCTAACTTCTTGTTCCATGGATTGGGCACAATATGAACAGAAAGAAGACTGTACTTCGATGGATCCTAACAATCGGAGTTCTTTGTATCTTTTTTAGTTATTATATAATCCAAAGATCATCCTCTGGGCTGCCTATTATAGAGTTGCTTCAAATCCTTCCCCCATGATACATTCTCCCAGACTTCCCTCTGCCCCTTAATTTTGTGATTAAACTGTCCAATCAGTAACCTGTCCCTACTTATTTTTGAATATCCTTTTCCTGGAAGAATCTGGGTATTGTTTGCTATAGTAACTGCATCATTCACATGGTATCTATCTTTGCTGGTGTCCTATCCTGTCTGGATTAATTTGTTCCTATATTGTGTCTTGTACTGAAGGGCTCCTTCTGCCACTAGGGAATGTTCATACTGATGCTGCATTGTCTACATTAGGCAGAGCAAACCAGAGGTGTAGAAACATTGAATTGGGGCTTAACCATTCCCTGACCAACATTTTAGTAGCTGTGTGATATTGCTATATTTATATGCTTCTTCATAGTAATTTTCTGGGTATCTTAATCAATCAACTTTTGTCAAGCACCCCATTTACAAAACCATACTGGTCATTGGGGATACCAAGAATAAAACCCCAAATAATGCCTGCTCTGAAGTAGTTTACATTCTAGTAAAGGGAGAAACACAAACACACACATGTATGTATATATGTATGTTGCATGTGTGTGCATACAAAAGAAATAATGTAAAGTAATTTTGGGAAGAAAAAAAAAGACCAGGAAAGAATTCATGCAGAAATGAGCTCTTGAACTAGAAGCTAAATGGTGTAGGAGATGGAGTGCCAAACTTAGAGTCAAGATATCTGAGTTCAAATCCTACTTCAGTCATTTATTAGTTGTGTGACCCTAGGTAAATCACTTAATCTCTCTTAACTTCTATATCCTAGTTGTAAGAGGGGGGAGAATAGTAGTACTTATGTATATCACAGAGTTGTTGTGAGAAAATATATATGAAGTACTTACAAACCTTATTAAAGTACTATATATATATATATATATTATAGATGGGATAATGATACCAACAACAACAACAATTATAGCTAGCATTTACAAGTATTGTAATATAGTTTGAAAAGCTCTTTACAAATACTATCTCATTTTATCTTCACAACAACTCTGTTAGGCAGAGGCTGTTATTATCCTCACTTTAGGATGAGGAAACTGAGACAAACAGAGGTTAAGTGACTTGTCTAAGGTCACATAGCTAATAGTTATCTGGGGCTAGATTTTCTTGCAAGTCTTTCTGATTCCTGGTCTGGGGCTCTATCCATTGTGGAACCTTGCTGCTTCTAAAATGGAAAGTGCTAAATTTGGCAGAGGATATGGGTTTAAATCCTTTTTCTGCCAGTTTATAACTTTCTGTAAACTTCACTTCTCTGAGACTCAGTCTCCTCATCAGTAAAATAAGAGGATTAGATTCTCAGGTCTGTTTTAGCTCTAAATCCACGATTACATGATACCATGAAATTAGAGATGTCAAGAAGTGAAAATGGTAAAGGAGGGGATTCTAGGTATGAGGAACAACCAGTGTGAAGACACAGAGATGGGAGATGGCATTATATGTGTGTGGAATTGCAAGAACTGTTTGGCTGCTTTGTGGAGGATAACGTGAAATAAGTCTGGAAAGATAGGATGGGGTCAAGAGTTGTAAATACCCAACAGAAGAGCTAGTAGTTGATTTTGGAAGTAATAGGGAGCCTCTGGAACTTGTTGAGTAGGGACACTTTAGGCATGAACTTTGGAAAAATCATTCTGACAGTTGTGTGGAAGTTGGATTGGAATGGAGAGAAACTTGAAGAAGAGATCTGAATTATGAGGTCTTTTTCAATGGTCCAGGAAAGATGATGATGTCGACCTGAACTAGGATGGTGGCTGAATTAGTGGAGAGAAATTGACCTATGTGAGTGATGTTATAGAGATAGAAACTAAGATTTGGAAACTTATTGGAGACATAGAGAGAGTAAGAGTGAGGAATCACTGGTGTGAGAATAGAGGATGTAAACTTGGAAGACTGGAAGAATGATTTGCCCTTGCCAGTCATAGAAATGTTTGTTAGAGGGATAGGTTTGGTGGGAAAGAAAGTGAATTCAATTTGGAACATGTCTGAATTTGAGATGCCTATATGTCTTCTAGTTAGAAATGTATAATAAATATTTGGTGATGTGTGACTGGAGCTAGGGAGAAAGATTGAGGCTGGATATATACTGTAGAGACAGAAGACCTCTGCATAAATATGATCTTAAACCCATGGGTGGAGATGAGTTCACCAACAGAGGGCATATAGAAAGAAAAGAGAAGAAAGCTCAGGACAGAACCTTAAACCAAAAGTGTCTGCAAGGTAGGGAACATTTCTTTTTAGATCTCTCTATTTAACATTAAGCCCAGTGATGCTTGCTTCTACCTGTTTAACACTGTCTACTTTTTACTGGAAAGTTTAAGGAATGAGATGTCTGGGCTATTTTCCCCCTACTTAACTAAGATATAAGGGAAATTATTTTTATCATAACCTGTGCTCTTGTCCAAATTTCTAAATTGTATTATTTTATTTTTCTGACTTAGTAAATATAACTTGATAAATATAAATTAAATATTCCTTTCTTGGCTTTGACGAAAGTCTATGATTGTGGCGTACAACTGGAGATATTGGCAAAGGCAGTGAGATGGTTATGTATTGATACCTCCCCCCCTCAATATTTCCTAGACATTATTTTAATAAAACCCCTAATATCTTATGGGGCAGCTGGGTGGTACAGTGGATAGAGGAGGAGGACTGGAGAACAAATCAGGAAGACCTGATTTCAAATCCAGCCTTGGATAGTTACTAGCTAGGTGATATTAAGCAAGTCATTTAACTCTGTTTACCTCATTTCCTTTTTTCTATAAAATGATCTGGAGGAGGTAGCAAACTATGGCTCTTTGCCAAGAAAACTCCAAATGGGGTCATGAAGATTTGGACCCAACTGAAAAATGATTGTACAAAAAAATCTTATATTCTGGTGATTTTTTTTCTCCTGAAAATAAAATGTGGGGAGGAGGAGGGATAAGGATTAAGCGTTTTGATTAGTTGGATGACTATTTCCTTTAAAAAATATCCTTATCTTCTGTCTTAGAATCAATACTTTATATTCGGATTCATTCCAAGAAAGAAAAGTGGTAAGGGCCGGGCAAATGAGGTTAAATGACTTGTTTAATCTCACATAGAAAGAAAGTGTCTGAGGTCAATCTTGAACCCAAGACCTTCCATCTCTAGGTCTGGCTTAATCCATTGAGAGACTGTAATTACTTTTAATATTTTTTGGAAGTAATTTCAGTTTGCTAATGATGAGAAGGATAGGAGATAGAGAAGTGGTCTTGGAGCCAGGAAAACCTAGGTTCCAGTCCTTTCTTAGACACATACAGACTGACTGTGGATAGTGTTTCAGTGCCCTAGGCAACCCTCTAAGGCTCTAAGTTAGAGCTGAATCATTCCTGGAGATGGTAGAAGTTTTTACGGTGGGATTTGCCTTATATTTCAAGAGTCTAGACTCCTTTTAACCCTTTCCCACACCTCATGACAGTAGTGTCTTCAAGTTGCTTAAGCCATACCATTGCTATTGTTATCTTTTTTGCAAGGGTTTTGTGGATTATTGCCCAGTCTCTCTTTTAAATGTGGAAAGTCTGAGGCTTAAAGATGAAAACTTAGCTAAACATAGAGATGGTGTATATGGGCACCTGAGTGTCAGCCCTTCCACATCCTTGAGATATGAAAGCCTCTGAAAAGGCTTAAACAGCTGTCAGAGACTAATATTTCAATCATCTTCTCTGAGGAAAATCTCTCGTGGCAAATTGAGGTTTCCAGAGAGAGTGGCCCTGGGAAATTGGGCTAATTGTATACTGCATCTATGGAAAGAAATAGTTATAGATTATACTAATTGATTTAAATTCTGCAAAAGTACCCTTTGTGCAATAACATTCTATTTCTTCTCTGCCCAGACTACAGATGTCTAGAATGCAACCAGACCTTTAAGTGTGAGCACTCCTATCTCTCGCACATTCGTTTCCTCTGTTCTCCTGGGAAAGTCCCCTTGGTGATGAGCTCTCCAGATGCCAAAGCTCCCCATTCCAGGGATCTGGACCAGTCTACCAACTTCCACAACCTAGCCAGAGACCTGGAGGTCAAAATGTCCACCCAGAAAGAAGGTCCCCTTCATAGCCCTTTGCCTGAAAAGGGGCTACAAACCAATGAAGCTGAGCCCAGCCAGGTCCAGAAAATGGTGTTACTGGGGAAAACAAACCATTTGAGCAAAGGAGTGCCCTCTGTTCCCTGCAGCAGGGATGGAGGGGCTGAGCATGTGTTGTCAGCTGCCATATGGAAACTCAACCCAGTGAAGCAGTCATCCAAGAAGACCCCCTGGGTTCAGAAACCCAGCGCTTTCACTGAGGTCAAGAGACTAAATGACAAACTTCAGAGTGAGAGAGCTAGAGAGGAGGACCAAGGCAACGGGTCAGACCAACTTGGCAAAGAGCAGCAACCAATGGATTGTGTCCTGAGTGGGACCAGTAGTGCTTTTTCCTTTGTGTGGCCCGCCCGAGCCTTTGGGGAACTGGGGAGTGCTTTCAGCAAACCAGTCAAGTGTCTGGCCCATAGAACAGCATTAAATTCCCAGATCCCAGTCAGCAACTCGGCAGAAGCCTTAGGGGATCTGTCAGGGTTCATTAACACCATGGATGCTATGTGTTGTGGAAATCTTTTGAATTCCAAGTTTTCCATCAGCGATTTGTGCAACTTGCAAATGTTACAGGAGTGGACCCCCCAGTGCCACACTTTCCCATATGCTTCAGAACTGTGGCCAAAACCGGTAGCTCAATTCCACATATCTCCATCGTCATCGACCTCCTCTGTCTCCTCTGGCCCCTCTTTAACGCTCCTGCCACCCACATTCACGTCGCTGGGCATGGCTACCCAGAACTGGTGTGCAAAATGTAACCTCTCCTTCCGCATGACATCTGACTTGGTATTTCACATGCGATCACACCACAAGAAAGAATATTCTTCTTCCGAGGTGCAGGCCAAGAGAAGGAGGGAAGAGAAGCTGACCTGCCCAATTTGCCATGAGTATTTCCGAGAGCGCCACCATCTATCTCGGCACATGACTTCTCACAATTAGAGATGCAGCTGTAGACTGATTCCATTGCATCCCACGTGCAACTTGCTGAACAGAGGAATGGTCCTTGAATTTCTTTCTTTAAGGAAAACAGCTATGTACAGTGACTGGCCATGCTGTCTCCTTGCTCAAGGATGGGATATTTCCAAATGGTCAACAAGGTTTGGCTTTAGTTTGAAAAAATCAACCCAGATCAGAGATTCACAGAACTGTAGCACTAAAAGGGAGCTGAGTGGCCATCTTGTTCAACCTTTACATATAAGTCCTTGTTAATATATATTTTTATGGGATGAAAATAGTGAAATGAAGCTAATATTATTGTTGATTCTCAATCATTGTAATTTCCAGACTTGTGTGTTGGTATAATACAGACTTTGTAACCTTTTCAAGGGTGTGAATTATTTGAACTATCTGTGCAGGAAATGCCCCTTCCATTTCCTTTTCCTTTTAATGCATTAAACTTAGACACACAAAGGGTAGAAAAACAGCAGCAATTCCTTTTCTTCCAAAAAACATCATGTGCAAAAAGTCTGAGGAAAAAATGTATGAGGGATGAAACAGAGTTGTGA
Source organism: Monodelphis domestica (assembly GCF_027887165.1). Classification (NCBI taxonomy): domain Eukaryota; kingdom Metazoa; phylum Chordata; class Mammalia; order Didelphimorphia; family Didelphidae; genus Monodelphis; species Monodelphis domestica. Next base: position 71,363,333 of record NC_077227.1, read on the forward strand.
TTGGTAGTGGTATAGAGAAACCTCCAAAAAGGAATCTCTTGGAGTCCAATTGGACATTCTTTTCCAGGTAGAGCCCATTCCAATGCTGTAGAGACAGACCTTTCCCAGTAGCCCCAAGAACCAATACTGCCCTACCCAAAGACATGTTCCACCCCCACAAACATCTTTTGTTGGACTTCTTGTGTTTTTTTTTTCTCATCACAGCACCCTACTTCACATAACTGGAGGCATATATGTTCAGGAGGAGCAGAATTACCCATAATCTCTATCTCAGCACACTCCCCTCTATGAAAATCAAACCCAACCTGAGTGAATGTGAATGCATTATGGTTAGTTGGCTTGCTATTCGCAAAGATATGTGACCATAATGAATCACCCAGAAATGGAGAGGAGAGAGGGTTGCAAGCAAAATAAGTAAAACCAAGAAACCTGGCTAGAGAAGGTCTTTACTCTCCCACAGGCTGGTCAGCATCCAGAAAAAATCAAGGGATGTTGTTCCCATCATGCCATACCTTACACACCCCTGATGCTGCCCTTTATCACTATGGACTCAGTGAAGCGTTCTCTGGTACTTAAATGCTTGCTTGACTTCTGTCACATTTGAAAATCCTTTAGAATTTACTGCCATTCAGGTGTGTGAATCTCCAACTAGATTGAGTTTATGACGGGTGGCATGTCTGGAGGCAGAGAGAGACTGTACTTAGCAAAAAACAAAACAAAACCAAACAAAACCCCCTTGAAATTGCTTTTCTATGTTATTTGACTTGCTTTTCTTCCTTTAATGGCGAGAACCATTTTAACCACTCACTGGGATAAACCTTCAGTGATCTCTAGTTGGGATATTGTATTAGATATCCATGCCCTCAATGAAATTTCCCTATTTAATGCTGAATTAAATCCATTTCAACAAACATTTATTAAGTTCCTACTTAAGTAACAGCCACTGGGGATATAAAGATAAAAAAGAGATGATCTTTGCTCTCGAGTTGCTTATTGTCCTAATGAATCAGGAAAAGGGTATACCCAGAGAGGGAAATACAAGGTACATAGAGAACAGTAAAAAAGTAAGTTAATGAAAGAGAGAAAAGGGACAGAGATCTGTTAGGAATACATTTTGGAAATGGAGGACCACCTGTACAAAAGCAGGAAAGTACCACGTTCTGAGAACAGCTGGGTCATGGAGGGGAATCTCATGACATAAGCCTTTATAAAAGACACATGAAATAGGGAGTTGGTGGTGTTTGTAATTCGAGTGACACTGGCTTCACTACAGCATAAGGTGGTTGGTTCTCATCAGGGTAGACACCATATGAACCTGTGGACAAATTGTTCCCTCTAAGGCTCAGTCTATTTCCAGGAGAAGCATTTTAGAAACTGTCAGACTTCCTGAGTGCTTGACTAATTAATCTTCTACAGCATTACCAAGTCTGGTACTTTGACACAAATACATTTCAGAATACAGATGGCAAATCATCCAATTTCTATTATTTGTTTATTGGCCAAGAGGTGATTTTCTTCTTTCTTTTTTTTTTAAACCCTTACCTTCTTTCTTAGACTCAGTACTATATATTGGTGCTAAGACAGAAGAATAGCAAGGGCTAGGCATTTGGGGTTAAGTGACTTGTCCAGGGTTATACATCCAAGAAGTGTCTGTCAAATTTGAACCCAAGACCTCCTGTCACCAGGCCTGGCTCACTATCCACTGAACAAAGTTACTTCACCTCAGAAAGGCAATTTTTCAATTGTTTCCTTTAATGATTTTTAATATCAGTTGTCAAATACCCTGGGGGTTTGTCACTTTGACCAAAGCAACCTAACATTGGTGTGCTGGTAAATTCTTAGCTACCAGCTCTAAAAAATGTATGCATGACACACCTTTAATTCTAATCTGCATTGTTAACATTTTCCCCATCATTTTCTTAAGTCTAGATAAAAAAAAAATAAATCAAGCCCTGATTTTGTAACATTTACCAGTCTCTGAGTTATAAATCCTCATATACATTTTCCCCATCATTTTCTTAAGTCTAGATAAAAAAAAAATAAATCCAGCCCTGATTTGTAACATTTACCAGTCTCTGAGGTATAAATCCTCATATTGAAAATTTAACAATAGGCTCTTGTGAGCTGATTATAATTCATCCTTAAGTCTACACTTTTAGATCACTCCTGCTGATTTCACTGAAGATGCCAACATTTTTCAGCAGTGGTGTGATGGAAGGAATGAAACTGCCAGTTCTCAAAATATCTTCATTTATATAGGGCTACCTTGGTCAAAATGGCAAAGTAGTTAAATATTTTGGCTTCAATTCCTCTAATCATCTAAAAAAAATCAAACCAAAACTAAAAAATCTTTACTTTCTGTCTTCAAATCAATACCAAGCAATACAGTAGTTTCAAGGCAGAAGAGTGATTGGGGTTAGCCAATGGTGATTGAATGTTTTGATTTAGCCAATGGTGATTAAATCACACAGTTAGGAAGTATCTGAGGTCAGATTTTAACCAAGACCTCCTATTTCTGGGCCTGGCTCTCAATCCACTAGAGCCATCTAGCAGCCCCCTCTTCTATTCCTCTTTCTACTTCCTCAGCCCCCAAGGTATTATTGTTCAAATTCTAACCTTACGTTGTCCCACTTTTTCCTATGCTACACAGGCATACCCATAGTTGCCAAAGATAACATCTTTCTTATTTTTTTTCTTACTCCTTCCTCCTTTGGTCCATCTGAACTCCCTATGTCTCATTCCTTTGGGACTCTACTGGCTTATTAGCTAAATGACCAAAAGTTTAATGTATGACCATATCAGTAAAATTTTTATTGTTTAGTTGGTTTTCATTTGTGTCCAACTCTTTGTGACTCCTTTGGGGATTTTCTTGGCAAAGATACTGGAGTGGTTTGCCATTTCATTCTCCAGCTCATTTTACAGATGAAGAAACTGAGAGTGACAAGGTTTAGTGACTTGCCCAGAGCTGTACAACCAATAAGTGTCTAAGACCAGATTCGAACTCAGGAAGATGAGTCTCCCTAAAGCCAGACCCAGCAGTCTATGCATTGCGCCTCCTAACTGTCCTGTTAAATCTGTAAAATAACAGTATACATCTCATAATGATAATCAAATAAGATAACTTGTAAAGTAATTTGCAAGTCTTGGAGTGCTATATAAATGATAGATTATTATTATTATCAACAGCAGAAGTTTTATTATTAGTATAATTAATATTAATTACTTATGCTATAGTTCTACATGGCTACCCCTTTCAACTAAAATTTTATATCTCTGGTCCTCCAGAAACTCTCCTTGTCTTTCTAAGACTATGCTATTTCTTGTAGTCTCCTTGCCATGCTTTATCTGTTTTCTAATTCTCCATTTGTCCATATCTCTAACATCTTTCTATGATCTATGTCTATCTATCTCTAACTATGATTTCTATCTCATCCATCCATCATCGATCCATCCATCCATCCATCTATCTATCTATCTATCTATCTATCTATCTATCTATCTATCTATCTATCTATCTGTCTGTCTGTCTGTCTGTCTGTCTGTCTGTCTGTCTGTCTGTCTATCTATCTGCCTAGCTCAATCATCTAGCTATACATCTACCTTTCTGTTATCTTTTTTGCTGATGATGTTCATCTTCAACATCTCACTCTGTATAAGAAAGGTCCTCTCTTCATGTTATTCATAGGGAAAGTATGGTTTGGACCTCACCAATGAGCAACCATACCACCTGATCCACTTTCTTAGTATCTGAGAGTCCTATGCATTTTCTCTCAACACTGAAAGAAAAACCATTCCTTCCCATTCATATTTTTGGAGATATTTGCTTGAACACCGAAGTGGTCCAAGAGAAAATCTTGTTATCAACATAGTAGAATAGGCAAACATTTTATACTGAGGGAATTCAGAAGAGTTATAGAAAATACGTTCTCTTCTGTATCAATGCCACTGGCTGAGCTGCCCCACAAACCACCTAGCCAGGATGCCTCAGAATGGTAAAAACTGGAGGTTAGGTTTGCCTGGTCTGATAGCAATGAACTATTTGGTCAGCTAGTGATGGAACACATAGACATGCTGAAGGAGATGGATGTGTATTCCTTTCCTTCCTTTCTCTTCCTCTGATTTAAGAAAAATTGTCCCTGGCAGCAGCCTAAGGGTAGAGTGTCTGCTGTTGTTATGGAACAGAGTGCTATGAAATAGAGTGACTATGGACTAGATCTATTAAATAATCAGGATGCCTTAGTGTCTCTTTCAGGTTGCTAGCTTCAGGAGGCTGCTTCCACCTATGATTTAGGTGTTTTCAAATGGGGTCAATCACCTCCAAGGGCTACAATGTGGTTACAACTCTTTGGTTTTGGAGCAGTCATGGACCTGGCTGTATGATGCCCAAGAAAGATTCTTTTAGCTTTGAAGGTTGGTAAGGAATTTTACTACCAAGACATGAAGAACTGAGTTTTTCTTTGTGCTCATATGGCTGATCCCTTCTTACTCCATTCGTCTAGTATGCTTTGGCAGTCCATATGGCAACTAGATTTCATGGGCACTGATGCTGTGCATGGGGGATAGTCCTTTCTTTTTGTCTGAAGGTAACCCAGGTTGACCATTTATTTCAGTTATTATTAGTTAATTAGAGTGGGGAGAAGAACATGGAATGGGATAGCTATCAGGAGACTTGGATCTGGTCCCTGATCACCTCTGTCTTGTCATACAACTTCAGACAAATTGCTTAATCATCTCCTGTCTCAAATTCTGTTTTAACAAACAACAATGATAATAATGCTCTGTTAGAGATCCTACTATACAAAGTCCATGTACAAGTTCACTGTTTGTAGGGAACATTTTATTCTTCATATTTGTATCCTTAGCATCTAGCACTCACAGAAAGGGAACAGCATTAATATAGTGCCTGCTGCACTTCAGGTATTGTACTGCTTTTTACAAATATCTTATTTGATTTTGCAACAATCCTATGAGGAAGCTGCTATAATTATCTCCATTCTATAGTTCAGAAAATAGTGACAGAAAGAGTTTAATTGATTTTCCCAAGAATCATGCAACAAGGAAGTCTGAGGTCAGATTTGAACTCTGGTTTTCCTGACTTCAGGTCCACTATTCTTTCTGCTGTATCACCAGGAGCCTCTCTTAGTCATCACTTAGTAAATTCTTGTGGATTGATTGCTAGATCCCCTTGTCTTCTCATTCCCTCTTTGGGTACCCACTTGCTTTTGCTTGTAGATTACAGGGAGATTAAAACCTTGCTGTTTAGACATGCCATTCAGAATCAGACTGGGCTTCTTCTCAGAGAGGCACCAAGACACAGAGGTCAGGGCAATTCTCTGGTTTATGCCCTTTCTCTTGCCCTACCCCATCTGGCTCTAAGCTTCAACCACTCCTTCTTCCTTGTTGATCCTTGATTCATTATCTGATTCTCTGAAATATACTTTAACTATCTACATTCAATCCCAGAAGGAAACTGTCTTGTCAACATTTCATACATGAAACCTACTTCTGTATGCCTATGGTTAAATTAATCTACCAACATTTTTTATATAGGCTTGCAAAGCTATTCCCCTTTTTGCCCTGATCTCCCCAGCCTCTAACACTTCATTTAATCCTTAACGCAGCTATTAAATTGGTCTTCCTTAATCATAGTTCTCTCCATGTTACCCCTTGCCCCCCTTCAATAAACTTCAATGACTCCCTTTTACCTCTAGTATCCCATATAAAATTTTGCGTTGGGTATTCAAAACCTTACATAATCTGGTCCCTTATTTCTTTACAGTCTTCTTATGTCTTACTTCTCAATACAATGACATTCAAGTCCTTGTTTATTCCCCAATTAAGCACCCCATTTTCTCACTCCTGGGAATTTTCCCTTGCTGTCTCCCATGCCTGAAAATCCCTTCCTCCTTATCTTGCACCCCTGGCTTCCCTGGCACTTCTGCTAGAATCCTTTCAAGGTCCTTAATCACTTTGCCTCTAAGATTACCTCCCATTTATCCTATTTATATCTGATTTATACATAATTGCTTGCATATTGTCTCCCATATTGAATAGCGAGTGCCTTGAGAGTATGGGCAGTTTTATGTGCTTATTACAGTCCTGGAACATAGAAGGTGCTCGATAATTGCTCAATGACTAACAACAATTAATTGTTATTGTCTAGTAGCTTTTCAATCATATCTAACATTTTGTGACTCCATTTGGTGTTTTCTTGGCAAAGATACTGGAGTTGTTTGCCATTTCTTTCCTTCTCCAAATCATTTTACACATGAGGAAACCAAGGCAGACAGAATTAAGTGACTTGCCTGGGGTCACACTGCTAAGATTTGAACTCGTCTTCTTGACTGGAAGCCCAACACTCTGCACAACCATACCGCTTGCTAGAATAACATCTTTCGATCTCAGTTTGATTCAATTCCATCCTGATTCTTTTTAGTTTCATTCCTGCAGGACACTTTGTTAGGTGTAGAGGAAGCAAAACCTAAATTGAAGCTGTCCCTTCCCTTAAGAAACTTTAATTCTTTTGGAGGTAGGCAAAGTAGATGCAGATAAGTTAATATCAGATCACTTTGGCCAGAAAAACTTCCAGTCAGAAGAGTGAGTTAAGCCTTGAAGGAAGGAAGCTAGTGGTCAAAAGGCAGAGGGAAGAAGAGCCTGTATTGCAGGGATGGAAGGCAGCCTGAATAAACAAAGGCACAGAGGGAAGAAGCTGCATATTCTTGCAACAGGATCAGACTTGCCTCTTCATGACTTGACACTAAGCTTCTAGAGAAATACTTATTGTCTTGTCTTTGTGGGGAGGAGCAGAGGGTCTGACTTAGAGGTACATGGCTAGAAGCCGGTGACCTACTTTGGCCAAAAGCAGTAGATGTGACTCCAGCCAGAGCTTCTGGATTATTTGCTCTTCACTTTTAATGATCTCCTCTCCCCAATCTCTGCCACTATGCTGGGGATGTTGATTGATTGGTTGCTGTATCCCTTAACCTCATCCCTGGTTCTCTCTGAACCACTCATTTGGCTGCCAGTAAAATTTATTGAGCACCTACTGTGAGCCAGGCATTGTGCCAAATACCATACAAAGAAAGGCAAATGGCATTCCCTTCTCTCAGGGATCCCACAGAGCATTGAATGTGAGGGATGGAGTTGAGGGAAGGGATAAATTATCTAGTGGGTACTGGTGAGTGATAAAGGACTGCTGAAACTCACCTGGAGTATTAATAGAAGAAAATAACAGAGCACTTTAATGCTTGCAAAGCACTTTGGATATATTATCTTATTTGAATCTCAAAGCAGTGCTGGAAGGTAAGGACTACAGCCATTACTATCTCTACCTCTAATGGAGGGGGATTGAGACTGGTACATGCTGGTCCAGTGACTCTGGGCAGATCATTTAACTTTTCAGTGATCTTAGGCAACTCTCTAAAAGGGTGATGATAGAAGATCCCTAACCCTGTCCTCATGTCTATCTAGATCCCTAACCCTGTCCCTGTGTCTATCTAGATCCCTAACCCTGTCCCTATGTCTGTCTAATCCCTAACCCTGTCCCTATGTCTATCTAGATTCCTAACCCTGTCCCTATGTCTGTCTAATCCCTAACCCTGTCCCTATGTCTATCTAGATCCCTAACCCTGTCCCTATGTCTATCTAGATCCCTAACTCTGTCCCTATGTCTGTCTAGATCCCTAACTCTGTCCATATGTCTGTCTAATCCCTAACCCTGTCCCTATGTCTATCTAGATCCTTAACTCTGTCCCTATGTCTGTCTAATCCCTAACCCTGTCCCTATGTCTGTCTAATCCCTAACCCTGTCCCTATGTCTGTCTAATCCCTAATCCTGTCCTAATGTCTGTCTAGTCCCTAACCCTGTCCCTATGTCTATCTAGTTCCCTAACCCTGTCCCTATGTCTATCTAGATCCCTAACTCTGTCCCTATGTCTGTCTAGATCCCTAACTCTGTCCCTATGTCTGTCTAATCCCTAACCCTGTCCCTATGTCTGTCTAATCCCTAACCCTGTCCCTATGTCTATCTAGATCCCTAACTCTGTCCCTATGTCTAGCTAAATCACCAGCTCTGGCTCTGTCTCTATCTAAATCCCTAACCCTATTTCAACCAATCTGGAAATTGAAGCTGAGAGAAATTACCCAGGATTATTATACATCTAAATGTATCTAAGAGAGGATATAAATCCTTATCTTCTAGACTCCAACTTCCATATATTATCTTTGAAACTACATAGATTCTCAGTAATGATGAGCAATTCTCATTTATGTAACACTTTACCACTTTACCATTGTTCTATGAAGTAAGTAATGCCAAGGTTTCTCCTTGGAAAATATGAGTTCCTAGTAGGGCAGGGATTGTTTTGTTCTTGTCCTTTTAATCTCCAGTGCCTATAATACAGTGTATGTATGGCACATAGCAGGTGCTTAATAAACATCCATTATCCCCATTTTACAGATGAGGAATGGTAGGCTCAGAAAAATTAAGTAACTTGTTCTAGGTCACATAGCTTGTAAGAGGATTCAGAGGACTTGTATTGTCAGGAATGACAAAGTAGATTCTTGGAAGAAAAATAGGTTAGACAAGATGGCCCCTTCCCACCTGGTGTTCTTGGTGTCTGTAATGTGTGAAGGGAAGCCCCCTCCCAGGATCACACACTGGGATCCTACCTGTGTCCCAGCAGTGCTAGAACTACATCACATCAGTGGGCTTGGATCACTGAATGGTGCCCTAGGCACTTGACCCAGAAATGAATGGGAAATTGATCTGGGTGAGAAAGGAGAAAATAAAGTAGGGGGATCCAGGAAGTGGGCTCTTTCTGTTCTCTTGGGCGTGCAGCCAAAGGAAGGTGGTGAAGGGACCTATTGGGAGACAGACAACAAGACAGGATAAAATTAGGCTTCTTTCTCTCTGTCTGCCTTCTCCTGTTCAAGTAAATATTAATAAACCCTATGGAAATTAAGGACCTGAGTTTAATTTAGTTATTACAGTAACCTATCTTCCAAGTCTGCAGCCATTATTCTCTCTATTCCACCAGGCTACTATGAAGAAATATGACGATAGCTTTCTATACATCTATAGAGAGTTCTCCATCGGTATTGCTACTGTTGGATTTCCCCTTTGCTGCCTTTTCAGATTTTCTACGATACTCAACCAACTTCTTGATCTCACTGTAGAACAGAAGTTGTTAACCTGGTGTGGCGAATTAAAAAAAAATTGTATTTCAATATAATTGAAATAATAATTGCTTCAACCTTGTTCCTTTGTAATCATATCTTTTATACATTTTATAATAATAGTAATTGCTAGAATTTCTGTAACACTTTAAGGTTTAAAAGTGCCTTAAACTTATTGTCACATTTTATTCTCACAATCCTGGGAAGTAGGTGCTGTTATTACCATTTTATAGATGAGGAAACTGAGGCACATAGCGCTTAAGTGATTTGCTCAGGGTCACACAGTGAGTACAGTGTCTGAGTACAGGTTTGAACTCAGGTCTTCCTGACTTTGAGTCCAGTGCTCTGTTCACTGCCTTTTAAGAGCATTATTCAGAGATTTCCCCAGATTACCAAAGGGGTCTATGATACAAAATTCTGAAACATGAGTGAACTACAAGATTTTAGATTCTCCATACCCTATTCCCCTTCCTCTCGCCTCATTTTTCAGATTTTTTAACACATAACCTAAATTCCCATTTTTCCTAGTATAAATGGAATAGAAGGTGTACTTAGTGTAGATATCCAGGGAGACTGGGAAGGGAAGAAGCATTTATTAAAGTCTGACTATGTGCCAAGTACTGTACTGAGAACTTAGAAAATATCTAATTTAATCCTTATAACAACATTATGAGATAGTTTTTTATAGACAAGGAAATCGAGACAGACAGAGATGAGTTGAGTGGTCCCAGGTCACAAAACTAGTAAGTAACTGAGGTGAAATTTGAACTTTAGTCTTTCTGACTCCAGGATCAATGTTCTATCCATCGTGCCACCAAGCTGCCAGTATTCACTGGCTGAAATCTGTATAAATGACCCAGAATAGTACTTGGCCACAACTAAACAGTTATTCCATAGCTAGTATTTGTGGTTAAAGCATTTGTAACTCAGATGCATTTTTTTAAAATGGAAAAGAATGTGCATGAGGGCTGAAATATTCCCATCATCAAAATTCTTGTCCATTTGGCAGGACCCAAAGGCTGTATAAGCAAACATTGGCTAGTTGGACCATTCTTACAAAACGATTCAGTCAATTCTGTTAAAAACAACAGCTCAACATTCACAATTCATGCTAATAAACAAGTAGTCTGGCAAATTGTCCAAACAAACCCCTAAAATTAAAATTAGGATTACATTTTGTATCCAAAAAGGAAAACAATAATTTCATAGCATACATTTCCCCTAGCATCTCACCTAATTCCAAACAAATTAAACAGATAACTCCAATACATTGGATCTTCATCCCTTCCAATTCAGCCTGAGTATATTAAGTTTAAATTCTTCTTTGGTATTTAACAGCCTCATAATCTGGCTCCACCCTGTTTTTATAGGCTGATGACACATTACTTCTTCTTTATGCACTCTGAATGCCAGCCAAACTGGGTTACATATGGCTTGTTACCCACTTATCACTTCCCATCTCCTACATCCAAACCTTTTCTGGAGGTTGTATCTCCTGCCTGAAATGTGCTCCCTCCCCACCTACATCCGTGGAAATCCCTTCAAGACTCAGGTCAAGTGCAACCTTCTATAGAAGGTCTTTCCCAATGAATTACTCCTCAAAATGCTTTGTATTTATTTTGTATCCAAATGGGCTCAAGAGACTAGCGCACTCATCTTTCTCCTTTTCTAAGAAGCCTTTCTACACTGGACCCATGAATGCGGTCCAGACCAGATTTATAAAGTCCAGGGGGAGCCTTGCCCCTAATGGAAAGGAGTTATTCTTCCCCTTTTTTATTTACACTTTTCATATCATTAAATCCATACCCTACAACCCTGTGCTCCATATACATATAGCTTGGGTCTATGGTTCATGTTTAGGATCTACCCAGAGGTAGAATGGAAAATGACAATATGAATCAGGCAGGGATAAGTGTTTATTTCTTTAAAAGAGATCCTAAAGGACTTACCACATACACTGACAGAACAACTTAAAGCAGAATTCCTGAATTTATTATTATTTTTAAAGTCTCTCAGGAGGTTGATGCTTAAGTCTCATAAAAATACAAAGTAGTTTTGTGGAACTTACCAATAGGCATACTTCATCTTACTTCAGCACTGTACTATCCAATAAACTCTTGGTCCATGGCTTCTGGCAAAATAAGTCAAGCATGGACCCATTCTCCTGCCACAGTCATCTTCATGAGTACTAGAGTAGTTTCTGGGAATGCCTCCCTGGACCAACAGTCAACTCTAGTCAAAATAATCCAAAGCCTCTAGAAACCCTTGAATTTTCAAGATTATCTCCAAGTTTGAACATATTCACCTTGGAATAGATATTTATCCACACAGTCAACATGGAGTCATGGAAAAAGCACTGAATTTAGAGCCAGGAAAATCCAAGTTCAAATCTAGTCTATGACATGTACTAGCTGTGTAACCCAAGGCAAGTTATTTAATATTTCTCAGACTCACTTTCCTCATCTGTTAAATAAGGGGGTTGGCCTCGATGGCCTCGAAGGTTCTTTCCAACTTTAAATATAATAGGCTAAGATCTTATGACCTAAGATTAAGGAGAAACCCCTTGTCTCACCCCCTTCCCCCCAAAAGCAAATACAAAGATGAGGCTCAAAATCCAGCCTTAGGATTGCTTAGGTAGGATATAGGCTATGTTTAGAGTAGCATGATGACAAGAATAGGGAACAGGACATGATGCTCCACCCTCAAATCTTAGAGGAAACTTCTAGAGATTGTCTTGACATAATTTGCTGCTGAGAGAGAAAGAGCAGTGTTTGTTCAATCTATTAAAATCTTAAATATTAATTAATAAAATATATTTTTAAAATTTTATAATATTTTATTTGATCATTTCCATGCATTATTCATTAAAGACAAAGATCATTTTCTTTTCCTCCCCCCACTCCCCATAGCCGATGCGTGTTTCCACTGGGTATCACATGTGCTCTTGATTCGAACCCATTGCTATGTTGTTAATATTTGCATTAGAGTGTTCATTTAGATTCTCTCCTCTGTCATGTCCCCTCAACCGCTGTAGTCAGGCAATTGCTTTTCCTCGGTGTTTCTACTCCCACAGTTTGTCCTCTGCTTATGAAGAGTGTTTTTTCTCCTAGATCCCTGCAGATTGTTCAGGGACATTACACCACCACTAATGGAGAAGTTCGTTCGATTATACCACAGTGTATTAGTCTCTGTGTACAATGTTCTCCTGGTTCTGCTCCTCTCGCTCTGCATCACTTCCTGGAGGTTGTTCCAGTCTCCGTGGAATTTCTCCATTTTATTATTCCTTTTTGCACAATAGTATTCCATCACCAACATATACCACAATTTGCTCAGCCATTCCCCAATTGATGGGCATCCCCTCGTTTTCCAATTTTTGGCCACCACAAAGAGTGCAGCTATGAATATTCTTGTACAAGTCTTTTTGTCCATTATCTCTTTGGGGTACAGACCCAGCAGTGCTATGGCTGGATCAAAGGGCAGACAGTCTTTTATCACCCTTTGGGCATAGTTGCAAATTGCCCTCCAGAATGGTTGGATCAGTTCACAACTCCACCAGCAATGAATTAATGTCCCTACTTTACCACATCCCCTCCAGCATTCATTGCTTTCCTTTGCTATCATGTTAGCCAATCTGCTAGGTGTGAGGTGATACCTCAGAGTTGTGTTGATTTGCATCTCTCTGATTATAAGAGATTTAGAACACTTCTTCATGTGCTTATTAATAGTTTTGATTTCTTTATCTGAGAACTGCCTATCCATGTCCCTTGCCCATTTATCAATTGGACAATGGCTTGGTTTTTTGTACAATTGATTTGGCTCTTTATAAATTTGAGTAATTAAACCTTTGTCAGAGGTTTTTCTGAAGATTTTTCCCCAATTTGTTGTTTTCCTTCTGATTTTAGTTACATTGGTTTTGTTTGTGCAAAAGCTTTTTAGTTTGATGTAGTCAAAATTATTTATTTTACATTTTGTGATTCTTTCTATGTCTTGCTTGGTTTTAAAGTCTTTCCCCTCCCAAAGGTCTGACATGTCTACTATGCTGTGTTTACCCAATTTACTTATGGTTTCCTTCTTTATGTTTAAGTCATTCACCCATTTTGAATTTATCTTGGTGTAGGGTGTGAGGTGTTGATCTACCTCTAATCTCTCCCACACTGTCTTCCAATTTTCCCAGCAGTTTTTATCGAATAGTGGATTTTTGTCCCCAAAGCTGGGATCTTTGGGTTTATCGTATACTGTCTTGCTGAGGTCGCTTTCCCCCAGTCTATTCCACTGATCCTCCTTTCTGTTTCTTAGCCAGTACCAAATTGTTTTGATGACTGCTGCTTTGTAATATAGTTTAAGGTCTGGGACTGCAAGGCCCCCCTCATTTGTGTTTTTTTATATTTTAAAAATTAAAAATCAATTTATTTTAAAAAATCCTATATAAAAAAAATCCTGATAATTCTTCTAACCTCCCAGGGAACCAGGGGAGTATTAATTGCTTAATATTGACCTTGAAGTCAGGAAGAGCTGGGTGTAAATCCCACTCTGACATTTAATAGTTCTACCTGCTCAGCAATCAGTTAAGTGAAACAAATGTCATCCTCTCAAAACACAATCCTGCCTGGCACCTTCCAGGAGAATCAGGTCTGAGGGTTTGCCTACAAGCAGAAAATAGCTTTAAATGCGTCCTGTTCAAAGAATTTTATACTTAAGTTACTTGCATTTATTTGTTTGTGAATATGTATCCTTCCATTAATGTAAAAAAGAACAAAAACTGTCACATTTTTGTAATTTGTGTTCCCAGCACTTGGTGTAGTGCTTACCACATAATAGAAACTTAATAAAAGCTCATTGACTAATTATAAGGTCTTGCTACCTTTGTCTCTTCAAAAATATATTTATATCTGTATAATTATAGACAATAGAGTATGTTAATCTCCTGTCCTTTGGGTCACCAAATATATCCTTCCATATTTCCATGAATTTTTCATATTTATAATTTTGACATGTTAATATTCCATTTTATAAATGTATCATTACTTTTTCAGAAATTCCAAATGAATGTGTCAGTTGGCATCAGTTTCTTAATAAAGTAATTCTCAGTCCTTTTCGTGAATTGTTCTTTGACCCATACCTTCATAATAAAGTCTGGGTAATGGTGTTCAAATTCCTTAAAAACAGAAAAATTAAAATCAAGGCAATCTTAAGATAGTATTTTTTTAGTGGAGAGAGAGCTGTTTGGGTTGAACTTCTTGGTATAGGTACTTCGACAATTCAAATCAGCAATTCATGCTATATCTTAGTCTTTTGGATGGGCATTAAGAGCTTGTGTAATCTACTCATACTCCTGCTACTAGTATATGACAGAGGGAGGTTTTGACCTCAAGGCTTTCTGGTTCAAGACCAGCCTTCTAACCACTTTCCCTTTTTGCATAATTCTTTATAGTCATTAAATTAGTAAAACCAATAATGAGTTGTAACATCCAAAGTTGGTGGTGATGTGGGATACAGGTACATTTTTGGTGAATTGTAAAATGATGAAAATTCTGAAGAATAGCCCAGTAAAATATAACAATTTTCCAAACTGATCATACACATGTTGATCCAATAATCTCAATGTTAAAAAAGTGAATTTAAAAGATACTTTGTGCAATTACACAAGTATTGTGTTTGAAATAAGAAATCTAGATTAGAATCCTGACTCTGTTATTAACTACATAGTTGACTTAGAGGAAAGCTCTTTGAATCTCTGTTCCCTCATCTGTAAAATGAGAGGGTTGGATTAATGATTTCTATATCATTTTAGCTTAAAATCCTATAATCTTGAGGTTAGTTAGGTGTTATAATCCTTTCAGTAGCAAATAACTAGTGTATTTGAATGTTTTACATTTTAATTGACTTGCTATAGACAAGGTCTCTGGTTTTTTATTCTTTTAATGTCATTACAGGCATAGAGTCAAAAAGGGACCATTAGCACATTTCTAACTCATTGTCTGCTCTTACAGGATCTGAATTTGGATGAGTGTGGGGCAAAATTATTCCTTGGATCAGTTGAAAAAGTGGTCATTGTGTATTTGACCCATTTTGTATAAAAATGCTTTTCCTCATGCCTGAGGCAGAGATCAGCTTCTTCAGTCAAAGGGTTTGATCTGCAGCTAAAAGCTCTCTAAAACAATCAAGTCAGTTTTTGTACTTCTGCCCAAAGCAGTGGCAAAACTTGCTCTAAGGATTTCCTGATTAGACAGTCCTTATAATTCTTCTCCCTTCCAGAGGAGTGTGGTGTAGTAGATCAGATCCTGGCTTTGGAATCAGTCAGATAATCAAAAAACATTTTGTTGTCATTCAGTTATATCTGCCTCTATGTGACCCCATCTTGATTTTTCTTGGCAAAGATACTGGGATGGTTTGCCATTTCCTTTTCCAGCTCATTTTCCAGATGAGAACATTAAGGCAAACACAGTTAAGTGGCTTGTCTAAGGTCATATAGCTAATAAGTGTCTGAGGCCATATTGGAATTCAAGAAGATAAGTTTTTCTGACTATAAACCCGGGACTGTCTCCTCTGTGCCAGCTAGATGCCCATCAGTGCCCCAAACCCAAGACTTAACCAGGGAAGCTATTATATGCCAGGCACTGTGCTAAGCACTTTGGATACAAAGAAAGGTAAAAGGTGGTCCTTGCTCTTAAGAACTACATTAAAATCCATGCTGATCACTTAATTCTGGGCTTGTCTATTGATTCAAAGATCTGTAGGAGTTTCCATAAATAGAAGGATTTCCCCGCACAGAGTGGGAAATTCCTTATAAGGAGGCAATCATACATTCTTTTTGTATTCTCAAATCCAGAGTATGGATCATGCTTCTCGATGGAGAGGATTTGGGTTCAAATACCTGTGGGAGCTTGGGCAAATCACAACCTCCTTGGATCTCATTATCTTTATGTGTAAAACTGGAGAGTTGGGCTTCCTGAGACAGTTTCTGATACTTTTAACTCTAGATCTAAATGTGTAAGGACTAGAAAACATGACTTTTCCCAAACCTAAACCGGTCATTTATGTTTCTTCTTCTTAGATGAACCTTCAGTAGCTTCCCATTATCTACTTGAAGTTAGGCTGGTATTTAATTCCTTCCATGATCTGACCCCAAATTACCTTTCCAACTTGAGTCATACTATTACCCTTCATGAACTCCTTATTTTTGCTTTTATTGTATTCCCAGTCCCAGGAATAGTGCTTGGCAGATGCTTAATAAATGCCTGTTAACTTGACTTGACTTCTAGCAAAATTGTATTATCCTTCTTCTCTTCTTGTCCTATCCTCTACTATCTTCCTCCTTTAGTTCACATTGACCTCTCAATTTCTGAAATGTATTTTCCCCTACTCCAGTCTTTGACCAATTCAACGCTTTTCTTCTTTCAAAGACCCTCCCTCTCAGGTGGAATTTCCAATCCTAGTTGAACATCCTCTCTCTCTTCTCTGTTCCTACAACACTTCTTATGAATCTTTCTTATGTGCTTGCTTTTTTTTTTGGTATTATAGATATTTTTATCCATGTTTCATTGACCTTAGTAACCTGCTAACTCCTTGAGAAAGGGTGTTTTTTGTCATATTAAACTTTTTAAGATAAGCTTGATTTTATTCATATTGTATATTCTTACCACAAAACCTTGTGACTTGTTTATAGTGAATTATTAGTAGGTGCTTAATGAATGAATGGTGACGGAAAGAGGACTATTTGGGTTGTACTATACGTTACATGCACAACATCTACTTATTCGACATTACTTGTTATAGGAGGAGAGGGAGGGGATCAAGAGATATAAAACAGGATTCAAGGATGATGTAAAAATTGGAGCAATATGGAAATACATTTGTAGTATAGTATTTTGGAAGAGGCCGTGGACATTGGGTTACAGGAGAAATATTAATATTAGTGATATTTTACCTTGTCAAAATAAGTATGAAATGATGTCACATTAAATGCTCAAATAACATTTGTAGTGTATGAAAATGATAATGCAGTAATAATTGTAAAATGACTACTTTTTGACATGAACATATTTATTAAGCTCCTCTTCCATGCACTGGGATCTAAATATAAAGAATGAAGCAATCTATTTTTAATGCAATTTAATTTCCTCTACTTCATTTCCAAATCTTCTTAAATTCTTTTTATTTTGAGGATATTCTATCTCCTACTGTGCCACTCAGCTAGTTATGATTTCTGTCAATATAATTTAATCCTCAGTGCTTAGAGACCAAATTACTTTTAGAAATATGATGTCATCATCATCATCATTATTATTTTTCCTTTGATAAAGAATTATGTGATGCTTTCTTTGTGTTTTGAGAGTGGCCACGGATTGTCGGGAAATCATGGGCTCATTGTTTTAGATCTGGAATACATCTTTGAAGCTCTGGTTGGAGATATTAGAAGCCAATCTAAACCCAGGTGTTGACATGTCACAAATGGTTTACTAGGTGCAAGTGAGGGCTATAAAATAGTACATTTCCTTGGGTTATAAGGATATAATTGTTAAATACAGAGCAAGGATGCACGCTGGTAGTCTTGGTTTTGGTTTTAATTAACATTGATCTCCTCTTATTTCTCTTTCCCTGTTGCTTGGAACATTGACTGGTAAAATCCACGCAGAATTGACATTTCCATAGCACATTGATGTTATACAGTGATTTACATACAACATACTCATGAGTGGTAGTGTTGGGTTCAAAGAAAAGTTAGATAGGATCTGGTGGTCCAATATTTTGAAAGGAAAGTCAGCCCTAGAGGGAAAGGAAACTCTTGGCAATAAAAATATAAAGACATAGCAAAAATGATAGCAGTGAAGAGGGGGGAAAAAGCTAGTTGCTTAAAGAAACCAGGCATCCGTAGGGAACTCATTGACAAACTCAAGATTTTTAAAAGACATGTATTTCTAGAAGGCATATATAGTAGGTTTGTGCCATAGAAAGTATAAACAGGGGCCAGGATCAAGGGGAGAATAAAAATGCATATTGTATGGAATTATTTCAAGAGTGTTAAAGCCCAGGTAAGCTTTGGTTATGAATGTGGAAAAGATAACAAATGGATTTTTAGCTATGGTCTGAACAAGAGGAGAATCAAAGAAGAGATAGGACTGTTGCTCAGGGCAGCTAAGTGGTGCAGTAGATAAGGGCTTATAATCAAAAAAGTTCATTTTCATGAATTTAAATCCAGCCTCAGACACTTACTAGCTGTGTGCCTCTAGGCAAGTCACTTAACTCTATTTGCTTCAGTTCCTCATCAATAAAATGAGCTGGAGAAGGAAATGGCAAACTACTCTAATATTTTTGTCAAGAAAACTCTAAAATGGGGTCACAAGAGTTGGACATGACTGAAATGACTCACACAGCAACAATATTAACATCTGGTTTTCTGGGTTAATGGAGGACTTGCAGGAAACTTTATGTATGATTTAGTGGCCCCTTTTCTATTAGAGATTGCCACCACTGGGCTAAAGGCTTTGGTGGTAAGTTAGGTGGTGTTGAAGATTCATCTTTTTAAATGAAGCACATGGCAGTGTCTGAATCCGGGGTCAGGGTACTCTTATGCTTTTCTGCATTCCATTTAGAAAGCAGAGATCAAATGCCAGTTTCATTATTTGTCACTGAGAGGGAAAAGATTAACTCATACACAAGAGGAAAGGTTTCTGTTTTTCTTACACCTAAAAATAAGTGTGATGTGATTCTCAGGTTCTTTCTCAAGACTCTTCTCTTGTCGCCTCTCCCATCTTTCCTTTGGTGATGTTACTTGACAGATCTTTGCTTGCATTTTTCCAGAAGCAGAGGAGGGAACAATTGTGATCAATGGGCATTAAAAACTCAGGAGTGTCTACTGGAATAACATTGTAAAAACAAACAACTTTGAAAGACTTAAGAACTCATGTCAATGCTATGATCTCATTTTTCTATAGGACTGGTGATGAAGGCATCTCTTGACAGAGAGGCGATGGGTTCCATGTTTAGAACAATGCATACATTTTTGAACATGGCTAAAGAAGTAATTAGCTTTGCATGACTGTGTATATATGTTGGAAGGGTTTTCTTTTTCTAACCCACGTCTCATTTTTTTTGGGGGGGGAGGGAAAGAAAATATTGGAAAATAACAAAAAACCAATTAAAAAACTCTTTAGTTGCTATCTACCTGGCTTATAGAAGTTATTCAGACATGCGATATATTGGAAACCTAGGGATTCTAGTGGATGCAGTGACTCTGTTAATGTCACATGGAGGAGGTAGTTTTACCTTGACCTTGTCAGACTATCCTTTTAATCCTGATTTTGGTTCTTGGTGCCATATTTTAGGAAGGATGATAAAAATCTGGAACATGTCTGGAAGAAGGCAGCTTGGATGGTGAGGTCTCTAATAATCATGTTAAATAAAGACTTACTGAAGGAAAAATGTTTTAAATTTTCAGATTAGATGTAGATTTCGACGTACCTTAGTGGTTATCTAGTCTTTTTTTTCCTAAATTGAAAAATTTTATTTAATTAATTAATTTAGAATATTTTCCATGGTTACATTATTCATATTCTTTCCCTCCCTGCCTACTGCCCCCCTTCCCCCATAGCCAACACGCAGTTCCACTGGGTTTTATTTGTGTCATTGATCAAGAGATTGCTCTAAATTGTATACCTGAGGGAACTGGTGCCTACAGAGGTTAAATGACTTGTTCAAAACCTCATAGGAAAAGCTAGCATTTAAACCCAGGTCCTTCATATCCAAATATATTGCTTTTGTTATCAAAACATAGAGCCTCATGTATCAAGCAAAGGAAGCTGGAGAATAGAAACCTGAGGGAAATCACAATCATAGATTCCCTAGAGAAGAGGGACTAGACTGATTTTTGAAGGGCTCCATTAGGTAGGTCTAGAATCAATGGACAGAAAAAAGAGGGAGAGAGAGTTGAACTTTTTGGAAGAAAGAATGTTCTAAGAACAAGATAAAAATGGAATAATTGTTTGCTGTGAGAGGGAGTTAACTGCCCATCCCTGGAAGTGTTTGAGCTGGAGTTTGATGACCAGTTGCTAGTGATGCTGTAGAGGAGAAGGGGGAGAAGGAGTTGGACTTAGATGAACATGATGTTTCTTATTCTATGATTTTACAGAAGATTAAGTAACACCAAGCTCTATCAAATATATTCATAGTATGCTTGTCCTCTATAGATAACTTTGTTTACGTAATACCTAGGAATATCCCTTCTCTCTGTACATTGATAGATTTTAGGACAATCTTAATCTAAGGGAACTTTTACATTACTTCTACCAGACCAGGTCATCTATTTTGCCCTCTGTAAATGATGGTTGAACATCTCCTTGGCTTTGCTTAGGGCTTGGTCAGCAGGCACCTCCACATGAGGGGCTACTCCTACTCCCTCCCAGGAAGGTTTGTCTCCAGAGCCAACTGATCGGGCAGTAGGGATGGTGATATAGAGGTCAGTGTCATCCACATGGTAGGTCTGTGGGGGTTGGCAGCCACCACTGGTCACTTCCCCAATGACCAAAGCCCTTCCTAGCCTCTGCATAACATATACGAACTCCTCTGCAGCACCTGCTGTCATACTGCTGGTGAGAATGATCACACTCTTCTTGGAACCATATCGTTCACCTGCAAGAGACAAAATTGACAGAATA
Source organism: Monodelphis domestica (assembly GCF_027887165.1). Classification (NCBI taxonomy): domain Eukaryota; kingdom Metazoa; phylum Chordata; class Mammalia; order Didelphimorphia; family Didelphidae; genus Monodelphis; species Monodelphis domestica. The sequence goes on from NC_077227.1 coordinate 71,384,164, forward strand.
TAAGATTCTGGAGGACTGTAATTGTTTCACTTTTTGTCTTTGCTTTCCCAATACCTTATAGAGAACATGGCTCACCTTAGGTGCCTAAAAATGCTTCTGGGTTGATTTAAAGTCGCACAAGTGACTAATCAGAAACATTCTGGGGAGGGGAAGGATGTTTCAGGGTGATTTCTTTTTTGAGGTTGTTGCTGACACTTTTTGTGATGATGGAAGGAGCAGTGGGGATCAGAGTTCTAGTTCTATCCATTGTATTGCATTTGCAAAATCACTGTAGCTTTTCTACATCTGCATTCCTCATTTGGAAATTCATACTAATAGAGGCTATACACATTTTTATCTTTTAGGGTTATGAAACTCTTTATATTCATTATATCATTCTAGCCTCATGCCAACTCTTGGAGGTGGGCACTATTACTAGTCTGATTTTACAGCTGGAGAAATGGGGGTTCAAATCTGGCCTCAGATACTTCCTACCTGTGTGACTTTGAGTAAGCCACTTTTTTTCATCATTTACTGTTTCTCCTAATGTAGTCTAAAATTACAGGATTTTTTTTTGGTTGTTGACTCATATTTATTTTAAAATCCACTAAAACCACTGAATCATTTGTCTCTTCAATATTGTACATTTGAAATTTATTTATTAGAACTCAAGTACAACTTTGCATTTATCCCTATGATATTCATTTCATTTGCTTTGATCTAATGCTTTAACTTGTCAAGATTTTTTTTTTTGGACTGTCTCTCGACTAGTGAATTAGTTATCCTTCCCAGCTTTGGAACATCTGCAAATATACTGAACTTATCAATTATATCCATATCTAAATCAATGATTAAAATGTTAAATAGCACAGTCCAAGTACAAATCACTACAGAACTTCACTACAGACTTCCTTCCTTTTGACTAAAGGATCTCTCAAAGCATGTTATAGATTAAGGGATCAGTGATTGCTCTTTTGGTCTTACCATTCACCTAATTCTGAATCTACTTCATTATATTATCATTTAAATAAAGTTTTTGAAAAATTCCCACAAGAATAATATGGGAAGGACATTATCAAATGCTTCAGTAAAATCTGGGCAAACTATATCTATAGCATTATCTTGTTCTAGTTAGTCTAGTGACCTTGTCAAAAAAAGAAGTGAGATAAATAAAGTATGACTTGTTTTTGGTGAAACAATCTTGGTTCTTTACTGTCATTGATTTCTTCCTGAGAGATTTAGTATCCATTTCTTTAACAATATATATTGGGGTGGGGTGGGGTAGGTATGTGGCTCCATGGATAGTCCTGGATTCAAATATGGCCTCATATACTTCCTAGTTGTGTGACCCTGGGCAAGTCACTTAACCTCCATTACCTAGCCCTTACCATTCTTCTGCCTTGGAACCAATACACAGTATTGATTCTAAGATGGAAAGTAAGGATTTTAATTTACATATATATATATATGTAAACTGGAACTTTATTATGGAGTGGAAGTCAATCAGGCTCACTGTATTATAGACTGCTGACTTCATTTTCTCCCTCTTTTTGGAAATTGGGACACCATTTATATATTACTTCTATTCTTTATAAAGCCTTAGAGATACACTCACTGACAGTAACCCAGCAGTCATATATTTGCCACCTCTTCTAGGATATAGAACTAATTCATTATGGATAACTTTGTTGTCCCTTATTTATAACCCTCCTAATCATGGGTATTTACTCCCTCTCTGTCATTTTCTCTCTCTCTTCCTACAAGTTTAAGCTCATTCTCTTTAGCAGAGAAGTTAGAAATAAAATATGAACCGGGGGGCAGCAAGGTAGCACAATGGATATATCGAGCACCAGACTTGGAATCAGGAGGATCCAGGTTTAAATCTTGCCTTATACACTTCCTAGCTGTGTGACTGGGAAAAATCATTTACCCATCATTTCCTAGCTCTTCTGACTTAGAACTGATAATAAGACAGAAGGGAAGGGTTTTAAAAAATATATACAAATGGGACAACTCTACTTTTGCTAGCATTTTGCTATCTTCCTAAGCTATGAAAAGTTGGATCCTTTTTTTGGTCCTCTTCTTTTCCTCAATTTAGAAAAAACAAACAAACAAAAAACATCATTCCTTGAGAGGTCATTTTAGCATCCTTAACTTTTTTTGTTATCAGCTAACTGCTTTCATTATTCCTGTTTTTGTATTCCTCCTCCATCACTTGATTTTTTAAATTTAAATCAAAATTGATTGATGAGTTCCTTGTGTTTACACCAATTTCTTTATAGACTATTTTTTCTCTTTTAAGAAATACTTTAAAGAACACCTAATCTAACATCATCTTACCTAGTTATGTATTGAGCTTAAAATGACTGTTCTAAACCTATATACCTCAACCTAGAGGGTCTGTGAATTTAGTTTTCCTGGCTTTTAAAATATTTTGATAACTGTTTTTCAATATATTTCAACATATTTTTCAACATATTCAATATTTCAATATATTTCCAATATATTATAATTTTCAAAATATTTGAATACATTTCAATATATAATATTCAATATATTTCAATGTTGAATTCAATAATCCAATATATACATATTTCAACATATATTTCTTCTTTCTGATATTAGGGATTTTGTATTTGTTATCTTTCACAATACTATTTTGGGATGGGGTTTCCAGGTTTCAGTGGATTGCCATGATGCAAAAAAGGTTAAGAATTCCATAATTCATGCTAATGAACAATTTGAAAAGAAATCACGTTTTAATGAAAACCAATATAGTAAAAATGTAATCCCCAGATATCCCTCTCACCTGCAACCTGAGACTGTGTCCAGATTTCACTGATGGAATCGTTGGGTCTGTTGTAGATTTGGTCTAGAAGAACTTCTTGACCTTCGTCAAAGAAATAGGAACACAGAGCCGAGATAGAGGAGGTGGGTCCTCCTATGTTGAACCTGTTGGGCATGAACTAGTGAGCATTAGAAACCAAATTAAAGCTCCCTGACAACAAAAGTATTTCTGTGTTCTCATTTTGCGTCCTACTATAGACAGGGAAATATTTTTTTGAAACTGCTTTCTGAATCATGATTTTTTTAAATACAGTTTCAAAGTTGAGAAGAAAATCAGGGACCATTGTGTCATGTGGTTCTTTGTATCACTTTGTCTCAGTTTTTTCATTTGTAAAATAAGGGAAAAATAAAATGAGAAAGGTTGGAATAACTATATCTAAAATCCCATCTAGCTTAGAAATTCTAAGATGTTCAATTTAGTAAAGGGTAAAAGCTGTAGTTATTTTATTTTTAAAAACTTGGACTTTTTCCTGGACCTCAGTTTCTTCATTTAAGAGGTCAGAATAAATGACCTCTGAGGTAATTTGCACATCCTTTTATTATGATTAAAACTAAGCTTGGAAATTGTATATTGAATTATAATTTTTATTATAAAAGCGAGAGGCATGTGCCAATAAGGGTATATTTTTATATTAATTTCATGCACTTTAAATTTAAGTTTCATTATGAACACTTTCTTGAAGCTAGAAGAAAACAATAATCTAAGTTCTGATTTATAATGAATGAAGACGTCTGAAGCATAAATGCTCCTCCTGAAAATATAACAATTGACTCTACCAGTTAGAGCTGGCTCCAGCACACCCCTCTTTTTACCCCATGAATCTTTAAAAGTAGGAAACCAGGTATCTGAGGGTATCTCATAGTATAGTAGGTCAGGAGCCAGAAAGAGACCTTAAAGGTGAACTTTGTCCAACATTCTGATTTTATGTGAGCACACTGAGACCCAGAGAAGCTACATTTCTAATAAAAAGTACCAAATAGCAGAGCCAGAAGTCAAATCAAGGATTCTTAACTCGAAACTCACTGCCCCTTCCAATGCAGCCCAATCTTCATTTCTTTATATACTGTAACCATAATCATTCAGAGGTTATCCCTTTGGCCATTTGGGCACAAGTAAATTTCCAGTAGAGATGGACTACCCAAAGGACTTCAGAAAAAGTCAGAAGCCAATCAAAGGGCAGGCTTTATGGAGGGACACGTTAACTGGTCGAGTAGAAATCTTTTTAGCTAGTCTTCCTTTTTCTTCCCATAACCCTCCATGTCCTTCCCTCTCTTCCCCTAACATATATCAGCCAGGGTGGGTAGCAGCATCTTCAAATAGAAAACAAAGAGAGCCAGTTTTATTCTGTTTCCCTGCATTCCAAATGAAGACAGAACCAACAGTTTATGTTTTGTGGAGTCTATTGCCACCTAGTGATCACTAGAGGTGGTGATCCCTTAGTGGGGAACTGAGGATGGTGAACCTTCAACGCCCAAGCTTAGTCTCCTTTCTTTGGCAGAGTGGAAATTTCCTCCATTTTACTTCCAGCTTCTGCCTACGAGTCCAAGTTGTTCCTACAGAAGTACTTCTCCTCATCTCATGGTTCATATGTTTATTAGTCTTTTTGGATCTAGCTTATCTAGGAGAACACCCCAGAGTTTGCCCAGTGCCCCCAGAGGGAGAGGTCAGTCTCTGTGTTTTGATTCTCCACCTCTCAATATCTCCCCACATGTATCCATATAAATTGAACATTTTTTACACAATGGATACTTGAGTTTTAGCTTTGCTTTTTGCCATTAACTAGCTGAGTGACTTTGGATAAGTCACCCCATCTTTTTGAGTCTTATTTCCTCCCCTGTAAATGATTTGGACATATAAGACTTACGTCTCTTCTGACTCCAAAGTTCATTTATGTTTCTGAAGAGGCAGGAGGTAGAAATTGGATCTATCATCTCATTGAGATAGGGATTTCTCAGGTGAGGAAATTTCCTCTACTAATACAAGCCAGCACCTTTTCTGCTACTTATTTATGGTCCTAAAGTGACACATTGAACAGATCTGTGCTCAGTACTCTCTAGTGTCCCAACCAGATTACAATGTAATTGGGAAACATTTAATGAAATAGATAAAACACAAGGGAACACAGATAATGTTAATATCTGCTTTCCTAACACATGTTGCCCACAGAGATCCTTATATAAAGTTTAGTCACCCCCGGTTCCACTGGTCTAGAAAATGAAGATGTTAAATGATCTGCCCAGGATTTGCTAGCCAATATATGTCATAAATGGGTCTTGAACTTGGGTCTCTCTTGACTCCTAAGGAATCTATCTGCAATCACAAAGCTATAGTGTCTGTTCTGAAGTCCTATGTTTGCATTAGTTTTTCCCCAAATCAAGGGGAAGAAGAGAACTAGAATTCATGTCATCTACTATGTGTTGAATGCTGGGATAATTAAACATTTTACAAATATCTCATTTCATTCTCATGAGACTCTTACAAGGCAGATGCTCTTATTATTCCCATTTTACATTGAGGAAATTGAGGCAAACAGAGCTTCAGTGACTTACCCAGTGTCACACAGGTAGTGTCTGAGGCTGAATTTGAATTTATATCTCCTGGATTTCAGGTCCATCGCTCTGTGAACTATGGTGCCACCTAGCTGCTAAATCAAATATAATGCCTAGATGTAGGGCTCTTTTTATATAAGGGGATTCTTTGATGGAATTTATTTGAAAATTATTAATCTGTGAAATGAATAACCAATCCTGAATTTATGTTCTTATGAAGATTGATTTTTCATATATTGAATCTGCTCAGGAAGAGATATCCTGTTATATACAGAACTGTATTTTTCAGGTTTTCTTTGGCTTATTTTGTCATTTACACCAAAGTGATTATGTGTAGATATCCTCATTCTAAGAAATATATTGGGTTGAATTGAACTGAAATGATGAAATATTTGGTCTTATTCAGAGCCATAATTAGCAACATTGGGGCAACCATTGCCAAGAGCAAGCAGTAACTAGCACGGACAGTACCCTCAAGTCAGTTTTACAATCCATGTTGTAAAAATAATACAAGAAGTAATTAAGATAAATTGATTTGAATGGAAAGAAGAATTAGTTACTCGAATGAGGTAGGGGCTAGAATCTTGAGGTTAGAAAGGATCTCAGAGACCTCTAGTCCAACTCAAAGGATCTGGGATCCAATGCTATTTTTACTCCATCCAATACAAGAGAGGCAGGGAAAGTAGCATAGGGATTTCTGCCCTCACTGGGAAGGATATATGGTTTAATTAAAGGGAAATGGGAGAAAAGATGGTCTTTACAGAAAGAAAAATGGAGGACATGGTGTGGTACTTTGGAATCAGAGAACCTGAGTTCAAATCTAGATTTGTGTGACTGGGCAAATCACTCATCTCCCTGGGGTTCAGAGTCTTTATCTGTAAAATGAGAAATATGGACTTTGGGGTCCATTTTAGCTCCAGATCTATATAGGTATACACCACATATACATATACATGCAAAATTAATTCAAGGTAGCTAGAAGAAAAAGGAAAGAGGAAATCTAGGTATGGAGAGGGGCTCGAGTAAGGTAGGATGAGCTAATCATTTCCTTATGGGAGAAAAGAAGAAAGAGAACAAACATCATTTACAATATGCTGTCCCACTACCTTGAAAGCCAAATCTTTCTTTCCCTTCTCCTTGACTCTAGACCATAACCTCTACTAATTACAGTTCTGGTCTTGTTCTGTTCTACTGCCATCCTGTGGCGTGGATTTCCAACCAAGGTTTTGGGAACTGTTTCCTCCCTCCCATGTTTACCTCATATCAATAATCATCCCATCTGTGTGCACGACCTTTTTCCAGACATGCTCCACCAGGAGATCAGAGACTTGGGTGAGCAGCTCACAGTCTCCAAACATATCAAATCTCAGGTAGCCAATGTTGCCCTCGAACACATTGGTATGGAAGGAAAACTTGATCAGGTCTTCAAAGGCTTCAGGAGAGGGAAGCTGACAAAAATTCAAATTAAAGTTGGAAAAGTCATGGAACGCATTCCTTCAACAAATATATTTGTCAACATTCACCTTTAGTAGCTGAGTATAGCATGGCAGAATGGAGAGGCCAATCTAGGAATTAGGAAGTTCTTAGTTTCTCTGAAAGAGGCTGTGTGACCATGGGACACAACTTACTTTCTTGATGTTCCAGATAACTCTCTAAGATGAGTTGCTAGTCTACAGTTGTGAAGGGATTTTCCCCACCAGGAATTCCCAGTGCCATAGAATATATTCACCCTCCCCACCACCCCAGCCTCCATCATCTCATCCCCTAGACATCATAGGGCTACTATAAATTTTGGGGATGGGAGAATGTAATGCAAGGATAATTAAGATGTAGTGTCGGCCTCAAGTGGCTTACAATCTAGGAGTAGTTGAACACGTTTCATGAATTTCTAAGGAAAATAACATTTTCCACTCAAGGTCCAAATATCACCTTTACATGATTGGAAACCTTTAGTGTCAGGAGCAAGTCAAAAGCTCAGAGTGGGAGGTTCATATGCATGGTAGATAAACACCGGGATTAACTAGTGTGTATAGTGAGTAGAATTGGCCTCAAAACTAGGTTCAAAAACCATCTCTAATGTATACTGATTGTGTGACCCTGGACACATCTCTCAGTGCTTTAGGCAACTCTCTAAGACTCAGATTGGTAGAGAAGATGGTGACCTGCCTCTAATGCAGTTGAGTTTCCTTACTTGGGAGTTGTCTTTAACACTGAAAACCAGACACAGGGCCCTTTTTTTTGTTTCTGGGATACGTTTGAGCAGATTCAAATATGGTTGAAAACACTGAAAAAGAGACTTTGAAATTTTCTTATTATATGTGTTTCAATATCTAGATGAGAAACACAAAGAACTTCCAAACTAGACACCCCACATGAACCCCCAAATCAGAAAAGCCAAGTGGATTTTCAGGAAAGATAGTTTTTTTAAAATTAAGCTGCTTCCAACACGCTTTATCCTATTGCCAACCTCATAGTCTGGGATTCTATAAACTACAGTGGTCCCCCTTTAAAGAGTTAGCTTATTTTCTAGACATGAACAATCAGTGGTGAGGGTAGGGGAAGGTATATATTTGCAAAAAAAAAAGATAAAATATGATTTTTAAAAATCTCTTTTCATCTCATTCTGTGTTACTAAATCCCTTCTTCTCATTTTTTGGCTTCTCTTCCTCTTCTCTAGCCAGTTTTCAGATGCCATTGATAAAATGATATTTTTCTGTTCCTGCCCTTCATGACTTAATGAGTTCTTCAGGACCAGGGAGTCAGACACTGATGAGTTAGTATTAACCTTGGTTCTGTGGTTCATTTTCCACATAAATTGAGAGGACTCATTGAACTGTGGGATGCCTCATTTTCTTCATCTATAGTTTGGGGGCCACAAGGCTAGTTGGAAATCTGGCTTCTGGTCCTCATTTTGTTGTTCATAGGTTCTTCATCTATGAAATGGGCATCAACTTAAAGAGTTGTAATGAATAGCAAATTAAATGAGACGTGAAAGTGCTTTAAAACATATTAGTAAAAGGAAGGTATTACTGCTGTTATTACTAATATTAAGGATGATTATGAAAGGCGGAAGATCTGGATGCAAGTCTCAGCCCAAACACATAGTGATTGTATGGCCCTTGGCAACTTGATTTACTTCTAAGTGCTCTGGACAACCCGCTGAGATTCTCAGTTGCAGAGAAGTGGCCAATATACATGGGTAGATTGAATTTCCTCTTGTGGGAGATCTCTATATCATTGAAGTCACAGGTCCAATTCCTTTCACCGCACCCCCCCCCATCTCTAACCCCATCCCCATCCCCATCTCAGCCCCTAGGATTATTGACCAATCCCTAGTCCTATCCCCATCCCCTACATACCTATTTTTATCCCTCCTCTTCTAATAATATCCATACCTAACTCTCACCCCTGTATTGATCCTTATCTCTACTCATTCATGATCCTATTGCAAATAATGATATAATTTAAGCAAGTGTGGATTTTTTGACCCAGATTATTACTCTGGGTACCCTGCAAAAATGGATGTTCTCCTTGGTGCTTTATCAGGACATACTTTAAGAACTGTGTAAATATGGCCAGTTCTGACTCTTTTTACTTCTCCTACATAGGCTACCTTGGGCTAGAGAGCACAGTAGAGTGGAAATATAAGTGTCTTAGACTTAAGGACCCCTCAGTTCCAGTTATATCTCTGTGGTCTTTGGGGGCAGTCTTTTATTCTCTGGGGCTCCATTTCCTCATCAGACAAATGGGAGGATTGGATTAAAAGATCTCTAAGGTCTCTCTTAACTCTAGCATGCTCTGATTCCAGGGAGACTCTCAAGAAACTACTAAATGACATCTAATTCTTTCCACTGTTAAGAATTCCCTTATAAGTTCCAGGACCACTTATCTCCTTTTTCTGACCTCCTTATTCTAAACTTGACCATATAAGGTAAAGTATGTGACTCAAGATTCTCTCCTTGGCCCTCTCTTCTTCTTTGTCTAGCTTCTTTACCTTCATTTATCCTTCATTTATCCACATAGATTTGATGGATACCCCTGACTCCAATATCTATAACTCCAGTTCAGACTTATCTTGCCAGCACCGCCAACTCAATATAGGACATTTCCACCTGGCTGTTGCATGGGCACCTTGAATTCAACAGATCCCAAATGGAACTGTCTTTCCCCCAAACTTGATTTTGCTTTCCCCACCACTGGCACCACCATTCACAATGTCTTTTATGTCTCACAGCTTTGGTGCTTTCTTTCACTACCTCCCTCTTCTTAATTTCTCTAGTCAATGAGTTACCAAATCCTATCAAGTGGATCTCTTCCTTGAAAGATATCTTGGCACAGCCCAATGAAGACCAATTTCCGAGTCAAGAAGACCCAGCTTCAAACCTTCCTTCTTACACATTCTAGCTATGTGACCATAGGAAAATTGCTTTTCTTTTTAAGACCCTCAAATGGCTCTCTGAAGTTATGCTGCAGGCAAGTTGCTTATCTGTATATGCAGAGCATATTTCCATACTGGGAGTTCCTTATAACAATGAAACCATAGGCCTGAGTCCCTCTCCCCCATAAATAAAATTTTTAAAAAGTTGCACTATCCATATAGGCAGAATTGGTTATGGGACTAATAGTTGTACCTCCTCTAAGATATGGCCCATCAAATCCTGAATATATTAAGTACTTAGTAGCTATTAACAAAATCATTGTTAATAATTCATAATAATTGAAACAAATATTTGTTGAGTTGCCTTTGCTTCCCATCACCCTCCTTAACCTTGGCCACTGCAACCCTATCCTCTAGTGGCAGGCAGCATTTCTGAATATAGCTGAGTTCCTTTATTTGGGGGCTTTGGCCATAGACCTGATAGTTTGCACAAATGGCTTCGATGGCTTTCCTCTGTTCTCTCCTCCCTCTGCTCCCTCCCTTTTTTCTTCACTTTGTTTGGCCATTACACATGACCATCAGGGGCTATTGAGTTTGTCATTTCCAATCCAGTGGTCAGTGACAGGAATTCCACTTGATCTTTCAAGTGTGTGGATTGATTAATGAGGCCTGGGTTCCAGGAAAATACATATTATCTCCATGGCTTCAGTCTGACTCTATTTATGTGTGGTTCAGAAATCCTGAATTCATGTGAAAAAGCCCCCCCTCCTGGCTACACAGAGGTGATTTCAAAAGATGCTCAACATTTTTTAAGACACGTGGTATGGGTGAGCAATAAAGGTCACTGAGAGCGAATAATTCCTCATCTTTTGAAGCCTTGTGGAATTTTAGAACTCACTCTGTGTGTGTACAATAAAGTGTTTTATTGGAGTTGCTTTTAAACATCAATATTTTCTCAAAGAGCATATTTGAAGGTCTTGGGTAGGACAAAACCTGACTTACTCTGGACAGTCTGTTTTGGGTTTAATAATCTCTAAAGAAGACCAGTTGTCTATGAGCCCTATAAGCAGTTCTATGATTACTGAATTTCTGTCTTTGCATCCTTAATACCTAATAAAGGATCTTACTCCTAGTGAGAAATGGACCTTAGATCAAAAGTAGAATAAGGGACCACTAGGGCTGAGAAGGACCCTAGAAACCATTAATAGTCTCTCCTCATTTAGTCATGACAGAAATGAGACATAAAGAGGGAGAGGGACTTATCTAAAGCCACACAGCTCCCAAGAAGCAGAACCTGGGACATCAACTCAAGCCTTCTCACTCAAAGTCTGCTATTCTTTCCCCTGCATCACAAAAAGCCCACATTAAATATAGAAGCTTTTAAAGGTTTGAAATACCAGGTTGGGATTGTCTTTGGAGAAGAGTTGTTAGCTCACAGGCCAAAGAAGATGAAGTCATAGTTGTTCTGAGAAGCAGTGACTAGGAAATGTAGAGAATTCTCATTTTGTTAAAAAAAAATCAACCAACTCCCTTCCTCTTTTTCCTGAAAAGGCACTAGGGAATTTGAGTTTATTGGCTTTATGGGTTCATCAGGATTGTGGGAGAAGTTCAGGGTAGTGGAAAATCCATTGGTGTGGAAGTCAGGAGAGATATAGGTTTGAATTCTATCTCTAGCATTTAATAGCTGAATAATTATAGACAAGTCACACATTTCTTTTGGCCTTCTCTTGCCCCCTTCCCTTGTAAAGTGGAATATAATGCTTGGAATAACTTCACACAGTTGGATTTCTGTGTTCTTTAGTTCTTTCTGGTATGATAATACTTTCATGTTATTGTCCACCCCCAAAGATAAATGGTAGGTCCAGTGTTTGCATATACTTAACTGTTTTTATGTTGTATCCTCTCCATCCCCCCAAGTAGAATGTAGGTCCCTTGAGGTCAGGGACTGTTTAGTGTTTTTCTTTGTGTTCCCAGAGCTTAGTACAGTATCCTTATTTATTCTTAGAAAACATCAGCCAACTTGTAGTTCCTGGAACAAGGAACTCCTTTTCCAGTCTTCATGTCTCTTGAACTGATTGTGTCCCATACCTGAGATGTTGTGTTACCTCACCTCTGCATTTTGATTTCTCATATTGGTCTATTTGCTGTCCTTCACAGGTGGCATTCCATTTTTCCTCCTTGCTTTTGTACCACTTGTCTCTCATGACTGGGATTTTCCTCCTTGCCTCCACCTATTAGCTTCCTTGAATCCTTCCAAAATTTATTTCAAGTCCTTCCTTCTGCAGATCTGTCCTGTGGGCTCTCTCCACTATGTCTCCACTAATCCGGTCACTTTAGAGATAACCTTCCATCTATAGTATATATCTGGACATAACTAGTTATTTACATGTTGACTCCTGTGAAGTCCTTAAGGCAGGAATTATTTTTGATTCTTTTTACCCCTTGCACTTAGCATAGTGTTTGACACATCATAAACATTTGTTGACTTGATTGACATAGTAGGTTATTAATAAATACTTTTTGGACTGCATTTGTTCCTCTATAAAAAGAATATTTTTATTTAAAATGGGATAATTTTATTATTTATTATTTTCCATCTAATTCATTCTCATTGATTGTGAAGGAGGAGCCCTGTAAGATGAAGTTCATTAATAATCCCTCAAACTAATTTCAGCTAATTATTTCTATCCTTTTTCTTCCTACCAAACATTCTCCCAGACCTACTAATAGGAGTGATGTTGCCTGGGTTCCCTAACTTCTCCTGTCTGCTCTGGTGAGCTTTCTGACAATGGCCAAGAAATACTACCTCAGTGATGGATTAGACCCTTTAAAGGCCTACCTTTTAAGAAGATCTATCTATGCACTTTAAGAAGATCTATCTATCTGTAGTACAACCTGGCTTGGGGGATTTGCCCTGTACCCTTCCCTCCCAATCTGTAAAATGAGCACTTGTGCTGATTCACCTCCCTGGGCAAGAAAGTATTTCTTATTTTCATAAAATATTATAATAAGAGACCACGGTGGTAATCTCTATCAAGCATGCATTTCTTTGAAAACTTACCCCATCTCACCCCTGTGCCCCACCCCATTGCTTGTATGCCTGCAATGAGGGGTAACTCATAACTTGATGAGGCAGCTTTATTTTGGGGTAGCTCTGTTTCCCCTCATTTGGACTTATCTCTCTTTTTCTTTTAACTCTTACCTTCTGTCTATGAATCAATACTATGCATTTATTCCAAGGCAGAAGAGCAGTAAAGGGCTAGACAACGAGGGTTAAAGATCTAGGACTGACTCTCAATCCACTGAGCTACCTAGCTGTTCCCAGTTTGTCTCCTTCTAATTATCCATTAGTCCCAATCCTCCCTTTTAGAGCTAAGAAGAATGAATCAAATCCTTTTCCAAAATGGTCACTCTGATGATTATGGACCCTCTACTCTTTCTGCTTATACCCTAAATACCATTAAGAAAAGATCTACCATTGAGTTTGATACTGTCTGGGGCTGTTTTGGAGACTCACCTGCATGGGAACAATCCCAGGGATGCGGTCCTTGGCATCTTCTGGGATATGGGCTGTCTTCAGGTGTCTATCTCCAGAAAGAGTTTGCAGATCTGCTCCCAACATATCAGCCAGTTCTCCTTCTGAGGTGACTTGCCTGTATTGGGTCTGAAGTTTTGCCAGTTTGGATGCCACTCTGGACCCCACCTCTAGGGAAGCATAATTATCAGCAACAAGCTTCCCAGCTGTCTGTAGAATGGTAGGCACCTTGGCACGAAGGGCAACGATGCCTTGGGTGGTCATGAGGGCCTCACTTGACAGAACACTGACATCAGGCTCAACCCCAGCCATATCCCAGGCTTTGCCAGTAACTGGGCTAATGGCTACCTGCGTGGGCATGGAAGCATAAAGGGGGCTGTTTTCCACTTGGTAAATACCCACTGAAAGGGCTCCTCCTCCCGTGGGCTCACCAATGACTGTGGCCCGATGCTGGTCCTTCATGGTGTGAACAAAGGCCTCAGCTGCAGAACCACTGGTGTGGCTGATCAAGATATACAGGTCCTTCTGGGATCCATAACGTTCACCAGCCACCTGAGGCAGGGTCCAAACCTCTGTGAGCTGGGAGGCTGCCCTATCAAAGATGGTGTACAAGTGTCTGCGGGGCTCTGCTTCAAAGAAGTAGGAGCAGAGGAGGGGCACAGCTGTGGAGTAGCCTCCAGGGTTGTACCTCAGGTCCACCACTAAAGCTTCCGTGTGCACTAGCTTCTCCCACACCAACTCTACCAGTTGTGGCGCAATGGCTCGCACTGTCTCTGCTTCAGCCATCATGTCAAAACGGAGGTAGCCCAGCTGCCCAGGTAGCACCTCTGTCTTGAAGAGGGCCTCAATGAGGTAGGTCAGCTCCTCAGGTGAAGGGACCCCTTTTTGGGGTGGGGTCAATTCTTCAGAGACTGGTTCCCCAGGGCTGTGGAATACATGGAGGCGGTGGTCCCCGGACACCTCCTGCAGGTCACTGGTGAGTTGGGATGCTAATGACTCAAAGTCTACAGCTGTGCGGTAGGTCCCATATTCTAGTTTGGCTTTTAACAAGGCGCTGGCCTGGCCCACTACTTCTGGGAGAGCATAATGGGCCTCCAGAAGGTGTCCTGTGCCTTCCACCAAGGCCCCTAGCCTCTGGTGAAATTCCAGTACTTCCTTAGCTTTGTCTAGTGCTTCCTCAGCCAAGACAATGGCATCAGGTACAACTCCCCCTCCAAGCCAGCACTCACCATTGTTATCAATGAAAGTGAGAATGGGCACAGTGAGAACCAGATTCCCATTGGGGGGCTGCAGCAGAGGAAAGGTACGGGTGTGCATCAGACTGCCGGCTGTGATTTCCCCAACCAGGGTGGCCCGGCCCAGGGATTGCATGAGGAAGGCAAACTCCTCTGCAGCCGTGGCAGTATGGTGGCTCGTGAGCAGGTAGACGCCTCTCTGGGCCCCATAGGGTTTGCCTAGCAATTCCGCACGGCTGAGGTGCTCCTGCGTCTGGTTGGTTTGGCGGTCGTAGGTGGTAAAGAGGCGAATGGGGCCGGCAGCTGGGTCCTGGAAGTAAGACAGGAGCAGTGGAACTGCTGAAGACGGCCCTCCAGGATTGTAGCGGAGATCCATGATGAGATGATTGGTGTCCTGAAGGGGCTCCCAGACCTGCCGTATCACGTAGGGGGCCAGGGTGCCGAGAACCGAGGAGTCAGCAAACTCATCAAACCGCAAATAGCCCACGTTACCTGGCAACACTGACACTTGGAACACAGAGTCTACCAGCGCTTGCCGCTGGGATTCATCCTCAGGCAGCGAATTGGCTGCGGGTGTAGCATCTTCCTCCTCACTAGCTTCAGAGCCCATGGTGGCTTCCTCAGGCCTCAGAACCCGAACGAGCAGCCTGGGGTCCTCTGACACAGCTTGCAGTCCTGCATTGAGCTTGGCGGCCAAATCTTCCTCTGTGAGCACTGAGGAATAGTCGATGGCAGTGAGGTGATGGAGCAGCGCAGGTACCCGATCCACCAGGGTGTAGTAATTCTGCAAGACTTCCATGAGACGTTGAATGGCTCCCGGTCTTGCCCTGCGCAGGGTGAGGATGGCCAGTGCTTTCCCCAGGGCCTGTTCTGCTGGGATCCCTACACAGGGGAGCACCCCACTGCCCTCCCATGTCTGGCTCCCCCCACCAAGGGGGCTCAGGGAACGTGACACCGGCACAGTGATGAAGAAGTCTGACTGGCCGATGCGCAGCTTCCGGAGATCTAGAGCCCCTCCCAGAGTCTGCTCTCCCACCACAATGGCCCGGCGCAACTTCTTGAGGATGTAGGCAATATCCTCTGCTACTCCTACAGTACGATGGCTGGTGAGGACCACCATGTCCTTCTCCCCACCATACCTCTCACCCAGCACCTGGGGCAGGGTCCAGATCTCTGTGGTGGTATTGGATGGCCGGTCATAAACTGTGTCTACGTGCAGCAGGATATCCCCCTGGTGTAGGTAGGAAATGACAAAGGGAATTCCTGAAATTTCACCCCCTGAGCTGTGCTGGAGATCTAACACCAGAGAGGACGTCCCCATGAGCTTCTTCCATATGTTATTCACCAAGAACTCCCCGACTTTCTCTACCACCTCCTGGCCAGGGATGTAGTCTACTCTTAGGTAACCCACATTGCCCTCCAGTACCTGGTACTTGATCATTTGCTGGAGCAGGATGAGTAGTTCCTCCTGAGTGACGTTGGCAAGTTTTGGGACATGCTGGGGAGTCTCAGGAATGCTGGGTTCAAAGGAGATCACTAGCCGGGGGTCATTGAGGGCACCCTGCACACCTGCTGTCAGGACACTAGCCAGCATTTGGGGATCAGAAATATCCAGGATCTCCCCACTCTTGATTGCTTGCTCAATGACTTCTTGCATGCCCATTAGGTTTTCTGGGAAGCAGTAGTTATCCAATAAGATTTTGGCCATATCCCGGACCAGACTAGGTTGAAAGATTTGTTCTGCATGGGCCAGACTAAATAGCAGGGCTGAGAACAGCAGGAGACATTGGCTAGTCATTGGGAATCAGAAGAGGTAACACACTTTGGAAAGAATGTCCCTTCTCTTTTAGTCCACAAAGCAGAGTCTCTTCTGTGCTGTGTGTCCCTCTTTGTCTATGACTATAGACAGAAAGCCTTATGCTAAATATGGGAGCAGGGAATAAAGGGAAGGCTTTTTATCTCCATTAAACCTTTAATCTCATTAAATTGAAGTGCATCAGCCAAAGGGTGATAATGGTGGCCAGTCCTGCTGTTTACAACCCCATTAATGAATGCCGGGAAAGAATGTGTTTACTGGGAGCAGGTTCATTGTACCCCGATCTTAGTGCTGCCACTGAGTATGCCCCAGTCCTCTCCCCTTTGGATCTTACTGATGTAATAATTGGTCCCAGTGTTGTTTAACACCAAGTAATTCAACTGTAAAGCTATTTGCTGGGAACTCACTTACCCTCTGGCAACTTCACTGCAATCACACACTCATCTCGTGAGCATAAATTGGAGCCAAATTCATGTTGCCCTGATTGCCTGGATAATTGCTAGTAATGATTTGTATTTTTGCAGCCCATCGCCTGGAAAGGCAATTTTCCAGTGCTTTAGCATTTGGCTATTTGCAGTCTCTAGACAACACACATTGATGAGAAAGCCATCACAAAAAGCTACCACCCCATGCCAGGCTGGAGGAGCACTGCAGGCTGGCTGCATTCACTCTTAGCCCGGTGCAGCAAAAACTGAAGGGACTTTAATCTTCATAATTCTTAGCTCATTAGGATTTGCTTTTAATGACCCCTAGTGACATATGGTGATGTCTCCCCACTGTTTTCAACCAATGGAAATGCAGGTCCAACTACAATAGAGCTGAGGTTTGCTTTTGAAGGGCAGATGTATTCAGGAGACCTTTGTGCTGCATATTTGGAAAGGGCTAATTATGTATTTATTACAGAAGCCTAGGATCAAAGCATTGCAGAGTTGGGAGAGATCTCAGAGGCTGTCTAGTCCAGTCCCTACTACATCTGAAATCCTATGGAAGCAATCACCTAGCCTCTACTTGAAGATTTCCAAGGATGGGGAGCACCTTGCTTTCCAAAGCTTTTGGACAACTCTAATTTTCCTTAGGGCGAAAATCTTAACCTCTGTGAACAATGCCCATTAATTCCAATTTGGCTTTCTGGGGTCCTACAAAACAAATGTGACTACCTTTTTATATAATAGTACTCTATTCTTTAAAAAAAAAACAAACCCTTACTTTCCATCTTAGAATCAATACTATGTATTGGTTCCAAAGCATAAGAGTGGTAAAGGCTAGGCAATGTGGATTAAGTGATTTGCCCAGGGTTGCCCAGCTAGAAAGAGTCTGAGGTCAGATTTGAATCCAAGATCTCTTGTTGCCTGGGTCTGGCTCTCCATCCAATGATCCATTTAACTGACCTCCTATAATAGTAATTGAAATATTTAAGGGGAATTAACATATCTCTCCCCTCCTCCCCCTACTCTGCCCAAATGTCTTCTTCAGGGTGTAAATTTTAAAAATTAATATTCAATACTCCAAGTCTTATATTTAATAATATTTATTAATATTTAACTTAAAAGAAAAGGAAACTAAAAAGCTAGAGAAACAGGGAGAGCTCATCCAGCCATCCTGGGAGATGTTACCTGAAACATATACAATAAGGTAAAAAGACTCACATAAACAGAAAGGGAAAAGGAATTTTGGGATATGGAAAGAATTCTGGGAGATGAAGTCCAAAGGCTACAAAATTTCCACTTATATGAGGGTAAAAATGTGACTTTTTCTCACCAAGTCACATATGTCATTTAAAAAAATAATGACTTTACCCTTTTGGTGCTCCTCTAATGCAGCTTATGAGCTCTAATGTGATAGGAACTCCATATCCAGAGGTTATGTTCATTTTTCCCCCTGAAGTCTACCTATGCATACTTTGACACAGTTTCCTGGTCAATAATCAATAAACTCCTATTTGTTGTTATTTTTAGTCATGCCGATTCTTCATGAAAAGGTTTCTTTGAGAAGATTCTGGAGTAGTTTGCCATTTCCTTCTCCTATTCATTTTATAGTTGAGGAAACTGAGGCAAAAAGAGTAAAGTGACTTGCCTAGGTCACCTAGCTAAAGTGTCTGAGGTCAGATTTGAACTCTGGGAGATGAGTCTTCCTGACATCAGGTCTGGCACTCTATCCATTGTGTTACTATGTGTCAGGGCTATTGCTAAATGACACACTAGGTGATCTTTGATATTCCTTTCATCTCCAAATCTATGTTCTTCACTTGAGATTCTCAGGCAGACAAAAGCCCACATCCCAACTTTTCCCTTTTGTTTTCTTTCAAACTTGGGACTTCCATGATTGTGATGGAAAGAACTGTCACTTGGAAGAGAGAGGCCTTAGGTATGCTGTCCAGATTTTCTTGTCAACCAATATGCTCTTGAAGATAACCCAGAAGGAGTTTTCATTCACTTAACTTTTAAAAATGGGGAAATTTCATTTTCACCACATCACACAAAACCAAACCAATTCACGCAAACCACCTACCAAGCATAGCCTCTGAATATGACTAAGCTAAACTGACTGACCTTTGCATGCATCCTTACCCTTCATGTAGTTTATTATTTGCTAAAAGGAAGGAAGTAGGCTTGCTTTAATTTGAACAATTTCATACTAATGCCACCCAAATATCTTAAACACTTACTAAAATAAAAATCAACATTTCCAGGTGTTTTGTGAGATATAAAGTTACAGAAGACACAGTTCTTGACCTCAAGGAGTTTACAATTTGAGAGAGGAGCTAAGAGAGGCGTACAAAAAAGTATAATCCAAAAATGGAACATATTGGCAGAAGAGGGGGTGAAACAAGGTGAGCATTAAAAGGAAGGAGAGTGTTCTTCCAATGAGGACAAAATGAAGACACCAGATCAAGGGCTGGGCGTTAGTTTTGTTAGTTAAGTAAGACCTTCCTGCCTAATGGCCTTCACTGACTTCTGGAAGCAGTTTTCCTTGGGTTCCTAGGGTGAGATTCCCAGAGACTCTGAACCCTAGTTGAGTCCTAAGATCCCTGGTGGAGGGAATATTGGCAAAAAAGAAGTGTATAGAGTACTCTGCAGTTGAGTCTTTAGAGGAAACATTATACCATTCTCAGTAGCCCCCAAAGAATGGTCAGATGCATTCAAAGCATTTGGCTTCAGGACAAATTCCATGTGAAACAGGGCAAGTCTAGCTTTGTTAACTTGTCAGAAGCAAGTTATGATTTGGAATCAAGAACAGGTGGATTCAAATTCTGCCTCTAATACTGACTAGCTATGTGATGTTGGACAATTGACTTACCCTCTCTTAGCATCAATTTCAACACCCGAAAAATGGGTTTAAAGGTACATACCTTGTTGGGTTGCTATAAGGCTTAAAGAATCCTAAAGCTGTCACAAATGTTGACAGGACATCTTGTTCTTCCTTAATTCAGAAAGGATGATCTAGAACTCAATTCCAGAATAGTGAGACTTTGATGTTAACTTTCAATTGTTGAGTCATTTCAATTATGTAGGAATCTTTGTGATCCCATTTGAGGTTTTCTCAGCAAAGAAAAAAGGGTTTTGCAAATTTAGAAACATGCTATAAATAGTAGTTATAATAAATAAGCTGAATCAATAGATTCAAAGAACATAGGTCAAAATTATTTAAATAAACACTTCAAATAACCAGTGATAATAGAAGGGGAAATTTTTTTTAAAAGTATGAGGTTTTACCTCACTTCTAGTTTATTTGCAAAGATGAAAAAAGGGAAATAGGCAATGTTGGAGTGATTGTGGGTAGATAGGCACACAAATACATTGTTAGTGAAGCTGCAAATTGGCACAAGCATTCAAAAATCAATTTGCAATTATGTAAATAAAGATGTAAAAATGTCTATATTCTTTGAGTGAGAGATTCCAGTGCTAGGAATAAACCCCAATTTAAACAGTTAAATGGAGAAAAACTCCTGGGCATTCTCAAGATTATATTGGTTGACACAGAAAGCTGGTCAGCACACCTAAGGCCTCTCTTCTCCAAATGACAGTTCTCTCTTTCTAATGTTATTACATATAATATGTATAAATCATTTTATCTTTTGACAAAAAAGTCTCCAAATGTAATGAATCATTTATAGCAGTACTTTTTGTGGTAGCAAAGAACTAGAAACATGAGATAACTACTAATATTGGGAGTGACCAAACAAATTCTGGTAGATGAATATAATAAAATATTATGCTATAACAAATGATGAATATGATGAACACAGAGAAACATGGAAAGATTTAGATGAACTGGTGCAAAGTGAAGTAAGCGGAGGTAAGAAAATAGCACTGTACATAAAATGGTTATAACAATAAAAGTAAAATGAACAATAAAGCAATCAAAATAATTGTTGCAAAATTACAAAAAGCAAGACTGACCACAAAGAAAATATATTAGAAGACACAGTTGCACAAGTTCTTTGTAAAGATATGTAACTTTATATATATGTGTGTCCATAAATGTAAAACATAGCATAAAATATCATATTTTTTTCAAGTTCAAGTATCCCTTCCACATAGTGACTTTCCCCATTGTGTTTTTGATATATTTGGGATGTTGGCATAAGAAATCAAATGGGAATATTTTTGCATTAAACTCTAGAGAGGTGTGTTATTAATTGTATTTAACTGTCATTATTAGAAACAAATCCTATTTTAACACAACATGCTATTAAATATATTTGGCTACACCACAGGTCAAACTATGTTAAGCAGTCATCACCATCATCCCTTATATTAGCATAATAATAAGAGCTAGCATTTATATAATATCTACTCTGTGCCAGGCATAATGTTAAGGGCTTTCAAAATATCTCTTTTGCTCATTGCAATGCTGACTCTATCACTATATACATTTTTACAGTTGAGGAAACTAAGGCAAACAGAGGTTATGTTACTTGCCCAAAGATACAGAACTAGTGTCTAATGCTAGACTTCAACTCCAATCTCCCTGAATATAGCCAATGATCTATCCATTGTGCTCTGTAATTGTATCGGGCTTCCCCCCATTTTTAAATTTTACATATTTTTCTGTTTACATGATTAATTTTCTTTCCATCCCCCTCCCAGAGCTGACAAGCAATTCCACTGGGTTGTACAAATGTCATCATTCTATACCTGTTTCCTTATTCATTTTTGCTAAAAAGCGATTTTTAAAAGCCTAAACCCCAAATGGCATACCCATATATACATGTGAAAGGTGATGTCATATGTTTTGCTTTCACATTTCTACTACCATAGTTCTTTCGCTCAATGTGGTTAGCATTCTTTCCCATAAATCATTCAGGAGTGTCCTGGCTTGTTGCTTGGTTTGCTACTAGTAGCAAAGTCCATTACACTGGATTGTTCCACAATGTTTTACTTTCTGTGTACAATGTTCTCCTGGTTCTGCTCATTTCACTCTGCATCGGTTCATTGAGGTTCTAAATGGGAATTTTTTTGGAGTTTTGTGGAAGCCACATGTGACACACAAAGGCCAGCAGATGACAGAAAAAGTTTGGGAACTCAGAAAGTATTGAGCATCACTTACCATTAGTACAATGTTGTTACTTTGTGCAGTGTTCTACTTCTGCTCACTTCATTTTGCATCAGTTCACATAAAATTTCTATTTTTTGCATACCCATTGTTACTCATTTTCAAAGAAATGGCTGCCATTTACACCTAACATAAAGGTGACATGGATTATGCATCTTAATTCTTCTCCTTCTTACTTATTACTGGTTCTTCAGCAGTGAAATGGCTCTTCTCCTTTCATCAAGGTCAAAATGAGTCACATTCAAAGGTATCTGTAAATATTGTATGGGCTAAAGGAGCCAGGGAGGGTTCAGAGAAATTTATGAACAATTCTCTTCTTTTGAAGAACTTATAATATTGTGGGTCTGGTTCTACTACCCAGAAGAGAGAGAGAGACAGAGAGAGAGAGACAGAGAGAGAGAGAGAGAGAAATAGAGAGAGAGAGAGAGAGAGAGAGAGAGAGAGAGAGAGAGAGAGAGAGAGAGAGAGAGAGAGAGAGACAGAGACAGAGAGAGACAGAGACAGAGAATTTTAGACAAGGAGCTAATGTGGCACCAAATGGAGTCTGCACTGTAATCCTTACAAGCAATGGGGTATTCAGGACTACTGAAATGAATGCATTTTCTGAATTGTCTAAAATGGACTGATGAATAAGGGACAGTGAACCAGGAAACTTCATACCTAGTAAGGAGCTAAGGAGGAGGTGTTCAGTGCCAGAATAAGGCAAGCATTAGCTTACATGCATTCTAGGGGCTGTAGCAGTATCAGTCAAATTAAATTTCATCAACTATGGTAGATTTGAAGACTTGAGGACTTTCTCCCCATGGGACTATAGATAATATTTTGTTTCACCTCATGAATTGGAAAATTAGGGTTAATGGTGTATATTGGCCCAACTTTCAAACCCTGGGAATTTTAGGGGGAAAAAGCCTACAAAAATCTGGGGAAGGAAGTCTCATGCAAATTTCAAAAGTAATAGCTCTACACTAAAAAAAATGGTAATAACTGTATGGGAGTTGGTAAGAGTGAATAGAGATCAGGTAAATTTCGCACATACATGTATTATCTTTCTCTATCTATCTATCTATCTATCTATCTATCTATTTATCATCTATCTATCTATCTATCTATCTATCTATCTATCTATCTATCTATCTATCTATCTATCTATCTATCTATCCACCTGTCTATCTGTCTGTCTATCTATCTGTATGTGTCCAAAGCAAAGGCAGAGAACAACATGATAATGCCAAATTAGGGAGAGCCAGGTCAGGGGTTTGCTTAGATATCCCACAGATTTTAGCTTAAAGCTGGTCAGACAAAGTCTCAAGTTGCACATGTAAGTATGTGGATTTAAGTGCTTGTCTTAGGGACAATTAAAGAACATGCCCCAATTCTAGGGTTTTTAACAAGATATTCACTTTGTGTGACCCCAAGATATATGTTAACTGTAGGGAGCAAAGATTAGTGTAGGGGAGAATGTGGGAAGAAGTAAGGAGGGGACTGGAAGCAGAGATCAAGGGTAGGGCCTTCGTACTAAAGAACAGAAGAGGGTTGGGAAATATTTTTTTAAAAACCAGTTTGTGTGTGTATGTGATGGATTCTTTTGGTAGTCTGGTGAAACCCCTGGGTCCCTTTGCAGAATGATGCTTTTAGAAGCATAAAATAAAATACACAGGCCACAAATGAAATGGATTATATTAAAATGTAGTTACCAAAATGTTAAAAGCAAGTTAATGTACCTCAGCTTAAGAAGTACTGATTTAAACTGAGAAATGGCCTTCAGATAAAATATTTTTACTCAGTTCTATACACTAGACTGAGCTTTAGAGATACAAAATCAACAACAGTTCTTTTTCTCAAACAGTTTATGTTCTAGCAAGAGTGAGGCATCATTTATTGCCAACTCAATGGATATTGAGTTATATATTATTATTACAAATTAACTCCAATTTATTGTTTTTTCTTGGTTATTTGGAGCCTGGCTCAAAGATTATTTTGAAACTATGAAAATAAGGCTCTGCAAGACACCAGAGTAGGCATTATAGAGTCTAGATATTGGTCCTAAATAAAAGGCATGCATTCAGTCTAATTCTTCCTTTCCTTTGCATATAGTTTTTCTCTTTGCCTCTCTTATAGATTGCTCATGCCCAAAGAAGTGGGCCCCCTTTGGAAAATCTGTTATATATATCTAAAAATCAAAGTATCCCAAACTGAAATGACTAAATTCCCTTCATGCCCATCTACCTTGTAGGTTTGTTGTGAGGATTAAATGAAATAATTTGTAAAAAATCAGCACAGTGCCTGGTTCATAGTAGTATCTTTATAAATTCTATTCCCTTCCTTTTTTTTCACTATTGAGGGCACAAATATCCTTCTGTTCATTCTGATTCACAACCTTGTCATCATCTACCTCTCCTATATATAAACTTAGTTACTACATTTTGTCTTATGGAACAATGGATAGAGCACTGGGCTTGGAATAAGGAAGAATCATTTTTGTGAGTTCAAATTCAGCCTTAGACACTTCCTAACACTTAACCTTGCTTGCCTCAATTTCTTCATCTGTAAGATGTGTTGGAAAAGGAAATGACAAACCATTCCAGTATATTTCCTAAGAAAATCCCAAAATGGGGGTCATAAAGAGTCAGATACAACTGAAATGACTTTACACATGCACACAAACACACACACACTCATATAATATTTCTCACATCTGTCACATTTTTTTCCATTCACTCATCCATCACCCTAGCTTGGGCCTCATCAAGACTCCCATGAATTATTACAATAGCCTTCTAACTGATCATCCTGCCCCAAATCTCTCCCTTCTTGAATTCATCCTTTACATGGTTGTAAAATCTTTTTATTAAATTTCAGATCTTAAAATATACTTTTCCTTCTCAAATTTCATTGGCTTTATAATATCTACAGAATCAAATGAAAACTGCCCTTTTTGATATTTAAAGCTCTCCATTTCCTGGCTCCAACTAAACTTTTCAGATTTCTTGTACATTACTTCCCTTCATGCACACTATGGTTCAGCCAAAATGACTATCTTGCTCTTCTTCATACATGAATCACCATCTCATGCCTCTATGTCTGTACTAATTATTACCTTCCCTACCTCCTTCCTCCACCTCCATCCTGTTCCTAGAATATTCCTTCCCTCTGTCTCCTAGAATTCTTAGATTCTTCTGAGGATCAGATAAAGCACCACCCACCTCCTACATGAGAATTTTCCTGATTTCTTCTAGTTACCAGCATCTCTTGCCTCCTCCCTTAATTATCTTTCATTGATTTATATTTGCATTTTATATACTTATCTATGACTATGCTGTTTCCCCTGGTAAAATTATATAAGCTTTTTATGGTAGGGATATTTTTCTTTTTGTTTTGAATTCCAAGTGCCCATCATAGTTCTTGTTACATAGTAGGTGCTTAATAAAAAACTTGTTGATAGTTTTGTCACCCTCAACAAATCAGTTCATTTCTCTTGCTCTCCATTTTCTCAGTTCAGCAGTGGAGAACAGTTCCAAGGAATGAACAACTTCACTGTTTTTAATGTTTCTAAGCTTGAAGAATCAGAATCAGAAGTTCCTTTCTTTTCACTGGGTCGCATGTATAGTTAGTGTCCTCCTGAAGAAAGGTAGGAATTGGACTGAATGATACATTCTATGACTGGCACAATGGATAGAGCACTGGGCTTGGAAGAATCATTTTTTGTGAGTTCAAATTCAGCCTTAGACACTTCCTAACACTTAACCTTGTTTGCCTCAATTTCTTCATCTGTAAGATGTGTTGGAAAAGGAAATGACAAACCATTCTAGTATATTTCCTAAGAAAACCCCAAAATGGGGGTCACAAAGAGTCAGATACAACTGAAATGACTTTACACATGCACACAAACACACACACACACTCTTGTATAATATCTCTCACATCTGTCACATTTTTTCCATTCACTCATCCATCACCCTAGCTTGGGCCTCATCAAGACTTCCCTGAATAATTAGTTCAGTGGAAAGGGGAATGGGTTTGGAGTTGGATGATTTGAGACCTTTGGTGCTTGCTACTGTATAGCATATCTGAAGGGACTTCCTCAGGTGTTATAGGTGATGGGACTAGGTGAGATCTTAGGTCAGGTCAAGATCTATGTCAGTGTTCTCATGATTCAAAGATATCAAATTAAAGGAATAATGTAGAAGAGTTTAAATATTTGTTTCTGACATTTTGTGCCTATAATAATACTGAGTTGTATAATTCATTTGCTTAAAAATTCCATCTAAGAATCATAACTGTAAGTGATTTCACCCACTTGGACCTCCTCCCATATGTCAAATTCCTTTTCAGCTCTAAATCTTCTAATTTGGTCACTTTCAATAATAAGTTGCATGTGAATTACTATGTAGAATCTTGGGATCAAAAGAGAATTCCAAGGTCATCTTATTTACCTAATTTAATGAACATTTATTAGGCTCCTACTATGTGCAAAGTGCTGTTCTAGTGAAGGAAATGCACAAGTACATATGAAGAACAGTCCCTATTGACAATGAGCTTATCTAGTATTTACTGAGGGAAGCATGAATATAAAGGCTCAATTCTTAGCATTCATAGCTTTAGAGCTGGGAGAGAATTTAGCATCTAATTCAACCCTTCCTTTTTGTAGAGGAGGAGTCTAAGGTTCTGAATTAAGTGACCAAGATTCCAAAGGTATTGAGTAACAGGAAAGAATTCTTCTGCAGACATCTCTAACAAGCAATCATATACCTTTGCTTAACTACTTGCTGTGATAGGATACTCCCTTTGTTACAGTTTCGGTTTGTTATTTTTATTCATCATGTGATAAGTATTTTACAAAATTATGCTGGCCCTCTGGCCCTCTGACTGCCCCTCTTCTTTACTGAGCAATTTTTTAAGAAGCCCAATAAATAAAATTCATCAAAAAGTAGATTAGCAAAATAAATTTCCATATTCCCCATGTCTGAAAATATATGTGTGGCATTCCAGATACATTCTAATCTTGAAAGTATTATTGATGTATTAATATTGTAACCTATGTGCTCATGTACCAGACTCATGGTCATATTATTTCTTGATCATTGTATTTAATTGGTACTCTATTACTTTTGACCGTTCTCCTTACCTATAGTCCAAAGGTCAAGAGAATTCCTGGGCAGGACATTAGGTGCCACAGGGTCCTAACTCCTACCTTGACAGACCACATTCCCTATCAGGTCACATGTTTGATTAACCTCCTCCTCTTTGATCTTGTGGTTGTCAATTGAGCCAATGTCAAATCATATGCCATGTCATATGTTCCTCAGTTACCTCCCATTCTCCATTCCTCGATTCTCCAATAAAAGATTGGGGGCACATGTAGCTCTCTCTCTCTTTTCTACCAGCAGCGAAGCATGCACTCTGGAGACCATGTTGAATTCTTCATCTCCGAGTCTTTCTTCCTTTATTGTGTTTCCTCTCTCTCTATCCCTTTCATACATTTTCCCTGGGTTTCTAACTTTCCTTCTAAGGTGGCCACCCACAAATATATTAATTTGTGGCTGCAGGCAGCCCACAGTATGTTTCATTTGGAATTGTAAGTTTATAACCTCTCTCTCAGGAAGGGAGCAACTTATTTCATCCTCAATATTTGGGACATCATGGTTTCTCCGTGTTCTTATTAGATCTCTAAAGTCCTTCAAAGTTATTATTGTCATTTTTATTAGTTATTATCATTAAAAATACCTAAACTAGTTATTATCATTGAATCAGTTGTTCTTCTAGTTCTGTTCCCTTTGCTCTGATTCAGTTTATAAAAATCTTCTAAGTTTCCTCTGAAATGGCCCATTCTATCATTATTTTTAGCAAAAAATATTTCACTTTATTCACATACCATAACTTATTTCTCTGATAGGAGAACATCCTCTTACTTCTTAATTTTTGGTGATCACAAAATGGTATGAATAGTTTTGTATCTATAAATTCTTTTATTTGATTTTTTGGAGTGTAGACCCAGTAGTATTGTAGCTGAGCCAGAGGGTATTCATAGTTTTGTAACTTTCTGGGCATAGTTCCAAACTACTACTCAGAAAGTTGAATCATTTCTTAGCATTATACCAGTGTACCTATTTTTTAAATTACAGTCTCTCCAACATTTGCATGTTCATCTTTTATTATCTTTGCTCATTTAATATACTTGAGATGGAACCTCAAGATTGCTTTATTGTATATTTACCTAATGATTAGTGATGTAGAACTTTTTTTCATATAATTATTTGTAGTTTGGATTTCTTAATTTGAAAATTCCCTATTCATATCCCCTTTTTATTTATCTGTTGGAGAATGCTTATAATTGTACAAATTTGAATCGATTCCTATTTTAATAAGAAACCAATTACAAAGATTCCCTCCCAGTTTCTTGTTTTTGTTCTAATTTTTACTACATTAGATTTGTTTGTGCAAAAATGTTTAAATTTTATGAAATGAAAATTATCTATTTTATTTTGTTTGATCCTCTCCATTACTTGTTTAATAACAAACTCTACTTCCATCTCAAGATCTGAAAGTTCCATATGTCTAAAGCTACTCTAAGCCTACTCCATTAGTTTTTCCAAGTCAAATTGTAATTTAATTTAATTTATTTGATTTATATCTTTTTTGTCTTTTAATAGCTTGCTTAGCTTTTGCACATGCTAATTCTGAATTGAAGTTCTCTATCCCTTCACATTCAATATATCACATTCCTACTTTAGTAATTTCTCACTTTTTGTGGAAAAATTGTCTGAAATTGAATATTTTTTCATGATTTATTCTTGGCTACTAGTAAAATTATCTACTCATCATTAACGTCACTAAACTGGACAAGGATGTTTCTGGATGAATTGAATTTTTGACTTTGCAATTTGTGAATTCTATTTATTTGCAACATTTAGGCATTTCAATATTTCTGTGAATTTTTTCCAGTATTAATTGTATTTTATTGATTAATTAAGAAAAGTTTTCCATGGTTCATGTTCTTTCCTTCCCCTTCTCTCACCCCCCTCCCATAGCTAGTATGCAATTCCACTGAGTTTTACATGTGATCAAGACCTATTTCTATATTATTGATATTTGCACTGGGGTGATCCTTTAGAGTCTATACCCAATCATATCTCCATTCGTTCATGTGATCAAGCAGTTGTTTTTCTTCTGTGTTTCTACTCCCACAGTTCTTTCTCTGGATGTAGATAGTGAGTGCTCTTTATCATAAGTCCCTCAGAATTGTCCTGGATCATTGCATTGCTGCTAGTAGAGAAGTACATTACCTTCGATTGTACCACAGTGTCTCTGTGTACAAAGTTCTCTTGGTTCTGCTCCTCTCACTCTGCATCACTTCCTGGAGGTTGTTCAAGTTCACATGGAATTCCTCCAGGTCTTTATTCCTTTCAGCACAATAGTATTCCATTACCAACATATACCACAATTTGTTCAGCCATTCCCCAATTGAAAGGCATTCCCTCATTTTCCAATTTTTCACCACCACAAAGAGTGTGGCTATAAATATTTTTGTGCAGGTCTTTTTCTTATTATCTCTTTGGGGTACAAACCCATCAGTGGTATGGTTGGATCAAAGGACAGGCAGTCTTTTAAAGCCCTTTGGGCATAGTTCCATATTGCCATCCAGAATGGTTGGATCAATTCTGTGAAATTTCTTGAAATAAAATACTTATGTTCTTTTAGTGTTTAAAGATTTTTAAGAAGCTCTATGTTTTTTTTCATTTTTTTCCTTTGACTCTATCCTCCAGATTTGTCATCCTTGTATCTACTTCAAAATCTTTTTTAGTTGAATATTTCTTTCTCTATCTATTATTCACCCTGATTTATAAATGTTCTTTAATAAAATGAATGTGTTTTTCATTAAATCTATTGGTCTGTTCATACTTTCCTTGGATTCTTGAAAAAATTTTAATTTTCTCAATCATTCTTCTAAGGTTCATTAATTATGTTTTTAGTTTTATCTCATGATATTTAAAAAATATATCTTCTGGGAAGTCCTGAGTTCACATATTACCTCAGATACTTTCTGGCTGTGTGACCTTGGACAAGTCACTTAACCCCAGATGTCTAGCCCTAAGCACTCTTCTGCCTTGGACCTGATACTTGGCATTGATTCTAAGACAGAAGGTAAAATTTTTTTAAAGACGGTATTAACAAAATTGCTCTATTTGTGTCTACTTCTGAATATCCTTTTATTTCTTTTCTATCCCTTAAAATTTTTATTGATACTCTTTTCTTTCCTTCCCTGTATCTCTTTTACTGTTCATTAACTTCCCCTTGTTCTCCTTCAAAGAGAAGCCCTCCCTTGTAATAGATATAGTTAAGGAAAACAAATAAATCTATTGGATGCGTCAGACAAAGCACTCATATATCTTCCTTTAATTCTTTTAGTACATTTATCATCCAGTTTGTTGTTTCTTGAGGAAATTCTAGTTAAAATGTTGTTTCTGATTCTCTTGGGGGTATTTTCCCAGTATTTACTCCTTGACTTAAAGTATTTGAGTTTTTCTTTGACTTTCTTAATTTTTGTGTGTGTATTTACCATTTTTTCCTCAGTATTCTTAATGGTTTTAATTTCTTTGAGGGTTTCTATTGGCATCTTCAAGGGGGTTAATAAAGAAGTGGGCTCCCTAGCTATCTTTCTTTCACAATTTTCTCAGAACTTGAATATTATTCTATTATATTTGTCCCATCATTAGCAGAATCACCAAATGTGAGTTCTGGAGAGGGCCTCAGAGGCCATGTATTCTTGTACGCACATGAAGGAAATCTCCACCACAACATACCAGACAAATTGTCATCCAGCCTCTGCTTTAAGATCTCAAAGAAGCAGGAGCCCACCATCCCTAGAGATTGCCCATTCTATTATTGGATAACTTTAATTGCTAGAAAAAAAATTTTTGACATTAAACCCAAGTTGGCCTTTTTGTAACTAACTTCCTCTCATTGATTTTGGTTTTACCCTTTAGAGACAAATAAAATAAATGTGATCATTCCTTCATGTGACAGTCCTTCAAAAACTTGAAGACAGTTTCATGCCTCTTTCCCCATCCCCTTAGTTTTTTCTTTCTTCTCTTCTCCAGGGTAAATATATCCAATTCTTTCAAATGATTCTCTTATGGTGTGGATCCAAGGCTCTTCCTTTTCCTCCTCCTTAGATGTTCTCTAGTTTGCCAACATGCTTTTTAAACTGTGGTTCTGAACACTAAACTGAAGACAATACTCCAGACAAGTTTTCAAGAGAGAAGAGTCCAGTGTTACTATTACCTTCCTGTTTGGCGAACTATGTGTCTCTGAGTGTAGTTCATGACCTCATTAACTTCTTCATTAGCTGGATATCATATTCCATTGCTGACATATATTGAGTTTTCACTCCATTAAAACTTCCATATATTTTTCACACCAACTGTACCTCTCTCATCTTGTCCTTGTGAATTAATTCTTTGTACTCAAGTGCCAGCTATTTTTTACAGCTTTGTGTCACCTGAAAATTCAATGAGCACGCCACCTATGCCCTTATCCAAGTCACTGATAAAAATGGTAAAGCAACAGGCTATGCCTTGGCTAATCCCATGGAGTTCATCTGCCATGTTGACAGTGAACTATTAAAAACTTCTCTTTGAGTTCAACCTTGCAACCAGTTCTAAATCCGACGCATTGTATCAGCTTCTAGTGAACAATTCTTCATCTTCTGCATGAGAATAGGATGAGATGTTCTATAAAAAACCTTGATAAAAATCTATCTAAACTATATCCATATCATTCCTCTTATCCACTGGTTTTATAATCCTCTCAGAAATGGAAAGGTTGTTAGTCTAGAATGACTTGTTCTGAATGAAGATATGCTGGGTCTTTCTGAGCATAGTATTGAATCTTTGATCTGTTCTAGAATTTTCCCAGTTCTAGATTTTAAAAAATCAGGTGTATTAAATGGTGTTTTACATATCCTGGTCTTCTTAAAAATAGAATATTTATCCTTATGATCTCTTCCATTTTTGGTGATCTTTCAAATTTTACTGATAGGGACTCCTCAACTGACATCTGTTAGTTCTTTCAGGTCCTGAGGATGTGGTTCATTTGGCTCAGATAACTTGAATTCATTAAGAGAAAATGGGCCCTTTATCATTATCTCCTTATTTAAATCAGTTATCAACTAGTTATTAATTTTATTATGCCATTTCTAGGTCAAAGAAGCAAGATAACAATTGAGCAGCTCTCTTTTTTTGTCTTATTATTGTCTTATCTATCCCAACGTCCTTTTTAAAAAATCCTTACCTTCAGTTTTAGAATTGATACTGAGTATTGGTTGTAAGGTGGAAGAATAATAAGGACTAGGCAATTGGGGTCAAGTGACTTGCCCAGGATCACACAGTGAGATAGCATCCCAGGCCAGATTTGAACCCAGGACTTCCAATGTCTGTCCAGGCTTGTACCTCAAAGTCTTAATGCCTTAGTTGGTAGTATGTCTTCTCCAAATATTGCTAAAACAAAAAAATATGAATTAGACAAACAAAAAGAAAACCTGACATACTGTCCTAAGTTTTCCTCCCTAGCCTTTATAACAATTACAACCATTCTAAAGTGGAAAGGCTTGCATCTGGAGATGCTGGGTTTCCCTTCATTGGAGGTATTCAAACAAAGACCAAATGACCACTTGCTGGGTGTGCCATTTTATATATAGCTCAGATTTTTTTAATTGAAATTTTTTATTTAATTAATTAATTTAGAATCTTTTTCCATGGTTACATTTGTCATGCTCTTTCTCTCTCCTCCCCCCTCCCCCACCATAGCTGACGCACAATTCTCTGGTTTTTACATGTGCCATTGATCAAGACTATAGGTCAGATTTGATGACTGCTAAGATCTTTTTAAATTTAGAAATTCTGTGATTCTGTGATTGTCAGCATTGGACCAACCTACACATCTACCACAGTTCCCCATTCCCTTTGCCCTGTCCTTACATTGTCCAGCACCTGGAATACCTCTATCTAGAGCAGCTGTCATCTCCTCCTTGATAATATTTAGAACAAAGGAAAAATCTATCATATCATCAAGAAAGGGATGAATGTGGCTTTTTTCCCCAATCAGGACAATTTCTCTTCTTTTAAAGATTGTTCAAGTCACATGTTAATTCTGCTTTTCCTCTGTCATCTTTTTTATTTTACAGTCCAGAGGGAACAGGATGGTAGACTTATAGTAAGAATTAATTTGGTAATGAATAGCACAAACTAGGAAAAATTCAAAATCACTCTACAAAAAAGTGGAGCCACTGCTTTTGCAGTACTGATTTTCACCTCTAGGAGGAGCTGTGACTTTGTTAATAAAAACATTTATTTGGAAGGTCACTCCATTTGTGGAAAGCTCTCCTTAAGCTTTTTATTAGGAAGAGACAAATGTCGAAAATGGCAATACTGAATTTCATCCTGTGTTTACAGTAAAGAAAGACTCTTGTGCTAGACTCCAAAAATCAATAGTCACAAAGGTTACCAAAGCATTGCTTTCCTTTTCATCTTTACAGTCCTTCCTTAAACATTATTAAAAAAAAAAGATTTTTGCAAGTACAGTAAATGAAACCTTGAGAAGAGTTAACTTAGTTTCTACTGATTATTGCTGCGGCGTAGAAAGAGGGGGTGGTGGTTGGAAATCCAATTTAGTGTGCATGTCGATATAATAGTGTCTTTTAGGCAGCTTTCTCCTCTTGTGTCTGTGTAGGATGAAAGCTCTCTGAGGAGATGTGAAGAGTAAGTAAGCCTCTATTCCTCTTGGCTGCCTGAAAGAGTTTGTTTTACCAGAGATTCTAGAAGAAAATTGTCTATGTGACTCTTCGTAGCTTCGTATCTCTGTTTTTCATGAGGATGCTAAAAACATTGTAAATAAGTGTTTGGTAGTTAAAGGATGCCACTACACAGCCAGGAGAGGGCTAGACAGCCAGGGCCAGCATTTGGATTTTAGAAACTGGACCTGCCTTTTGAAAATATCTCAACAGACCATCATGTTGGAGAATGGGAAGACCAATACTCTTGCACAGAAGACCAAAGGAATGCTTCATCTCCTACCTTCAATTTTCTGCCTGCATCCCTTTCTCCTCCCCCATCTAATTGCACAGAGATTAAAGAACTGGAGAATTGGGTTTATTAAAGGAGTAGCCTGATCCTGAGATGTTTTGCATGTTCAGAGAGAAAGTCTGGGCTTACTATGGTCTTTATCAGGGGTCCCAGGAACTTGAGGTGAAGTTCTCTGTCAGTAACTGACTCTTTAACGTGACCAGAAAATGAATTTCCAACAAAGCTTGGCCAACCCTGACCACGTCACAGATACAACTGGAGGGAGAGGAAATCATCAACATGATGTTAGTTTAAGAATTTAGCAAAGCTGAGCCTGAGGCACTAGATCACCACTCAACCATTTCCCTTTGGTGATCTATGAGTGGGGACCTTTGGACAACTTGACAACAAGGCTGGGGATTAATCAAACATATTCCAGAGGATACACTCAAGATAAGCTTTGCTGGTTCTTTTTCCTTGAGGGAAGTCATAATGCCACATTTCAGTGGCGTTGGTGAGACAGACAGGCAGAGACAGAGACAGACAGAAAAAAAGAAAAACACAAAGAGACTGAGTTGGAGAGAAGCATACAGAGAGACAGAAAAACCAACAAAAAGTCAGAGAGAGACAGAAAAGTAGATACACAGAGAGATAGATAGCCAGACAGAGACAGAGAGAGATAGGAAAACAGAACCAGACAGATAGAAAAAAAAAGCAAGACAGAGATAGAATGTGAAGGAAATAGAGAAAGATAGGAAAACAGAGAGTCAGACAGAGAAAAGCAAGACAGAGATAGAATGTGACAGAAACAGAGAAGGAAAGAAACAGAAAGAAAGAGAGGCAAGAGAGGAAAAGAAAAAGACAGAGATTGTAAGGAAGAGACAGACAGACAGAAACAGAAAGACATTTACAGAGAGACAGAGATAGAGCGATAAAAAACAGAGACAGAAAAAATAGAGAGGCAGACAGAAAGAGGAAGAAACTCTGAGATAGAGAGATAGAGGTATAGAAATAGACACTGAGAGACAGAGGAAGAGACTCAAAGACAGGAGACAGCTATAGAGGCACAGGGAGTCACAGAGAGAATCAAAGAGATGAAGATGAAGACAGAGAAGATTTGTTAAATAGTTTGGAATTCAAGTTTAGACTGGAAGTTTAAGTATTGAGCCCTGAAAGCTACCATGTGGCTGCTGCCAGATCTCCAGCAGTAGCAGTTTATCTGTTTTCAGAATGAAGATATTATGGAAAGGGTGCATGAGCCACCAATGGCTGATGACTTACTTCCATTGGGAAGAATGGGTAATGGAGGTACAGGCGTCATAGTCAAGTGTCCACCTCCTTCTATTCACTTTTGTCCTTAAGATGACATTGACTTTAGAATTTTTGTATTCTTTAAGTTTGCTTGCAATTTCTGGCTTACTCAGCACTTTAACACTGACTTGCTTAAGATGCTAATTTTGATCATAACTGCTTTTATTTGTGAGTTTGGTTATTTGTATAGAGTATGTCAGAAAAGCAGAGGACAATGAATGGTCTTAGCCTCAAAACTAAAATGAGTAGTGAGTAAATGTGAATAACAACTAGGGGCTCAGGATCAATATGAAAGAAAAGTATGCTGATTTACCAGGTTTATAGGAAGGTCTCAGAGTAGGGAAAATGGGACTTTTGTAGATAGGTGAAATTGAATCTGTTGTCATTGCTGACTTGAAAAGGTTGGGTTGTGAGGTCATGCTACTTTCTCTATTCCTCCTCCTCATCTCTCTAGGGGAGAAAGTGAGGGCAGATATTAGAGAACAGGTCATGTCTGGTAGGAGGAAGGAGGAAGGTCTGAATCAGGACAGGAACACTCATATTCCCAATGAGGGGGTCAGAGAAGGGAGAACTTTTTCAATTTGTTTTCATGTTCAACCAAAGAAGTCACCAAACCCAAAGTAAACCCAAAGACTATAGTACTTTGACCTTAAAAACATTAGCAGTTTAATACTAGATTATAGGGGAATCTCCTTGATTTGCCAGCCCTGTAGTATATCTGATCAGAATTAAGCGGACAGAGAGACAGATCAGTTTTAATCTGGTCATCAGTTTGAAGGAGTGGCATTGCAGATGAGTATGATGGTATCTATTGTTGGACCACTGCAAAATAATTCTCATGCCATTGGACAATCCAGTAAAGGCAAGATCTATTTGGGGTCTGCATCTGCCTGAGAAGTCACTCCAAAGAGGAAATCAGAAGGTGTTGGATATCATCTGAGGGCAATGAGTTTTCTGTTATCAGGCACTTTCACAAGAAGATAATCTCACAGTGTGGGCTTTCAAAAAACAAAACAAAACAGTTTCAGTTCATCTGTTTGGGCCTCAGTTGCTTTATCTGTAAAATTAAGGGATTAGAATAGATAATTGTCAGCTCTAAATTGATAATCCTCTAAAGAAGAAAAACTTTTAGCATTTTAATAGCATTTTAGAGTTTTAAAATCATTTTTAAGGGGGCAGGTATGTGGTTCAATGGATGGAGAGCCATGTCTAGAGATAGAAGATCCTGGGTTCAAATATGACCTCAGACACTTCCTAGCTATGCAACTGTGGGAAACTCACTTAATCCCCATTGCTTAGCCTTTACCCCTGTTCTGTCTTGGAACCAATATATAATATTGATTCTATAACAGAAGATAAGGGCTTAAAAAAGTCATTTCTTCACCATAGTCCTATGATACATGTAGTATCCTTAATGTTTTTTGTTTTTCAACACTGAGGTACCACCTTACACCTAGCAGATTGACCAATATGACAGTAAAGGAAAGTAATAAATGTTGGAGGGGTTGTGGCAAAACAGGATACTAATGCATTGTTGTTGGAGTTGAAAATGAATACAGTCATTCTGGAAGGCAATTTGGAATCATACGCAAAGGGCTTTAAAATATTGCATACCCTTTGGTCCAACACTACCACTCCACTACTCTCACTACTCTCCACTGCTGGAAAGATCCTCGCCCATGTTATACTCAACAGACTCCTGTCATCTGTTTCAGAGCAGAACCTGCTTGAATCACACAATGTGGCTTCCAACCAGATAGTAGCACCATTGACATGGTCTTCACGGTGAGGCAAGTGCAGGAAAAATGCCTTGAGCAGAACCTGAGTCTCTACATTGTCTTCATAGACCTGACAAAGGCGTTCCACACAGTGAACAGGGATGCATTGTGGGTGATCCTTAGCAAGCTCGGTTGCCCAGCAAAATTTGTCAAACTGATCCAGCTCTTTCATGTCGACATGACAGGGGAAGTCCTATCTGGTGAAGAGACTTCCAATCGCTTCAACATCTCCAGTGGCGTGAAACAAGGCAGTGTCCTCGCTCCGGTACTATTCAACCTATACTTCACCCAAGTATTACGACATGCTGTGATGGATCTAGACCTGGGCAAATACATCAAATACCGACTGGATGGCTCACTATTCGACCTTCGCCGCCTGACTGCAAAAACAAAGACAACAGAGAGACTCATCCTGGAAGCTCTCTTTGCAGATGACTGTGCTCTCATGGCCCACCAAAAAAATCATCTTCAAGCCATTGTGGACAGGTTCTCTACCACAACAAAACTGTTTGGCCTGACTATCAGCCTCAGCAAAACAGAGGTGCTGTTCCAACCCACACCAGGGAGGACAACGAACCAGCCGTGCATTACAATCGACGGCACATAGCTTTCTAACGTCAACACTTTCAAGTACCTGGACAGCACCATCGCCAACTACGGGTCCCCAGACCATGAGATTAATGCCAGGATCCAAAAGGCCAGCCAGGCTCTTGGGCGGCTGCGCTGCAAAGTCCTCCAACACAGAGGTGTAAGCACTGTGACGAAGCTCAAAGTGTATAATGCAGTGGTCCTCAGCTTGCTCCTGTACGGTTGTGAGACATGGACACTGTACCGGAAGAACATGATACAGCTGGAGCAATTCCACCAACGCTCCCTCCGGTCAATCATGAGGATCCGATGGCAGGACCGAATCACCAACCAGGAAGTCCTTGACAGAGCCAACTCCACCAGCATCGAAGTCCTGGTCCTCAAAGCCCAGCTACGATGGTCTGGACACGTCATCCGCATGGACCCACAGCAAATACCAAGAAAGGTATTCTATGGTGAACTGTCAGCTGGACTCAGGAAACAAGGCTGACCAAAGAAAAGATTCAAGGATCAGCTAAAGTCCAACTTGAAGTGGGCTGGCATGACACCAAAGCAACTAGAACTCGCTGCCTCTGACAGAAGCAGCTGGCGAACCCACATTCACCATGCCTCTGCCACCTTTGAGGATGAACGACGTTGAAGTCTTGCTGCTGCACACACCAGGCCACACCCGCAGCTCCCGTAACAACTGGCGTCCCATGCCCCATGTGCCACAAACTGTGCGCCTCAGCCTTTGGACTCCAAAGCCACCGTAGATGAAACTGCAGAAAGACAATAGTCATTCTCGGTCACTGAGAGACTACCACTATACCACCACTAGGTTTGTATTCCATACAAATAAGGAAAAATACTTGTACAAAAATAATATTAGCTGCACTCTTTGTGGTGGCAAAAAATGGAAAATGAAGGGTTGTCCCTAGACTGGGGAATGAAAGATTAAATTTTGGCATATGATGGTGATGGAACACTATTGTATTGTAAGGAATGATGATTTGGAGGATTTCTATATGAACTGGGACCACTTCAATGAACTGATGCATAGTGAAATGAGCAGATACTAGTAGCAATGCAATAAGCCAGGACACTCCTAAAGGACTTATGGGAAAGAATGCTATCCACATTGAGAGAAAGGACTATGGGAGCAGAAATTCAAAAGCAAAACACATGGCATCACTTATCACATGTATATATGGGTATGTGATTTGGTGTTTAGGCTTTAAAAGATTGCTCTACAGCAAAAATGAATAATTTGGAAATAGGTATCAAGTGATAACATTTGTATAACCAGTGGAATTGCTTGTTGGCTGGGGGGTAGAAGAGGGGAGGAAAAGAAAATTAATTATGGAAAAATGGAAAATATTTAAAAATAAAAATTAAAGAAAAATTTGTTTTTGCCTGGACCCATGATTTCATTGGTATAAGGAACTGCTAACAGAGAAAACTCCCTTAATCAATTAACACCTGTTTCTGTCATCTGCCATATTAGCAGCCTTCTTGAGACAATGAAAAAGTTAAGTGACTTGCCCAGGATCACACAGCCTGCATACATTAATTTTGTTGATATTCACTTGTTTCAGTCATGTCCAACTCTTTGTGACCCAACTTGGGGTTTTCCAGGCAAATATACTGGAGTGGTTTGCCATATCCTTCTCCAGCTTATTATACAGATGGGAAACTGAGGCAAATAGGGTTAAGCGACTTGCCCAGAGTCGTATGGTTAGGAAGTATCTGAGGTCAGGTTTGAACTCAGGAGGATGTCTACCTGACTTCAGGCTGAGCACTCTATCCATTGCACCACCTAGCTAATTAGGTATCAGAGGTAGGACTGTCTTCTTGATTCTGAAGTGAGTATCAGTGACAATCATGCCTCTTCAAGCCTTTATTACTGTCCCCATTTTATGGAAGTGGAAACTAAGGCTCAATTTCCCAAGGTCATTCTTCTGGTAAGTGGAAGAATGAAGAGCTGAATTCAGATCCTCTGCCTATAGAGTCTTCATTCCTTCTAGTCTAAGAAAAAGGACAACTGCTCTTTGTAGGCTAAACGATCTTCATTAGTTCTTTCCATAAATGAAAGCAACCATACAAAATCCATAAGTTTTACTCCTTGACTAATAGATAGCATTTAGGAAGCTCTCAGTTCCATTTGGCCTGGGCCTCAGTAGCCCAGTTCTTCAGTGGAGAATTAGAGCTTTCTTGAAACCAGGGTCATTCTGGAAGAGTGGGAAGAATAATTTGTATGCTTGGCCTCAAAACCTTGAAGTGATGGGTGTGACCAGACTCTCGGTGGCTTGGGCAGATGCCCAGTGACAAAATAATCCTGAAAGGAAACCACAGAGTAGGAAGTGGCACCAGCAGGTCATTCAGCTTGTTTGCCTAACATAGAGATTCCTAAATTGGGAATGATAAGTGGGGGCAAATGGTTTCAACTGCTGGCAGAAAATAGAAGCAAGAGCCATCAAGTGTGGGCTATGGACAATGGGATTTTTTTAATAGGTCACAGACTGCTTTATTGCCAGTGATCTTTGTTTTTGAGCTAGAAAGAACCAAGGAAATCATCCAGTTCAAATCCTTCATTTTATAAGTAAGTAAACTGAGGCAAGCAAAGTTAAATGGCTTGCCCAAAGTCATGCCTCCAAGTCAGTATCTGAGACAAAATTCTAACTTGAGTCTTTTTAACTCCAGGGTCCCCTCTTTTGAGATCCTTTATTTTAATAATCACAATAAATCTGACCTCCTTAATCATAATGTGTACAGCAGAATTAAATGGAAACATTTTGTATTATCTGTATCTGTCTTCTCATTCATTCTTAGTTCATGTCATAGGAACAATATTTTAAAGACCTTCATCATCCAGATTAGGCAATTAAAAATGGTATTGAAACCATCATTAAGATTTCATTGACTCGAAAGACTAAGGCTGTAGCTGTTGATATAGATTTCCAGTTGTTTGAGTACAAAACCAATCAGGACAGGGGAGGTTGGAACGCTTTCTCCAGATTTTGGGCAATAGGCCAACAGCATAATCATAGTATCACAGGAAAGCTACACTCAGTTGAAACAATTGCA
Source organism: Monodelphis domestica (assembly GCF_027887165.1). NCBI lineage: Eukaryota > Metazoa > Chordata > Mammalia > Didelphimorphia > Didelphidae > Monodelphis > Monodelphis domestica. The sequence continues at coordinate 71,424,862 of NC_077227.1, forward strand.
TCTCTTTCTTTCCCTTGTCTTAACGTCATTCCCTGGCTATGACTGACTAAACCTCCTTGTGTTAATTATGAAATGAACAACTGCCCTAATTTGTTCCAGTCTCAGAGGTGAGCAGCCAAATCAACCTGCTTGGTTCTGGTTTGTTATGCTCCAGGACTCCATAGACATGTGATGGAGGATCACAATGCCTCCACGCCTTAGTAATACGTCATGGAGTGTTAGCCATACTTCTTGTGAAGGTTCCCTCTAAACCTGACTAGGATAGTGCTTGAATGACAGCCATGTGGTCTATGGCTGGCTCCATGTTTAAAGATTTTCCAGCTTAGTTGAATCTGCTGACTTGTGCTCCATTGGCATAGTCCTTGGGATATCAAAATAATTCTGTTTCATAACGAAATTTCAAAATATGACTTAGTACTGCCAAGTGAGAGTTGGCTACCATTTGGACCCCAGAAAAATGGCTTGAGAGTATTCTGTAATCTAGAGGAGAGAGACCTCTGTTTTGTAGGTCCTATGTGTCTTTCCTCTCACAAGTGATGCAAGTCATTTCTTATCTACTGCTTGCAGAAGCAGAAAATCCAGAAGAAAAAAGAACAAAAACCAATTAAAGTATGGTTCATTGATTAGAGGAGTGGGTCTTCACTCAGGAAGATCTGAGCTTAAAACTGGCTTATGATACTTAGCAGTTATATAACCATGGGCAAATCATTTAACCTCTGTTTACCTTAAATTTCTGATCTGTAAAATGGGAATCATAGCATCACTCACTCAAGAAATAGAAGGATAGACACACATATAGATGTGATAGGACAGGATAGATGGGTAGGATACAATAGGGAGAATAGATACATATGTGTAGCATAAGTATGTATACACATACATATGTATATTTACATATATATTTATATGCACATAGAGCATAGGTGAGAATCAAATGAGATAATATTCATAAAGCATTTATTACAGTGCCTGGCATATAGTTCATGATATACAAATATTAGCTATTAGTAATAATAATTCAACACTTAGTATATGATGGGCATTGGCCCTGGGGCCCTGTACAGATTACCATTCAAGGGTAGTGGTGGTGGTATGACAGACACACATAAGCATGACAAACAATAGAATGAGATTAAGACAAAGGAGAGCTAGGCAAGATGCTCTGGGAAATTTGAAGAAGCAGGGGCCATTTTCTCTGGTGAAGGCATTATGCCCCAAAAGGATTTGTGGAAGATGTACCAGAGTCAATGGGGCTAGAAGAGGCAGAGACTGTAAAATCTGGAGATAAGTACACCAAAGATAATGATGCTAACAGATGTCTATATAGAGCTTTAAAATTTGTAAATACTTTAGGTACATAATTTCCTTTGAACCTTGTGACAGCTCTGCAAGGCAGATGCCTACTGCTATTACTTATTTGAAGAAGTTGGGGGAATGGGTCTATTTTAACAATGGAACATATTTAATATGGGAACATATCACCTATCAAATTTAAGGATAGGAGAGGAATTTATGGGTAAACAAAAGAAGGGCATTGTGAAATATAAAATGGATTATTTGAAGTATGTTTTAATTGAAAAGATTTTGTTCAAATGAAGCAAATGTTACCAAGATTAGAAGGAAAGCAGAAAACTGGGGAAATGTTTTCATAGACAATCTCTCATCTAGAGGTCTCATATCTAAAATATATAGAGACGTTTGTCAAATTAATGGGAATAAGAGCCATCCCCCAACTGATAAATTAGAAAAAGTATGAACAGTTTTTGGAAATCAAAATCATGTATAGGTAAATGAAAAAAATGTTCTAAATCACTATTGATTAGGGAAATGCAAACCAATACAATTCTGAGATGTCATCTCACACCCATCAGATTGGCTAAAATGAGAAAAGGAGAAAATAACAAATGTACAACCATTTTGGAGAGCAATTTGGAATTAAACCCAGAAAATATAAAACTGTGTATACCCTTAGACCTGGGTCTATTTCCCAAGGAGATCAAGGAAAAAAGGAAAAGAACCTTCCAAAATATTTATAGCAGCTCTCTTTGTGGTGGCAAAGAACTGGAAATCAAGGAGATGTCTACTAATTGAGGAATCACTAAACAAACTGAGATATATGATTGTGATGAAATACTACTGCACTGTAAGAAACAATAAGCAGGCTAATCAAAACAAACTAGGAACAAATGAGACAAAGAAGAATGAAACAAGTTGAACCAAGAGAACATTATATACAGTACAGATTTAATACCTGAAGAATAATCTGAATGTTCACCTCCAGAGAATGAACTGAAAAAGGGAAACTTGAAAGACATAATCTATATTTACATATCTGTTTGTTGAATGATGCCTTCTATGGTGTGGGGAGGTGATGGAGGGACTGAGATACCTGGAAATTAATTCTGTTAATAAAAATATATAATAAAAAAGAAATAAACCTATGCTGCCACCTAAAGTGAATTCCCAGGGGAAAAATGATTAAGTGATCCCTGAGCATAGTTTAGAGAGGGCAGGATGAAAATAGGGGATGGAGGATAATCCCATTCAATTGAGGCAAAGAATGTGTGAATGTGAGTCAGATGAGTTAAAGCTGGCCAGGGTAGCATCCAGATTTTGGAGAGTTTTCAGTGCAGAAGCTCTATAATGCAAAGATCAGCTCCTGACTTGTGAATCTTTTCAGTGAATCAGGCCCTGGGGCTTACTGAGGGCTTATTGAGCTCTGAGAAAGCATTTTCCTTTGTTGGTCTTGGTCTTTAACTATCTAAGTCTCACCTTCATGAATTCCTCTGAGGCTCAGCACCTTGAGGTTCAGAGAGATCATGGATCTTACAAAGGAATGATGGTGAGAGCAGTGCTCACTGAGGTGTAGGCAAGTTCTTTTGCTTCTTGAGATTGTTATAAAGCATGATTTCTACCCTTGGCTAACTTGACACTTTAATAATACAAAGAGGGGGGAGTGAGCCACAGCTATATAGCCAGAGGCTGGGAGACACAGCGATTTTAATATTCTTTTGTTATTACATAATGCATGTGGCCAGATTTTTTAGTGACCTTTAACCAATGAACAAATAATGATCTCTTGCTAGGGGCTAGGCAGTTTAGGAAGAATAATAGAAATATAGAAGCATTATTCTTGCTTTCTAGGATCTTACAGTCTAGGTCAGGAACTGTTTGTGTGTGTGTGTATACATATATGTATATGTGTGTGATTATTCACACACACATACATAGCTAGGTGATACAGTGAATGGAGTGCCAGGTCTGGAGTCAGGAAGATCTGAATTAAAATCTGGTCTCAGATATGTACCAGCTGTGTGACCCTGGTCAAGTAACTTAACTCTATTTGCCTCAGTTTCTTCATCTATTAAATGAGCTGGAGAGGGAAATGGCAAAACATTATAGTACCTTTGCCACAAAAACCCTAATTGAGATCACAAAGGGCTAGACACAACTGAAATGACTGACCACCACCACCACCCACATATAAAATATACTTATATACACATATGTCTACATACATGTATCACACAATATTACCCACACACCACACATTTATAACACATACATGTATACATACACGCCAATGCATAGACATGCACGATACATGTAGGCATATATCCCTACATGTACACATGCTACCCATGCATGCACGTGCAGATAAATACACATACGTATCTACATATCATGCAAATACTATATACTACCACACAGTATATAAATGTTACAGTAGAAAGAACCCTGGACTTTGGATCCAAATGCTTTCCTCAGTTTTAGTCTTAGTGCTCTGCCACTAATTTTCTTTGTGCTTCTGAGCAAAGCCACATCTCCTCTTAGACCTCAGTTTCTTTCTCTGTAAAATAAGAATATTGAACTGGATGACGTCTGAGGTCACATTAACATTCTATGGCCAAAATCAAGCAGTTATAGGAATTCAGAGTTGAAAGGAATATGTAACTTCCATCTGTGATGAGGTGAGAAAAGTGTCTCTATGAGCACTATTTGAGCTGTCTTGAAATCCTTTACAAAAGGTGGAGGATTTTGAGGGCATTCCAAGAGGAGAATATGGCATAAGCAAAGGTCTGGAGACAGGAAAGTATAAGGTACATAAGGTTCAGGAAATAATGTAGCTGGGATGTAGAATTCCTGTAGAGAAGTAGGATTATAGACTTAAGAGTTTTAAGGAAAGCTCAAGGGTCACTTTGTTTAATGCCCTTCCTCTTAGACATAAGGAAATGGTGGCTGGGGGTAGGGGGCTTAAGTACTTTGCAGTCTAGTCATAGCCTATATTTCTAACTTTCTTTCCCAGGGCCCCTGTACAAATCCTTGGATCTAGGAAAGCAGGTTAACTCATTGTTCTTGGAAAACTCCATGAAAAAAATCCACTTTCTCACCTCTGGGAGAGTACCTAAGTCATTTTCCCTGGGGAAAATATCTTCCACTTCTCCTTCATCTCTCCAAATCTTACTTGGCTCAGGACTCAGTATACTTTTTAGGAAGACTTCCCAGACCATACCAGTCTACCCAAATTATATCGTATTTATATTACATAAGTACATTTATCATATAAGCATATTATTCAGTTATTGTTTCACTGGTTGCTGCAATCTTCCGATGTTCTCCCTTATATAATGACTTAGTTCTTGTTTTCTTATTTTTTGTTATTATTCTTGTGTTTATACCTTGATTTCAAGTTGTAATACTCTCCTTGAAGGCAGGAGTCATAGCATTAGTTTCATAACAGACTCCTGGACACACAGTAGGTGCTTTCCAAAATAGAGTACTGAATAGCGGACTAGGGATACGATAATGACTTCCTTCATAGCTGTATAATGATTTAATCTTCCAAACCTGAAAAGGATGAATATCCAAGAATCATGGACCAGACAGATAGAGGTCATTATGGTGTGAACTAGAAAATCCAGAGTTTGAACTCAGTCCAAAGAGAAGAGCTGAAATCCAGAGCCAGTAGAAATCCTTGGAGTCCATCTGTTATTCCCAAAGGAAGTGTGAAGTAGATATGCCAAAGGAGATTAAATAAACAGGTACAATGAGCAGTTACAGGGAATCTAAGAGAGTTCGGAGATAAGAAAAGAGTTTATTATACCAGACTGTCAATACTTTTGGGGTTTTGGTCTTTGTGGTGGTTCAGTCATTTTCCAGTCACGTCCAACTCTTCATGACCCCATTTGGGATTTTCTTGGCAAAAATACTGGAGTGGTTTGCCATTTCCTGCTTCAGCTCATTTTACAGACGAGGAAACTCAGGCAAACAGATAATAAATAAAAGAAGATAAATGACTTGCCCAGGGTCACAGCTAAAGTGTCTGAGGCTGGATTAGCCTCATTTCTGACTCCAGACCTGGGTGCTTTATCCGCTGCTCTCTGTACCATCTAGCTGTCCTGATCTTACACTTCAGGTCTTACACTGGCCTTACTCTGTACCTTTTCATCCTTTCTACTGTTCCAGGAACCTTATGTTCCAGCCACAGTGGAAGTATTTACTGTTCCCTGAACATAGCTTTGTACTTTCTGTTTCCTTACCTTTGCTTAGGCTTTTCTTTCCTCTTGGAGTTACCTCCCAACACTGTCTTGAGAGGAGGAGGAGTTTTAGTTTCCATACCATTAGCAAGAACTGCCTTTTATTATTACTATCTAGGAAAGCCAGTACATCCAGGATGATTTCATTCTTTAAAAACTTCTCTTGCTTTTTTGTTCTGGGACAGTGTCTTCAGACATTTCACAAGTAGCCCATGATTTTAAAGAGCTCATGATATTTATTCTTAATCAGTCAAAAAGTTCTCGATGGGGCCTTCATATGTTTGAAATGCATTGTTTGCTTACTTTTCTACTGAGTGCCCATATTTCAAGAGTAATCCCATAAAGCACTGTTAATTGACTCTTACGGCATCAAGGACTTGGCATGGTAACAGAGTACACTTTGTTTTTTAAGAGGGACACTAGTGATTTAGAGGAAAGAGTTATTTCTTAACCTATGTTTTGGATCTTTCTTTCCACTCAGGTCTTGGGTTTGCTTCTTGGCTTTGGTTCATTTCCCTGCATTCAATAGGGAAACAGCAATGGAGTATCTAGCTTGCATTCAATGAACTGTGCCAACCCATAAGTGTTTATTAAGACACAAAGGACAAGAGACAAGGGTTAGTCTGGAGAAAAGAAGTCTTAAAGGGAGAAGGATGATAACTGTCTTCAAGAAATTCAATGACTGTCAGGTGAAATAAGAATTAGACTGGTTATTAGTTATTTGACGTAATTAATTAATTTGTTTTGTTACATTAAGTTCTTGAGGCCAAAACTTGAAGCGAAAGCAGGAGGCACACTTAGGCTGAATGTAAAGAAAAACTTTCCAATTATTATAGCTATCCAAAAGTGGGATTGAATGCTTGAGTCCATAGTGGATTCCCTCTAATTGTAGCCCTGAAAAGAAAAGGTTAGGTGACAGTTTGTTAGGAATGGTATAGAGAAGATCCAAGTTCCAGTAGGGTGGATGGAACTCAGCTTGAGAGCCTGAGATATTGTAAAAGAAAATCTCTGCTTCTTATTATAGACACATCGGGAGAATATGTAATTACAGTTTATGTTACTTACAAATTTAATTCAATTTAAAATTGTGAAAAGAACTTCAATCCCTTTATGTTGTCCTGTCTTTGTATTTTACGTTGACCAAATTGAAAACATAGGGACTAATTTAAATTAGTATTGTGGAGTGGGTGGGAGCTGCCACTTATTTAATTTTTCAGTTTAGAGCTATATTTATGAGTGAGTAGTTAAGGTGAATAAGCTAATACATTTCAATAAGATCAGGCAAATTATTATGGAGAGACTCCAAAATGCATATTGTTTGAGTGAGCTAAAGTAAGCAAATGCTTTTGAAAGTGTAATAAAAAGGAAATCCTTCTCTGATTTTCTAGAAGTTATTTACTGTGAAATTGGCCATTATTTCTAATCTTTCCTTTCTCACCAAACCCCACTTTCTTTTTGCTTTTAAAATTGTATTTAGTTATTTTAAGTAATTAATTAATTTGTTTTGTTACATTAAAATACTCAGTTAACTCCTTGCCCTCTACCCATCACAGAAGGAACCATTTGACAAAAATATATTTGTATATATAAAACTATGCCTTACTTATTTCTATTTGGTAGTTCTTTCTTTGGAGGTGGACATACAGAAGTGATTCTTTAAATATAGTTCTATTGATGTATATAATGTTCCTTTGAGTTTGAATTTGACTTGAAGAAATATTATTATGCTTGTGAAGATAGAAGGGAATATTATCTAAGAATTGCCACATTTGTGAAAATTGATCAAGTTATGTGACCAATTTCTACTAATTTATCTCCAGAGGCAATATTTCATTAAAATCTACTGAAAATCTTTCGCAGATGTCCGTGGAAGGTTATTTATTTGCCTTGTGTTCATTAAAAATGATTCTTAGTCTAGTTATTAAAAATTTTGCTTTAAAGTATTTTTGAGTTGGTTTACTAAAAACAAGTACTTAAAATAGCTAAAAGTAATTTGTGGGACAAACTTTGGTGTACTATAAAAAGTCATTTGCAAAATTCCATGTATTCTTTTATAATGTTTTCATCAAGGTTGCCATTTATATGTGCCTAGTCCCATAAAGAAATTTTAGAATGTGGGATATACAAATATCAGTCAATAACTGATTTTATCTTTTCATTTGCCCCCTCCTTTTTTTCTTTTTGTTAAAATACTCTCAATTATCTTTTCTATTCTTTTGAAATCTCCTTTCTGAGGCTGAAAATAGATCCCTGACTATCATTAGAATTGTGAGATTTAAGATTTATTCAGTATAGTTTTGGTCGGATCTAAGCATTCTTCTTGACTTCATTTTCTCTAAGAAAATGATGATATTCTGACTCAGTCTTTACTTTTCCCACCTTTAAAAATACTATTTAAAAGTTGATAGCTTCTTTAAATAGATTGGATCAAAACTGATTTGAATATGTTATTATTTTTAAACTTCTGTCTTAGAACCAATACTGTGTATTTGTTACAAGGCAGAAGAGTGGTAAGTGCTAAGCAATGGGGGTTAAGTGACTTGCTCAGGATCACACAGCTGGGAAGTATCTGAGACCAGGTTTGAACATAGAGACTGGTCTCTAGACTTGGCTCTCAATCCACTGAACTACCTGACTGGCCCTATTTTGAATATGTTATAACTACAGGGAATTGTCTTCATCATTTATTCTAATTTTGGAGGAATTGTTTTCCTTTGTAGTTATGAAACTCATTTTCAAGATTTTATTTGAAACAAAGCATTTTTGGGACATTTTCCCTTTTATTAATCCTTAGGAAAATTTATAGGAATTTTGTCAAAATCTGAAGCCTGCTGCCAATAGTGTTTGCTCTTCTTAGAGTCACATTGTTAAATTATCAAATTGAACATTCAATTTTCTAAAAATAAATTGAGATGTGACAAGGAACCTGGGTTCTTGAAGCAATTCTAGCAAGTTTGACCAAATTTGAAAAATTATGAGCTTTAGCTTAGTGAAAGATTATGTCTCCCTTCCAAGGCAGAACCTGACTAAATTTGGAGAGGCAAATTACAAGAAAATTGGACTCCAGGCAATGCAGTTTTTATTACAAGATATAGAGAAAAAATAATTTGCATTAGAAGAGGGAGTAGACATCCTGATGAAATTCTTGAATTATTTAAATGAAACCTTTTTTTAAACCCTTGCCTTCCATCTTAGAATCAATAATCATCTATGAATTGGCTCCAAGGCAGAAGAGTGGTAAGGGCTAGGCAATGGGGGTTAAGTGACTTGCCCAGAGTCACACAACTAGGAAGTATCTGTGGCCAGATTTAGAACCAGGACCATCTGTCTCCAGCCTTGACTCTCAATCAACTGAGCCACCTAGCTGCCTCTGAGAGATAAGACTTAAATTAAGCAGCTTGTTGATATATGGTAGGTGAGGCTGTTGGATTTGAAGTCAAGAAGGCCTGACTTGAAAGAATGTTATCTACATTCAGAGGAAGAACTGTGGGAATAGAAATAAAGAAGAAAAACAATTGCTTGATCATATGGGTTGATGGGGATATGACTGGGGATGTAGACTTTAAAAAATCACCCTAGTGCAATCATCAATAATATGGAAATAGATCTTGATCAATGACACAAATAAAACCCAGTGGAATTGCTTGTCAGCTACAGGGAGAGGAAGCGAAAGAACATAAATCATGTAACCATGGAAAAATATTCTAAATTAATTAATTAAATAAAAAATTTCAATAAAAAAGGCCTGACTTTGAATACTGCCTCATTGTCTTATTAGCCATGTGACCTTGGACAAGTCACTCTATTGCTGTTTGCCTCAGTTTTTTCATCTGTTAAGTGGGGATAATATTAGCACCTGCCTCCCAGAGTGGTTGTGAGGAACAATTAAGATAACTTATTTACAGTGTTTTGCAAATCTCAATACTCCACATAAATATGATGATAATGATAATGAAGAAGGAAGGAGAAGAAGATGATGATGATAAAGATGAAGATGATGATGATGTGGCACAGTTAGGGCTCTCAGACTAGGTAGGCAAGGAGAGTAGACTCAAATCAGAGTAGTCTTTAAGAATTGGTGCTCAAAACTGATTTCAGCTAGTACAGAATCCCTGAACACACATATATACTTGTGTATGAGTGTGTATATGCACACACATACACACACAACATACTTAGGTTTCTTGAACTCCATAGCTTTTGAGATAGAAATGCTTCATTTCATTTTCCCTGAAAAATTTCAAAGGACAGCCAGGAACTGGTCTGAAATACACATTTCTACAAACAGATTTGGACTTTGTAACTTCACTCCTTTGGGATCAGTAGCATCTATTTCCTTTGATCCTTCATCCCCCTTTCTTGAGCTGAACTGTTAAGCATTCAAACTCTCCTGCAGAGAGACTCCAATGGGCTGGCCAGGTTGTTCAATTTGCCTAAAAGTCTAGTTCATGGAGAACTCAAGGCATGTACTTGCACATGGAAGTCAGAAGAAGTGATACAAGAACACTCTTCGAGGTCTTCTTGAAGAACTTTAGAATCAATTATGAGGCATGGGAGATCCTGGCATAGGACTATTCAGCATAGAGTACCCAACTCAAAACGGACTGTGCTCTGTGAAACAGAATTGCAGTAGCCCGAAAAGATCACGAGATGTACAAAGTCAGAGACATTTCCATCTCAAATGTTCATACAGGTAATTTATGTCTGACCTATGGTGGAGCCTTCCAAACTTGTGTTGGTCTAATCGGCTATAGTCAGACATATTGTATATTGATCCATTTTTTGGTGCTCTTTGTGTAGGAAGGACACGAACCATAACCCAAGGTGATTCACCTGGAAGTCCTGGGCTTGGTTAGCCCAGTGACAGAACTTGAGACCCTGTCATTGCTGCCATTGTGGGTTTCCTTTCCTAAAGTGTCTGAGAAGTGGGAGAGGGAGGGTGTCTAGTGAGATTTTGGGAATGTAAATGAAAGAGTAATGAGTTTGGAGCCAAAAGACCTGAGTTCAATGGCCAACTCTGTTATTTGGATGATCTTGGACAAGTACTTGACTTCTAAGAGCTTTAAATGCTTCACATGTAAAAAGATGGAATTGTGCTAGACTTCTTTTGGTCTAGGAACAACAGGGAACCACTATAGATTTCTGAGAAGGTTAGTAATTTGATCAAAAGGAAAGGATTAATACTGTTTGATCCTCTGATTTTTTCAAGTTCACTGGGTTGTTGGGAGGACATACATGAATGCTGCTTATATCCTCCAATATTTTAATTGACCAGGGAAGTAGTAGTCTCACCATGCAGAGATCATAGTATAGTATGTAACCTAATATCACAACTTGGAAATGTGAATAAAGTAAGATATAAGGTAGGGTCTTTCAAACTATTCTTCACAGATGACCATTACTGGCTGGAGAGACATTGACAAGTTTAAGCCATAGACCACAGCAAGGAAAAATTGGAGATGAAATAGAGAGGCAATAGGAGAGTAGTCATGAGCTGTATTTAACTTGAGATACCAATCCAATTATTTTATTTTACAGTTGAGAAAACTGAGGCACAAAGAAGACTTAAGTAATTTATCTATGGTCAGAGAGGTAATAGGGTGGGATTTGAAATCAGATCTCCCTTGAATTCAAGTCATGTACTTATCCTTATATTTCTTGAATCTTGCATGCAGACAGTATCAAATAAATGTCTGTTGAATTTGAATGTTGGAAATAGAGAAAAATTGAAAGAATGCAATCATGACCAGAAATTTTTGTACCTAGGGCAAAGAGTACAAAAGGCAATTAGAGACAATGCATGGAATATGCCTGGAGTAAGTGAAAGAAAAGGGTCCTCAGAATTCTGGAAGAACAAGGTTGGGAATTATGACTGACGAAAAAAAATCTTGTCTGGGATAGGGTCTCTAGTAAGTGATACTGAAACTTCTTAAACTATTTTTGCTAACTCAACACTACGCTCAGTTGTTTCTAGCTGCTTGAAAATAAGTGCTATCAGCACCTTCTAAATTCCCTACCCTGGGGGAAAATCATTGGTTGCTTTGCCCTATTATTGGCAAATTATTATTATTATTATTGTTATTGGCAAAAAGAAAAAGTCAATTGAAAAAATGTTCTATTTTATAGTTAATTCCTGTTATTTACTAGTGGTAGAGTCAAAAAACCTATCTTCATACTTGTAAAAATGGAGATTTGAACTCTGGACTCCAATCCCCAGAAGTCCTTGGCTACTTCCCAGAATGCTTTGTAATCTCACTGAGATCCTCACCTGGGCGAGATCAAAATTTCTATTTAACTGGTTGTAAAAGCCTACTGAGGTCTTTTTTTCCTGTTTCCACTTCCAAGCAGACGCGTCTCTCATGATGTAAGTGAAATTGAACGGGCCTCTTGGCCCACCTAGGCACATGTTTTCTTACTTATATTTTCTTAAGTTCTTAATCTTAAATAAACCTCTAAAAATATAATGCTTCTAGAGTAAAACTAATTTCTACCTGCCACAGTTTGGCCTAAATTTTCATCTTAACAGACTTCATATTCAGATTTTTTTCTTCTGTTTCCCAAATGGTCTTTCTGAGTTGCTCTGGCCAAAAATTCACCTTCTTTAGGCCCTCTGTTAATAAACTTAAAAGTATGTTTATGAGTGGGTATTTGCCACCCTAGAGCCTTCTCAGAGTTAACCATAGACTTTTCCTCAAGGGAGGTGATATAAGCAGGAGGCAAGAAGTGAAGGGCCTTGAATACCTTGACAATGATTTTTTTAAACCCTTTCCTTTCATCTTAGAATCAATAATGTTCCAAGGCAGAAGAGCAGTAAAGGCTAGTTAAGTGACTTGCCCAGAGTCAGCTAGGAAGTATCTGTGGCCAGATTTAAACCCAGAATTTCCCATCTCTAGGCCTGGCTCTCTCTCCATTGACATTTTAAGTCATTCTCAGACAATGGTAGGAAGCTCCTTGGCTGTCTACAGAAATTTTTGGACCTCTGTTTTTGGAAGAGCAGGAACTGATAATGTTGATTGCTTTCGTTTCTCTATGAGGAGTCTAAGGACTCAGCGTAACTCAGAATGAAAGAATGTCCTCTTTCTTTTACTCATGCCTTCCTGTTTGAATGCTTTCAGGAATACGAAACATTTAAGTAATTCCAAGTATTCAGAGCTGGTCTGATTTCTCATTTATATTAATTGGTCTGGGGGGGGGATATGGTCCAAAATTCAATGCCCCCTGAACTAAGATTGGCCCCTGAGTCATTTCCAGGGGAATAAACGTTTCAACATTCTTTCGGGGATGAAACATGAGGATGACTTTTAGGATTCTCAGGGTATTACTCCATAGACAGAAGAAATGCATTGTCAATATCTCCTTCCTTTTTGTTCCAGTCCTCATATTTTATCACTTAAAATGTTTTACTATCTTTTGCTTTTTTTCCAGCATCTTCATTTTAATCAATCAATTGACCAATACGTATTAGTAACCTGTGCTAAGTGTGGGGAATACAAAGACCCAAATAAGACAATCGCTGTCCAAAGAGGTTACATTCTGTTGTAGAGATATCATGCATGTATAACTGTAAGCACACATGAAACAAATATAACATGATACAAGGTAGTTAAGGAGAAAAGTCACTAGCAGTAGGGAGTGTGATAAATAAGAGGTTCTAAGTAGAAAGTGATATTTAAGCTGCATTCTGAAAAGAGGAGGCATTGCAGGTATGGGGGGGGTATGGCTACCTCAAAGATCCTGAGATAGGAAATGGAGTGTCTTGGAAGGAACAGAGAGATGGTTAATTCGACTGGATGGTCAAGTGTGAGAAGGAGCCAAATGTTTAATGAGGTTGGTAAAATCAGTGGGGGGCAAGTTGTGGAGGACGTTCAATAATAGTTAACATTTTATACAGTACTTTACAAATAAGCTCTCCCTCTATTCTTCCAACAACTCTGAGAAGTAAACGCTATTATTATTCCCATTTTAAAGATGTGGAAATTGGCAGACAGAAATCCAGTGTTTAGGACAGTGTCTGGCACATAGCAGGTACTTGATAAATATCTTGATTTATTGGATAAACGACAGCCCCAGAGTTACATGGTAAGTGTCTGAGGCCAGACTTAAAACTCAGGTCTTCCTGACTCAAGAACCACTATACTATCCAGTGAACCACTTAGCTACTTTAAAAAAATAATTCTTTACTTTTTCCTCAATTATATAAAAAAGCAATTTTTAACTTTTGTTTTATTTTTTAAATTTGAGTCCAATTCTTACCCTCTCTCCTTTCTCCTCCCTGCTCTCTGTAATCTGGCAAGTAATCGGAAATAGAATTTACTTTTAGTAACAGTGTAAAACATTTTTCCCTATTAGTCATTTTGTGAAAGAGAACTTGAAAATGCAAAAGAAAAGTGAAGAAATAAAGTGAAATACAGTATACCTCAGTCTGCATTCAGACTATCAGTTCTTTCTTTGTTGGCTACTGTTTTGAAAAGTTAGAGAGAAGAGTATTTTATCTCAAAGGCAATTGAGAGATACTATAGCTTATTTAGCAATTTCAATCAATAAAATAATTGATTTATGCCATAGGACTCAGACTCTGTGTTATATTACATAGCTCTGTCATAGATGCCAAGAACTGGGCTAGGCTCTTAAGAGTTAATGTGGGGGGCAGCTGGTGGCTCAGCGGATTGAGAGGCAGAACCAGAAACAGGAAGTCCTAGGTTAAAAATCTGACCTCAGACACTGCCTAGCTGTGTGACCTTGGGCAAGTCACTTAACCCCCATCACTTAGCCCTTACCACTCTTATGTCTTGGAACCAATACATAGTATTGATTCTAAGATGGAAGGAAAAGGTTTTTTTTTTTTTTAAATATATTTTATTTGATCATTTCCAAGCATTATTCGTTAAAGACATAGATCATTTTCTTTTCCTCCCCCCCACCCCCCATAGCCGACGCGTAAGTCCACTGGGCATTAGATGTTTTCTTGATTTGAACCCATTGCTTTGTTGATAGTATTTGCATTAGAGTGTTCATTTAAAGTCTATCCTCTGTCATGTCCCCTCAACCTCTGTATTCAGGCAGTTGCTTTTCCTCGGTGTTTCCACTCCCATAGTTTATCCTTTGCTTATGAATGGTGTTTTTTTCTCCTGGATCCCTACAAGTTGTTCAGGGACATTACACCGCCACTAATGGAGAAGTCCATTACGTTCGATTATACCACAGTGTATTAGTCTCTGTGTACAATGTTCTCCTGGTTCTGCTCCTCTCGCTCTGCATCACTTCCTGGAGGTTGTTCCAGTCTCCATGGAACTTCTCCACTTTATTATTCCTTTTAGCACAATAGTATTCCATCACCAACATATACCACAGTTTGTTCAGCCATTCCCCAATTGATGGGCATCCCCTCGTTTTCCAGTTTTGGGCCACCACAAAGAGCGCAGCTATGAATATTTTTGTACAAGTCTTTGTGTCCATTATCTCTTTGGGGTACAGACCCAGCAGTGCTATGGCTGGGTCAAAGGGTAGATATTCTTTTGTCGCCCTTTGGGCATAGTTCCAAATTGCCCTCCAGAATGGTTGGATCAGTTCACAACTCCACCAGCAATGAATTAATGTCCCTACTTTGCCACATCCCCTCCAGCATTCATTACTTTCCTTTGCTGTTATGTTAGCCAATCTGCTAGGTGTGAGGTGATACCTCAGAGTTGTTTTGATTTGCATCTCTCTGATTATAAGAGATGTAGAACACTTCTTCATGTGCTTGTTAATAGTTTTGATTTCTTTATCTGAGAACTGCCTATCCATTTCCCTTGCCCATTTATCAATTGGAGAATGGCTTGATTTTTTGTACAATTGATTTAGCTCATTATAAATATGAGTAATTAAACCTTTGTCAGAGGTTTCTATGAAGATTTTTTCCCAATTTGTTGTTTCCCTTCTGATTTTAGTTATATTGGTTTTGTTTGTACAAAAGCTTTTTAGTTTGATGTAGTCAAAATTATTTATTTTACATTTTGTGATTCTTTCTATATCTTGCTTGGTTTTAAAGCCTTTCCCCTCCCAAAGGTCTGACATGTATACTATTCTGTGTTTACCCAATTTACTTATGGTTTCCTTCTTTATGTTTAAGTCACTCACCCATTTTGAATTTATCTTGGTGTAGGGTGTGAGGTGTTGATCTATTCCTAGTCTCTCCCACACTGTCTTCCAATTTTCCCAGCAGTTTTTATCGAATAGTGGATTTTTGTCCCAAAAGCTGGGATCTTTGGGTTTATCGTATACTGTCTTGCTGAGGTCGTTTTCCCCCAGTCTATTCCACTGATCTTCCTTTCTGTTTCTTAGCCACTACCAAATTGTTTTGATGACTGCTGCTTTGTAATATAGTTTGAGGTCTGGGACTGCAAGGCCCCCATCATATGTGTTTTTTTTCATTATTTCCCTGGATATCCTTGATCTTTTGTTCTTCCAAATGAACTTTGTTATGGTTTTTTCTAAATCAGTGAAGAAGTATTTTGGTAGTTCAATGGGTATGGCACTAAATAGATAAATAAGTTTGGGTAGGATGGTCATTTTTATTATATTGGCTCGTCCTATCCATGAGCAGTTAATGTTTTTCCAATTGTTCAAGTCTAGTTTTAGTTGTGTGGCGAGTGTTTTGTAGTTGTGTTCATATAGTTCCTGTGTTTGTCTTGGGAGATAGATTCCTAGGTATTTTATTTTGTCTAAGGTGATTTTGAATGGGATTTCTCTTTCTAGTTCTTGCTGCTGAGCTGTGTTGGAGATATATAGAAAAGCTGATGATTTATGTGGGTTTATTTTGTATCCTGCAACTTTGCTAAAGTTGTTGATTATTTCAATTAGCTTTTTGGTTGAATCTCTAGGATTCTTTAAGTAGACCATCATGTCATCCGCGAAGAGTGATAACTTGGTCTCCTCCTTGCCTATTCTGATGCCTTCAATTTCTTTATCTTCTCTAATTGCTACTGCTAGTGTTTCTAGTACAATGTCAAATAGTAGAGGTGATAATGGGCATCCTTGTTTCACTCCTGATCTTATTGGGAATGCATCTAGATTATCCCCATTGCAGATGATATTAGCTGTTGGTTTTAGATATATACTGTTTATTATTTTTAGGAATGACCCTTCTATTCCTATGCTTTCTAGTGTTTTTAATAGGAATGGGTGTTGTATTTTATCAAAGGCTTTTTCTGCATCTATTGAGATAATCATGTGGTTCTTGCTAGTTTGCTTGTTGATGTGGTCAATTATGTGGATGGTTTTCCTAATGTTGAACCAGCCCTGCATCCCTGGTATGAATCCTACTTGATCATGGTGAATGATCCTTCTGATCACTTGCTGGAGTCTTTTTGCTAGTATCCTATTTAAAATTTTTGCATCTATATTCATTAGGGAGATTGGTCTATAGTTTTCTTTCTCTGTTTTTGACCTGCCTGGTTTTGGAATCAGTACCATGTTTGTGTCGTAAAAGGAGTTTGGTAGAACTCCCTCTTTGCTTATTATGTCAAATAATTTGTATAGTATTGGGGTTAACTGTTCTCTGAATGTTTGATAGAATTCACAGGTGAATCCATCAGGCCCTGGGGATTTTTTCTTAGGAAGTTCTTTGATGGCTTGATGGATTTCAATTTCTGATATGGGATTATTTAAGAATTCTATTTCCTCTTCTGTTAGTCTAGGCAGTTTGTATTTTTGTATATATTCATCCATTTCTCCTAAATTGGTGTATTTATTGCCATATAATTGGGCAAAGTAATTTCTAATGATTGCCTTAATTTCCTCCTCATTGGAGGTGCTGTCCCCCTTTTCATCTTTAATGCTGTGAATTTGCTTTTCTTCCTTCCTTTTTTTAATTAGATTGACCAGTACTTTGTCTATTTTGTTTGTTTTTTCAAAGTACCAGCTTCTTGTCTTATTTATTAAATCAATAGTTCTATCACTTTCGATTTTATTAATTTCTCCCTTAATTTTTAGGATTTCTAATTTGGTTTTCTGCTGGGGGTTTTTAATTTGATCGCTTTCGAGTTTTTTCAATTGCATTTCCAATTGATTGATCTCTGCTCTCCCTTGTTTGTTAATATGAGCTTTCAGGGATATGAATTTGCCTCTGATTACCGCTTTGGCTGCATCCCAAAAGGTTTGAAAGGATGTTTCGCCATTGTCATTTTCCTTGATGAAATTATTAATTGTTTCTATGATTTCTTCTTTAGCTAAACGGTTTTGGAGTATCATATTGTTTAATTTCCAATTGGTTTTAGATTTGGTTTTCCATGTACCATTACTAATCATTATTTTTATTGCCTTGTGATCTGAGAAGGCTGCATTCATTATTTCTGCTTTTTTGCATTTGTGTGCTATGTTTCTGTGACCTAATGTATGGTCAATTTTTGTGAATGTGCCATGTGGTGCTGAGAAGAAGGTGTATTCCTTTTTATCCCTATTTATTTTTCTCCATATGTCTATTAATTCTAATTTTTCTAAGATTTCATTCACTTCTTTTACCTCTTTCTTATTTATTTTTTGATTTGATTTATCTAAATTTGATAATGGTTGGTTTAAGTCTCCCACTAGTATGGTTTTATTGTCTATTTCTTCCTTCAATTCTCCTAGTTTCTCCATTAGAAATTTGGGTGCTATATTATTTGGTGCATACATGTTGATTAATGATATTTCCTCATTGTCTAGAGTCCCTTTTAACGAAATATAATTACCTTCCCTATCCCTTTTGATCAGGTCTATTTTTGCATTGGCTTTATCAGATATCATGATTACCACTCCTGCCTTCTTTCTATCAGTTGAGGCCCAGAAGGTCTTACTCCATCCTTTAATTCTGACCTTGTGGGTGTCAACCCGCCTCATGTGTGTTTCTTGAAGACAACATATGGTAGGGTTTTGGATTCTAATCCATTCTGCTATTCGTCTACGTTTTATGGGTGAGTTCATCCCATTCACGTTCAAAGTTATGATTGTCATTTGTGGACTCCCTGGCATTTTGATTGCCTTCCCTAATTCTAACCTTTTCTTCTTCGGCTCTACCTTTTAGTCCAGTGATTTACTTTGAATCAGTCCCCCTTGTCCCCTCCCTTGATGTTTCCCTTTTTAGTCCCTCCCTTTTTGTTCCCTCCCCCTCCCCCCTCTCTTTCCCTCCCTTTTTGTTCTCCCTCTCCCCCTCCCCCCCTTGGTTTTCCCTTCTCCTTACCCTTGTTGGGTAAGATAGAATTCAAGATCCCAATGGATCTGGATGTTTTTCCCTCTCAGAGTTGATTTCCCTGAGATTGAGGTTTAAGTAAACCCCCCCCCCCTCTCTTCCTCTCCTTCTTATAGGAGTTTTCTTCCCCTCCCCTTCCCCTGTGAATCTTTGTGTGAGAACCATTATTCTATTTGGTCTTTCTTTACCCCCTATTTATACATTACATTTTCCCCACATATTAGTATACATAGGTTGATATAAATGTAGTCCTTATAGAAGAGAGTTTGAGTAAAAGAAGATAACATTTTTCCCCTTTCCTTAATATTTACCTTTTCAGGTATTCCTTGCTCTTTGATTTTCGGTATCAAACTTTCCACAGAGCTCTGGTCTTTTCTTTGCAAAAAGTTGGAAGTCTTCTATTTTGTTGAATGCCCATACTTTCCCTTGGAAGTATATAGTCAGTTTTGCTGGGTAGCTGATTCTTGGTTGGAGACCCAGCTCTCTTGCCTTTCTGAAGATCATGTTCCATGCCTTACGATCATTCAGCGTAGAACTTGCAAGGTCTTGTGTGACCCTGATTGGCATTCCTTTATATCTAAATTGTCTTTTTCTGGCTTCCTGTAGGATTTTTTCTTTTGTTTGATAGCTTTGGAATTTGGCAATTACATTCCTGGGAGTTGTCTTTTGGGGGTTTAGTGTAGAAGGTGTTCTGTGAGCTCTGTCAGTGGATGTATTGCCCCCTTGTTCTAGAATCTCTGGGCAATTTTCTTTGATTATATCTTGTATCACCATGTCCAGTTTGGTGTTTATTTCTGGCTTTTCTGGGAGTCCAATTATTCTTAAATTTTCTCTTCTCCCCCTGTTTTCCAGATCTATCACCTTGTCGGTGAGATATTTTATGTTCTCTTCTAATTTCTTGGTGTTTTGGCTTTGCTTTATTAGTTCTTGCTTTAAAGCCTGGTTTTCTTTTACAGTTTGGTCAAACTGGTTTTGTAGATGCGTGAATTTCTTTTGCATCATTTCCCACTTTTCCTCCCAGAGGGCTTCCATCTTTTTGGTCCTTTCTGATTCAAATTCTTCATGGGTTTGTGGAGAGTTTCTATTTCCTTTGGAAGATTTTGGAGAATTTTCTTGTATATCTTCTTCTATCTGCTCTGTATTTTGTATTTTGGCTCCATAGAATGTGTCCAGAGTCGCCCCTTTCTTCTTATTTTTCTTGGTATTTTGGGGCTTCTGTGCTTCTGTGGAGTTTGTCATCTCTGAACGTGGAGGATTGGCTTTTCTTGTCTTTGTCTGGTGATCAGAGGCTTTAGTCCTGGGCAGATGTTGGTTCTATGGGCGTTCCCTGGGTTAAACTGAATATGCCTCACTGGAACTGGAATGGAAGGGTCGGACCACGAGGCCACACTCTCCCCCTGGCTCGATTTCCGGAAGTTGCCTTCAGAATCCCTGGCCGTGAGGCTGTTTCGTCGGCCTGCGGGGGGATGGGCTGCCGCTTCCCCAAGCTCCGAGAGCACAGACTTTCACTGAGACTTGGATAGCAGGATCCAGCCCGTGAGGCTGTCTTGCCCGCCCTGAGGGTTGCTGTTGTTTTGACCAGCTCTCTGCAGCGGAGGCCCCAGGCAGTAACTTTCACCCGGACCGACCAGCTCTTTGCAGCGGAGGCCCCAGGCAGTAACTTTCACCCGGACTGGGACTTGGGTAGAAGACCCTGAGGGTTGTTGTTCCTCAGACCCTGCTCTCTGAGCCCGGCGCTGCTGCGGCTTCCGGGAGCCTTGGACTCTGCGCTCCTACCCCTGAGGTCCGAGGGATCTCGGGTTCTGGCTTTTAAGGGGAGCCGTACCTTTTGAACCGGGTCCAGGTCCAGGAGGAGGGTTCCCAGGGTCTGTGCTGTTGATCGTTTTTCGGAAAAGGTTTAAAAAAAAAAAAGGGTTGCTCTGAAACAGTCTCTCAGTCCCTGACCTCAAGGAGCTTACATTCTATTCAGATGTCAAAAAGCTGCTACACCTACATAAATGCATTTATGCACACATAGTCTTTTCTTTTTTAAACTTATTTTTGCTTTAATAACAAATTTCCACACAAGTTTTCTGAAGTTATATGACCCAAATTGTCTCCCTCTCTTCTTCCTTCCCCCTTCCCAGAGTTGACAAGCAATTCAATCTAGGATATCATGTATTATCATGCAAAACATATTTCTATATTATTTATTTTTATAATGAATAATTTTATAAAACCAAACCCCCAAACACATATCCAAATAAACACGTGATAAATCATATGTTTTCATTTGCATTCTTCCTCTAATAGTTCTTTCTCTAGAGGTGGATAGTATTTTTTTTTTTTCATAAGTCCCTCCGAGTTGTCCTGGATCATTGTATTGCTGAGAGTAGCTAAATCTGATCACATTTGATCATTCCTCAATATTTTAGTTATTGTGTACAATGTTCTCCTGGTTCTTCTTATTTCACTCTGTATCAGTTCATGTAGGTCTTTCCAGTTCTTTCTTAAATCATCCTGTTCATCATTCCTTATAGCACAATAGTATTCCATCACTATCATATCCCACAATTTGTTCAGACATCCCTCTAGTTTCCAATTCTTTGCCGCCACAAAAATAGCAGCTATATATATATATTTCCTTCTCCCCTTCTATATTTTGTATAAGAAGGTCCTTTCCCATTTTCATAGGAGGAGTCTGATTGCTAAATGCTCTACACAGACATGAAGAGTGCAATTAGGAGAAGAGAGATCCTCCAGATTGGAGAGAGAAGACATTCAGGTTCAGACTATCTACAGGTCCCTGAAGTTAGAGAAAGACTTTGAGAAGAAGGTGACCTATAGAGGAGCCAGCTCCTCAGTCCCATCTTGTTCCACCAGTGACTTTAGGGGATTTTTCTTTGGGTAAAATCTGGGACTCTCTGTCTCTGTCTCTCTGTCTCTGTTTCTGTCTCTTGTCTCTGTCTCTGTCTCTGTGTGTCTCTCTCTCTGTCTCTCTCTCTCTCATACACACACACACACACTCACTGCAATCAAACTTGTATTAAAAAGCCATTTTGTCTCTGATGTGTACACACTTAAGGGCCATGGACTATGTATCTCTCTCATGGGAGATCTTTAAGCAAAGGCTGAATGACCGTTACTTGCCAAAAGAGTCTTGTGTAGGGTTAGGTTGGAATAGATGGCCTCCAGAGAGAGGCATTGTGGTGCTATGGAAAGAGTGCTAAAGTCTTAAGGCCATAAGTTCAAATCCTAGCTCTGTAAGACTATCTGTATGACTCAAGAATTAACTTAGCCTCTCCAAGCCTCAGTTTCCTCATCTGTAAAATGATAATGTTGGACTATATTGACCTCTAAGGTCCCCTCAGGTTCCAAATTATGACTCCCTTTGAGCTCTAGATTGTTATCCCATAACCCTTCCAACTCAAGAATTATATTATTCCATGCCATAGATAGGCTGTCATCTATAGCTGTGGAGGAAACATCAATGTTGCCGAAGTCAAGGGGGCAGCTGGGTAGCTCAGTGGATTGAGAGCCAAGCCTAGAGACAGGAGGTCCTAGGTTCAAATCTGGCCTCAGACACTTCCCAGCTGTGTGACCCTGGGCAAGTCACTTGACCCCCATTGCCTAGCCCTTATCTTCTGCCTTGGAGCCAATACACAGTATTGACTTCAAGACGGAAGGTAAGGGTTATTAAAAAAAATTATTAATTTAGGATATTTTTTCTATGGCTACATGATTCATGTTCTCTTCCTCCCCTCTTCCCTCCCCCCTCCCTGATCTGATGAGTAATTCCACCAGGTTTTACATGTATCACTGTTCAAAACCTATTTCCATGTTATTTATATGTGTAATAGAATAGTCATTTAGAGTCCAAATCCCCAATCATATACCCATCAAACCATATCATGGATCTTTTTAAAGTATCGAGGAAAATAGAGTTATGATGGGGTAGGCAATTAAGTTTCCAACCTCATATCAGGGACCAGAGAAAAGGACAGATGTAAGAAGAAAAGGTGTGCTAGCTAGTGAAGCTGGTCCAGACAACAGCTTTGGCATCTCTCCCATGCCTCTCCACTTTGATCCTCTTTGGAGTTGCAACTCCGTACAACATTTTCCGAGAAAATATGCTTGGGAGGAATGGTGCCATATGGATGCAATAGGCCAGGACTTTGAAAACTAAATGGTTTCATGGTATTTGCCTCATAAATAGAAGGAGCCACTGGGGTTTCCCCAGCATGGCACCAGAGGCAAAATGAAGGGGGGGAGGGTGGGGAGGCTGGTTGGAGAATCAACTGAAAACAGTCTTCACCAAAGCTCCCCAGTGCCTTTCTGCGCCTTTCCCTCTGGGTCTTTTTTGTCAAATCCTCTGAAGTTCTTCAGGTTGTCACAACTGCCACAAAACCCCAGGCAGGCTCAAGAAGAAAAACTTCCCCACCCCACCACCAGGATCAAATATCTTTCTTAAGGTCTGAAATGACCCTCCAGGACGTCTTTGAGAATCTGTAAAGAAAAACCTGACGTCCAGACCACACAGGGTCGTGTAAAGATCTCCCCTCTCCCCCTTCCCCCCTCCCCCAGCAAATTTGATTCACATTCTGGCAAAATTCCAGCTGGGCTATGTTTCTCACGTTCCCTCCCTGGCTCCACCTCTCTCGCTGGACTTAGCTTCCTTCACTTCATTTCTTCCCTTCATTGTTTCAAACTATAAGAGAGTAAGATGGTATTCAACACCTGTTTCTTGCTGTGACCTTTTGGGTGATGAGATGTCTGCAAATGAGGCATTTGGAGCTTTGTGGAATTGAATCTTGCATCTTCTTGCCTTTGTATTGGCTGCCCATGATGCCAAGGGTACTTTGCTCTCTCATCTCCATTTAGATTCCCTGGTGTCCTCAGCTCAGATCCCTCTCTCTGCTAAAGGTTTTTCCCAGTTCCCCCAGCTACTAATGCCTACTTTTTTCAGTCTCTCAGTCTCTTTCTTTGTCTCTCTCTGGCTCTCTGGCTCTTTCTCTCCTCTTCCCGTCATCTTTCCTCTCTCTCTTTCTCTGTCTATCTCCATCTATTGCTCTCTCTCCTCTCTGTTTTTGTCTCTCTGTCTCTGTCTCTCTATATCACTGTCTCTGTCTCTGTCTCTCTGTCTCTGTCTCTATATCTCTGTCTCTGTCTCTCTCATATATATATATATAAAATATATATATATATATATATGGTCATATAAATATTGGCATCCCATTAGATTGTACTCTCTTTGCAGGCAGGGATTGTGATTACCTCTCTTGGTATCCTCAACAATCAGCACAGTGCTCAGTGCAAAGAAAATGCTTACGAGAGACTTATCGTCCAACTCTTGTGAAAGGGGAAGCTACATATACAGTATGGGGTAGTAGAAAGAGAACTTGAAGCTAGAAACTTACATTCTATCTAGCCTTGGTCCTGCTAGTTCCTCTCTCAAACTGATTCTGACAAATCTCTTTTCCTTAATAGGTTTCAGTTTCCTCGTCTGTAAAATGGGGATCTTAATCCCTATTTAGCCTACCTCACAGGGCTGGTGTGCAGATCATAGCTATTAAAATGCCTTAAAGGTGCTATGAAGATTCAGGGCACAGAAAAATGATCAGACAAAGGAGAGGCAACATATTGGGAATGGAAAGGACACTGGAATCAAAGAATTTATCTGACTCTAATGTACTAAATGGGTGACTTTAGGCAAGGTCCTGGTCTGTGTCCTTGTCTTACAAGGGATTGAGGTTTGGGATTAGATAGTCTCTAATGTACCTTTTGACTCTGAATTCCATGATCCACGGGTTTCCTAACCCAGTTTAGAGATAGTTTAATGAATAACAAAGACCCCAAACAACATTAATTATATACGAAAAATCATTTAGGTATTTGATGTCAACTCTGGCATCAGGAACATTTCCTTTGCTGTCTTATCCTTAGAATATAGTAGGTCCTTAAAAATATTTGTTAGTTAGTTGATTATAATTACTTTTCCCCTTCCCTTTTTACCCCACAATGTACTTATCTGAGGGCAGATTGTATTTTGCTCCTTAACTCTTTGTCTCTTTCTATTCCCTCTTTGCTTGTCTCTGCCTCTATCTCTGCTTGTCTTTTACATCATCCCTGACCCCCCAATTCCACAAGTACAGATGATACTATCAACTCCTTTTGGATTACAGCCAGGATCATACTTTATTTTTGTCTTGTTCCCCAACATCTGATCCAGGGCTGGCACATGGTAGGCACTTAATAAATATTTGTCAAAGGAATTCCTCAGTGTACTTTGTAAATTATACTTGTCTAGTCTCTCTCACTAGGTTGTTACAGTGATTAAATGAATGGACCATAATACTTTTCCTATTGCTACGCACTCCCCTATCCCTCTCCCTTTCTCCCTCATCCTTGTAAGGGGAGATTGATCTTCCTCTGACCAGATAGTGCTGTGATTTGCAGTCAGAGAACATGAGTTTTCATGAAGTCTTTATTGCTGTTTGACCTTGGACAAGTCACTTAACTTCATTGGGACTCAGCTATCTCCTCTTTTATGCCTTTAAAGATCCCTTCTATATCTAAATATATGGACCTAGAAAGATCTAGGCAGTTTTCTGCCCCTGCCAGGAACTGCTTTCCATCTAAAAATGGGGGAGGCCCATCTGGAATTCATTATTATATCATAGTATCTAAAGTTGACAGGCATTTAGAGATCATCTAATCTAGTACTTTCATTTTGATGAAGAAACTGAGACCTTGAGAAGACATAGGAGTTGTCCAAGGCTACACAGAGAGGCAATGACAAAGCTTAGATTCAAATCCATGTCTTTTGATTCCAAATCCTGGGCTCTCTATACTTTCTATATGCTCTCTCTTGGGATCTGGAGCCAGGAGGACTCCTATTTGAGTTCAGATCTGGTCTCAGATGCTTACTACCTGTGTAATCCTGAGCAAGTCACTTAACCTCATTTGCCTCAGTTTCCTCCTCTGTAAAATGAGCTGGAAAAGGAAATGGCAAACCATTTCAGTGTCTCTGCCAAGAAAATCCCAAATGGAGCCATAAAAAATTGTAAAGAACTGAATAATAACTTACTCTCTTTTTGATTCTGAGAGTATTACTCCCTTGCTCAAGAGCCATCTCACATTTCCTATTACCTTTAAGATGAAGCACAAGCTCTTCAGCTTGGCCAGATGGATGGGAGTCATTATTATTAACCTTGTTAATAGTAATGATTTTAATGTAATTATTAATTAGACCAGCAATAAAAGTGTTACAGAGAATCTTAGATGCACAAGAATGAATCATCACAAATATTAGTAGTTAATAAGAATAATAGAAAATAAGTTCCTATTCATGGGACACCTTCAAGCAAAAGCTAGATACTGACTTGTGAAGTAATTTGAAAAGCAAACCTTGTCAAGGTATGGCATTGAAAAGTCCCTGAGGTACCTTCCTACTCTGAGATTTTACTAACTTATTTTTCTTTATTGAAAAACAGTTTAATGGAAATTTTCTTTTTTCTAAAAAAAATCCAACAACTCCTTAGTCAAAATAATTAAAATGTGTGTGTATGTATGTATGTAGAGATCACTGAGTTCAATTCTGTCATTTTATGAGGAAATCAAGATCTTGAAAAATTAAATGCAAAGACATATAGAAAGAGTTAGAGTCAGATAGACTGGGAATAGAAAAAAAGGTTTATTTTCTATTGCATTATGGGGCCTCTCCATTATGATTAACTTTTCAAGACCTGGACATCTCTCCATGTTATTTGCACCAATTTGTAGTTTATTAAGTAGATTTTTTTAATCAACAGCATCACTGAGAATCTAAAAATCCCCTGTTTGAAATATGTTATTGTTGTTTTTCACTCATTTCAGTCATGTCTGACACTTTTTTGACTTGGCAAAAGAGCAAGTTACTACAACAGCTTGCCATTTCTTCCTATAATTCATTTTATAGATGAGAAACTGAGGCCAATGGGGTTAAATGACTTATCTAGGGTTACACATTGAGTAAGCATCTGAGGCTAGATTTGAACTCACCATCCTGAATCTGGTTCTGTGCTCTGTCCACCGAGCCATCTAGCTGCCTCATTGGAAATCTATTGTGTAATTTATCTATCTATGCTCACGTTTTCTCCCAATAGAATTAAACTCTTGGAGTTTTGTTTTTGTATAGGCAGTGGTTATGCCAGACCTATGGTAGGTATTTAATAAACACTTGATGAATTGAATCACACATTAGCTTCTTGAACTCATGTCCAAGTCTACTCAGAAGAAAAGCTATCTATAAAGTTTAAATAGTGAGAGATGAGGGAGTAAAGCATCCTTTTTAGCTGGGGTGCTTAATAGAGCATTGAGACGTCTCTGACCAGACTTTCTAAGAACAATCAGAGTCCATACATTCCACCTGGTTTAAGCATTGCTAAAGGGGGGAAAGCAAGCAGGAAGAAAATTAGCAGCAAACCTGCATGGCCCTCAGGGACCATCGAAAACAGAATGGCACAAAGAAATGATAGTCTGGGAGCGTGATCTCACTGGATCCAACAACAAGTATTTACTAAGCATTGAGAAAATGCCCAACATTGACAGGGTCCTGGGTTGAAAGGTCCATCCGGGACAATCTAAGCATTTAAAAAATTATAAAAGCTTTGAATTCTCCATTTGATAACTGGTAACTTGATCATTTCCTACATGGTTTATTAAATGAGATAATGTGTATGTGAAACATTTCAGAAACTGTAACGATATCAATCTTAGACACAGTTTCCTCATGTGTAAAATGGAGATAATAAAACCAACCTACCTCCCAATATTGTTGTGAGGATGAAAAGACATTTATAAAGCATTTTACAAAACTTGAAGAGTACTATACATGCTAGCTATTATTATTAATGATATTGTGTCCATTTTTTTATTATTGCTGTTACTCTTTTTCAGTCTATAAATAATTAGCTTAGCTGATATGTTGCAAAGGACATTAAGGCTCAACTCTAGGACCCATCTTTTGCATTAACCCTTCCTGTTTCTTCTAATGCCACTCCTCCACAATGCCCTCACAAATTATCTTCTGTCTATTTTGTATATTCTATATATGGCCATGTTGTCATCCCCAGCTTCTAGATTCTGGTAATCTCCTTGAGGGCTGGGGCCATTTTGATTCTGTTTTTGTATCCCACTGTGAATATAGTGCAAATAGTTGTTGACTTATTTTCAGTTGACCAGCTGTCTAGATGGAATAAGCAGCAGGCTTATTGAAGAGTCCTGGTTTTATCAATTAATGTCTACTAATCACCTACTTTAGAGCCCCCCTTGCTGGCTGTGTGATATTGATCAAGTCTCTGAGATTTAGATTCTTCATCAGTAAAGATAATGTTAGATAAGCTTTAAAGCCCTATATATACAGGCGAGCTATTATTATTAACTTAGCTCTCTTCTGTAGCCCCTGATCTTGATAGAGGCAAGACCTTATTTGTCCTGTGCCCCCACAGCCACAAGGGAGACTGGGCAAGCCATTGGGCAAATACACATTATTGATATCCAAAAGTGGGCTAGCTGCTTTGGAAAGTAGGAAATTCCAGGTTACTGGAGATTCTTAAGGTTCCACTTATCAGGGATGTTATAACAGGGATTCTTGCTTAGGAATAGGTTGGTCTAGATAACCATCAAGATCTCTTTTAATTACAAAATGGAATGACTCTCTGGTTTGTATTGCTAGGAAAAGCATTAAAACACATTCTTGACTCATGATTAATCATTTATGCCATTGTTAGATACATAGGGCAACATTATATATGGATGTTTAAATGTGGACTTAGAGTGGTTTATGGGTCAGCAATCTTTTTTGGGGGGGGGATTTCCTAGGCCCTCTTTTCTTTTCTTTTCTTTTTTGCATGAAATGTTAACAAAAGCACATACTATTCATTTGATCCCAACTTGTGAATATTGGTGGTTTATTTCACCCACAAAGCCTCTTTGGTTTAAAACATAAGCATTTATTTAAATGGTCAGTAGGTCCAGCCTCTTGTTTAGGTTCCTTCCTCAAAAATCCATCAGCATTTTGAGTAGATGCTTGGTTATTTGGAGAGTAAAGTAAGGATTTGTGTGAGATAGTATTCTAACACTATCCAATTCATATTAGTTGGGTCTATCTTGCCTTTCTCTTGTGTTTGCCCTACTCCCTTTCAATATGAGTGAGTGAAATGCCATGTTAGATCCTGTTGGTAATAGTGAGGTGAGGGAGATAAGGACAATTAAACCTTCTCTGCTCTTTCCTTCCTCCCATCCTTTTTTTTTTTAAATCAAAGTAGGAAACATGAAGGTTAGCATATTTTAAAACCATGTGGTCAGCTGCTTCACTTGGACTATATGAGAATTCTTTTTTTTTTTTTTTACAAAGCCCTTATCTTCTTTCTGTATTAGAATTGATGCTAATCTGATGGATAACCCATTTAATCTATTCCACTATTTTAAAAAGTAGACCTATCTACTTTAACATAAAACTTCCTGGTTTCACCTTTTTCTAATGAGACTGTTCAAGAAAAAAAGTCATCTGCCTTTTAGAAACACAGAAAAGAAGTTGACAAATGTTAGCTTTTCCACTACCTAATGCTTGAAGAAATGCTGAACTTGTACTGCATAGGGTATAGTTTCTTTTTTTATCAGAAAGGAGAGATAAAGACCAAGAGTTCCTTGGAGGAGAGTGAGCCTTAACTGACAGAAGACTGGGCTTCTTATCATTCAAGTACGTGTCATAAAGAAAGTAAAAATAGGTACATCTTGGATAACCACGTCCAAAGCATGACATCTCCAACTCCCACACATTTATTTCAGTGAATTAAAGCCTGATTCATTTTCTACTCTTTAAATTCTTCCTAAGGAAAATTTGAAAGAAAAAAGTCAGTTCAAGCACAAAGAAAATACAAGGTCAACCAAGTTAAATAAATAATTGAAAGAAACTGGAGTCTCTTAAGTGAACCATCCCCTGCACCCCATCCAATAACATGTAGTTATTTGTTTGATGACAAATAATATCCATTTTGACTCTGCTTATAATATTACAGTGGACCAATGGAGAAACCAAAAATAATTGGTGAAAACATGAACCTGCTGTCACCTTTATGCCAGTGTAGTGGCAAAGTTAGGGCTTCAATGTCCTTGAAAGGGCTCCACTGGAAAGATGACTGAGACAGATGAAGCCAATTGTACTCCATGCTCCTGATCCACTTTGAAGTGAGATACATCCAGTATGAGTCTGTGCATTCAGTGGTTATTGAATACCGTGTTGGAGCTTGGTAATTCTTCATTCTTGGCATATGCATTCTTAATTGTCATATTTCCCTAAAGCAGCAATTGTTAATCAGTGTTCTGATGTGGAATGTGTTCTAGATCAAGGTGATGACCTGGTTAGGAACTCTGCTGTGCATATGAAACATTCATTCCTTACTTCCCTATTCCTTTGCATGTTCATTTTCATAGATTATGCAGCCATCTGTACTCCTCATGTTTGGTAATCTTTAGGAAATTTTTGGCTAATATTCAATTCTTTTGACTTTGTGTTTTTCCCCCATCAACTTCCCTGTCTGCACCCCATTGCATCTACTTTCCTGATTTTTTTCATCCTTCCCACCAATTCTGTTTTCCCAAGATCCCCTTTGGGTACTTCAAAGTCTAACGTTACTCCTGTTGGACATATTGCTAAAAGGGTCAATTGTAGTAGTGCTTCCAAATAATTAAGTCCAAGTAACTTGGCTTTAGAGTCTTGATTTTTTCTTTTCTCTCTTCCAATATTGTCTACATAGGTTAACATCATCAGCACCAATGTATAGCTTTGCAAGAGCACATGCCTTTTGATACCTCCCCTCTCCCTTCATCCCAGAATGATATGCCAATATTTTCCTTTTTTCAAGCTGATGGGGTGATTGGGTACTACCTACATCCACATTCTGCCACACTCATTCCTTCATATTGGTATTTTAAAGTGGGCACTCCGACATCATCTTTATAGAGGATAGAAATTGGGTTCAGTTTGGTAGGTACACAGCAGGCCTTTCCAGCTTTCATGGGATTTTTGAGATGTACTAAAGTCTGAACAATGGCATGCTTAGTTGGAGTCACATCATCAGCAAGAGGGAAGAAGCAGATTCCTTTACATTCATATGCATCATACTCTTTTGGGGCAATGATCCAGCTGTCCCATCCAATATCTTTGAAGTTGACTCGAAGGGAGCTCCTTTGGCAATGGTTATTGGAAGCTGTGCTTCTTTTGCTTCTGGACAAAGATGGTCTCCTGATAGAGAAATCTTCTATTTCTTCTATTTCCTCCTCTTCCTGAGTGCTGCCATTCTTGGACAACTTCTTGAGCACACTCTCTTGCTCATGACCTATCATCTCCCTGAGCTCCATCTTGATTTCCTTGGTTCCATTGCTGCGGTCATCAGAGAACACAACAAAGAAGGGCAGATTTTTGGAGTCTGGAGGGACACTGATGTCTAGTTTTTCACATCCTTTCATATGATTTTCCACTCTAATTTCCAGCTTATTTTTGTTCTTTGTTGGATCTGACCTAACCCATCGTTTTACTGCACTGGAGACCTCAAATGTTTCCCAACCACTTTCTTGGATAGCCTGGGACACAAGGAAGGACTTGGTCCCCTCTGTGCCTTCCCAGAAGTCTGTTGCACCTTGGATGTCATAAATGGCAATGCTGCCTTTCAGTTCATGGGACAATTCAGCATGGCTGTGACATGAAATATAGAGTCGGAGCTCAGCCCTGGTGATTTGCTCATGTCTTGGGATAGAGATGTTGAAAAGTAAGATGTGTTTCTGTAAGGGATGTCTGTCTGTCGAAGACACAGAGACAACATCTGCAATGGAAACAGACACACACAGTGACCCGATTTATTTTACTTGGCTCATTTAGTTTTTCTACTTGAGAGCTTCAAAGCTAAATTCATTAATCTTATCCAACACCCCTTCCTATCCCTTATTTTGTAGTTGAGATGATTGGTGTCTAAAGAGATGAACTGAATTGCTCAAGATCCCAGAGTTCACAAAACCAGGGTCCAGACCCAGTTTCTCTAGGTTATAATAGCCTCAAATTCTTTCTACTATATTGAATTGCTTCTTTGCTCCCTTTCTCCCTTGCTCCCTCCCTCCCTCCCATGCTCCTCCACTTCCTTCCTTCCTTCCTTCCTTCCTTCCTTCCTTCCTTCCTTCCTTCCTTCCTTCCTTCCTTCCTTCCTTCCTTCCTTCCTTCCTTCCTTCCTTCCTTCCTTCCTTCCTTCCTTCCTTCCTTCCTTCCTTCCTTCCTCCTTCCCTCCCTCCCTGCCTCCCTCCCTGCCTCCCTCCCTTCCTTCCTCCCTTCCTTCCTTCCTTCCTTCCTTCCTTCCTTCCTTCCTTCCTTCCTTCCTTCCTTCCTTCCTTCCTTCCTTCCTTCCTTCCTTCCTTCCTTCCTTCCTTCCTTCCTCCCTCCCTCCCTTCCTTCCTTCCTTCCTTCCTCCCTCCCTCCCTTCCTTCCTCCCTTCCTCCCTTCCTTCCTCCCTTCCTCCCTTCCTTCCTCCCTTCCTCCCTTCCTTCCTCCCTTCCTCCCTTCCTTCCTCCCTTCCTCCCTTCCTTCCTCCCTTCCTCCCTTCCTTCCTCCCTTCCTCCCTTCCTCCTTCCCTCCCTCCCTCCCCCCTTCCTTCCTTCCTTCCTTCCTTCCTTCCTTCCTTCCTTCCTTCCTTCCTTCCTTCCTTCCTTCCTTCCTTCCTTCCTTCCTTCCTTCCTTCCTTCCTTCCTTCCTTCCTTCCTTCCTTCCTTCCTTCCTTCCTCCCTTCCTCCCTTCCTTCCTCCCTTCCTCCCTCCCTTCCTTCCTTCCTTCCTTCCTTCCTTCCTTCCTTCCTTCCTTCCTTCCTTCCTTCCTTCCTTCCTTCCTTCCTTCCTTCCTTCCTTCCTTCCTTCCTTCCTCTCTCCCTCCATTTGTCCCCTCCCTCCTTCACTTCCTCCTCTCTCCTTCTCTTTGTCCCTCCCTCTCTTTCATAAAAAAAAAATTTCACCTCCAAAAGCCCCATGTATGATGATATGAAAGAATTACAAAGAAGAGAGCCATTTTTGACTTTGGGAGCTTTCAGATTACTGAGGGGTAGAGATGACATGAATGCAAATAATTTTACTATATAAGAGACAGAGTTGTACATTGAGAAGATCATTGTCTTTGGAGTACAAGGACATGAATCTGAGTTCTGAGTCTTGACACTTATAAATTCTGTGATTTGGCTTGTGGCCCAAACTCTGTGAACCTCAGTTTCTCCATTTGTAAAATGTAAATAATAACTGATTCTACCTATTTCCTAGGGAGGTTATGAGGAAAATGATTTGCAACTTACAAAACAGCATACCACTGTAAGCTTTTAAAATAATAACAAGAATGGTAATCTTTGTTTTATAGAAATAAGCATTCCAGATTTTACTGTTGATTTGATATCACCATGTAATGATATATTTGATCTACTGCTTGCCTTTACAGAAGATGGAAATCATGAATTTCTTTTGCTTTTTTTACCTAATTAAACTTTTTTTTGTTTAGAAATGTTTCATTTTTTTCCAAATTACAGATAAAAACAATTTTTGTCATTTGTTTTCTATCATTTTGAGTTCCAAATTCTCTCCTTCCCTCCCTTGCTGTTCCCCAACTGAGATGGTAAGCAATTTGATATTGGTTATCCATGTGCTATCATACAAAACATATTTTCATATTCATCATGTTGTGGAAGAACACATTAAAAACCCCATGAAGAAAATGAAATGAAAAATGGTCTGCTTTGATCTGCATTCACACTCCATCAGTTCTTTCTCTGGAGGTGGATAACATTTTTCATCATGAGTCCTTTGGGATTGTCTTGGATCATTGTATTGCTGAGAAGAGCTAAGTCACTCACAGTTGTTCATTGTATAGTACTGTTGTTACTATGTACAATAATCTTTTGATAACAGTTCTTTATAAAGTATTTTTAAAGGACTTCCCAGAAAGGAATGTATGATTTCAAATCACTGTTGTGAAAGAAGGAAGAAGGAAGATGAATCCTAATGAGCCCAGAGTAATCTGAAGTGAATTCCTGTGTTTTTCTAGGAACTTTTACAAAGGTTCTGATTTATTGCTGTCAACCTTAAATTGAGAACCTTGAGGATTTTTTTTAAGAGTAGTGAGTGGGAGGAGAAAATGAAATTCCAATGTTAGGAAGAGAACTCGATCTAGTGACTGAAATGGTTCAGCAATCAGTAGTGATTCTTAATTGAAGAAGGGGATTTAAGAAAAAAAATTCCCTTTGATCTGTATACTTTTGTTGGGGTAGGGAAAAGTGAGATTTTTGCCTAAATTCCCCAGACCGTTTCTCTAATTCTCCACTTCATTTTGTATTTGTAAACATGGTAATAGAAGACTTTCAGTCACTGGTTTCAATACCCCAATAATTCTGGTGTCAGGGAGCAAAACTAACATCCATTTATTTATGACATCACCTTTAAATTGGACTTTGGGGGAATGTGATACCACAAAAGGCAAAAGACAATCCTGGCTCTTGAGGAGTTCACCATCAAACTCTAAGTTACTGATGGATTGTCAATCTGCTTTCATGTAGGGAGTATCTATGCTCAGAGTCCCTAAATGAATAAAATCACAGGTCACCACACACACACACACACACACACACACACACACACACACACACACACACACACGCAAACCAAGCAAATATTTGGGAGACAAACCTATCATATTGCAAATTCCTACTGAAAAAAAAAAAAGGTTAATTACTTGATTAACCGAGCTGCCCTTCTACATAGCCAAAAAGGTCTATTTTTATTTGTGTCTGTTGTTTCTTTTAAAGTCATTTACACTCAAACCTGCACATTCAGCCTGATTGATTGCTGAGGAGAGGAGCGACTTACTGTGATCACTAAGACAATCTCAAGCTACCTTCCCATTTTGTTTCTCAGATTCATGGGCTCATAGTCAGAACTCAAAGGGATTCTAAAAAATGTTTCTAACAGACTGCTCAGTTTTAGTTGAAGAAAACAAAGCCTGGAGTCAAAAAGCAGTTGTCGAAGGTCACAGAGCATGTTGGTGGAAGAAGTGGGAATAAAATCCAGGTCTCCTAGCTAGGGAATCAGTATGCTATCACTACAGTTGGTCATCAAGCCATATAAGCTTTTTTATGTAAAGGAAATCACAGGAGGCATAGAACATTACTTAATTAGAGACTGAGGTGGGGCAGAACCAGGGAAATTCTCAATAGGTCCCCCCCTTTTCTTCCTTTTTCCCCCATAAGCTCACTGACAGAGTAGAAATAGCAATCTTTTTTAAAGACCTGAAAATCCACTATGTGAACCCTGGGGACTGACAAACTGGCTAGTTCATTAAATAGTATGGGGAAAGAGGAGAGAATCTTCCTAAATGAACACCTCCAGGTCTTCTTCTCCAACAGCTGGTTCCTGGGAAGTCCAGAGGAAAAGAAGGGGACATTGGCAAAGACTCATGCAAGCAATACAGAACCAACTGATCCATCACCAAGCATATGCATGCTAGGTGAGGGGCTGAGGACAGTAAGAAGCCACCTCCTCCCTCAGGCTTAGCCATACCTTCGATACTGAAGCTCCTCACTATATTGGATGCTGGAGTGGACGATTTGTCGGTGGTGTATCTGTTGTATAGATCAATCATGAACTGAGGCGGCTCCACTTTGGTCCTGTCTTGGGAAGGGACCCCTGATAAATTCAGGCTCCGCAGGAAATCCACCTTCATGTTCTCCAGGAACATTTTGAAGTCAAAGCTCATGTCATCCTCCCCCTTCTCAGCCTCCCCAAAGAATCTATTGGCGCTTTCCATGGCAGACACCCGTTCCCGGTCCTCCAGAGGTTTCCCTCGCCCGCAGCAGGCTAGGAGAGATAAAGCTAGTAGACCAGTCAGCAATGCAAAATAAGGCATTTTAGGTGGTGGGGGTGTGCCCTGTCTGCCAACAGGATGAAAAAGGAGCCCAGGTTACGCTAGCTTGGGACAGTTGATGGATTATAGGGAGGAGGAAAGAATAGTCTTAAAGCATCTCGTTTCTGCAGCCTTTTCTGACTACAGTCTCTCATCAGTTGTCAGCCGGGCTGGCCATACACTTGTAACTTATCTAAAGTTGCCTCAGTGGTTCTTATCTCCTAAAGCTCTTAGTTTTTACTTAATGATGATTCTATAAACATCTGACAAACACAAATGGCTTGTGGGAAGAACATTGTATACTGTAAAGAATTCGCATTCACTTTGGGGTTATCGGCTGCTTAATTAGTTTTTTTTCCCCCTTCCTTTCTTTCCCTCCTCATTTCCTTGCCAGCTTTGAGCTGAAGAGGATTGGGACTATGGTGGGGGGTGGGGAATGTCATATGCTCAGAGTTTTCCAGGCCCCTGAATTTGGAGGGTGTGCATGAGGGAAAAAGGAAGACAGAAACAAACTTAGTTTCACCACACTTCTGGCCTTAAAATTCTGAGTTTATTTAGATCAGATTGAATTCAAGAATCAAAAAAATAATCCTCGTACCTCTAAATATACTTTAAAAAATACAAATTAACTTTAAAATCTCCCTCCCATTTTATCAGCCTCAAGCTATCATTTGTTCATGGAACAATATCTGTTTAGTGTCAAGTTTGTCTTCAATTGTCCCTTTGGAGATTGTGTTCTTTGGAGGGTTTATGGGTATGGGGGGGTGAGGTGCAGGGGGAAGTGTGAGACACCCTGCTTCTGGAGGGAATGTTATGCAATGTTTCCTCTACATTTTGTACACTAGGTTCTGGGCTAAGTCCTTGAACCCCAAATGACCAGTTGTGGTTTCAATGACCTGAAAATGATGATAAGCCTGAGGCGTGTGCATGTGTCGCCTTCATCCTTTTGAGTAAAGAGTTTATTTCCAGTTGCTGACGCTTATATATGGATTTTTTTCTTAGGGGGTGGGGGTAAAGGTCATTTGTGAATATTGACTAAGGCCCAGTGAAGATCAAGTCTAAAAATAAATGTCATGGGTGTTTGGTTGTTTATTCTAGGAAAAGATTTATGAATGGCTTTATATTGTTCCCTTTTGAGAGACTGCAATTAACTGAACCAATCTTCTTGGGTGGAAGGTTAAGGAGGGGGGAATTGGAAAGCTCATACTCCCTTCTAGTTTCATTCATTATCATTCTCTCCCCCAGTCCAGTGTATGTGGAAGTGAGAGATAAGCTGTCAGAGGTTCATGGTAGCTTGGTCCATGTGGACATTACTATTTTCTTTTTCACTTGGAGTGGAGGGCCAAACCAACTAATCAATCAATCCACAATCCTCTATTAAGTTCTAACTATGTACTAGGCACTATGCGTAGAACTGGTGGTTACTTTTTTCTAAAAGGAAAAAACAGTCTTGGTACTCAAGAAGATTACATCCCAATGGGGGGGGGATATGCATACTAATTGGGAGCTATTGTCCTATGTATCTGGTACCTTTCATGACTATTCCTGAAGAAGACTATCTAAGATCAATGTCCCCTCTTTTTCCTTTCCTCTTACTCTCTTCTTTACCCTCTGCAGCTTGCTTGCTACCTACTCATTGAGCTAACATTGTTTTCTCCAAAGTCACCAATGATCTCTTAATTGACAAATCTAATGGCTTTTCCTCAGTCTTCATCTTTCTTGACCTCTCTATACCCTTAATGCTGTTAATCACCTTCTTCATACTCTGTTCTCTGCAGTTTTCTGTGACTTTGCTTTCTCTTTGGAGCATCTGCCTGTTCCTTCTTGGCTCTTTGATAGATCTTAATACAGATCATATCTACAAACCATAGATCTCCCCTAAGGTCCTATTCTGGGCCATCTTACCATTCTGTATTATTTTGCCTAATTATTTCATCTCCTTTAAAGTATTCAATTGTCATCTCTATGCAGGTAATTTGTAAATTCATTTATCTGTCTCTAACCATTGTATTGACCTTCGGTCTTATATTTCCAACTGCTTTTTGGACACTTCAAATTGGGTGTCCCATAGAGATTTTAAACTTAATGTTTCCAAAGCTGAATTGATTACCTCTTTCTCTTCCCTAAACAACTTCCTTTTTGTAATTTCTTTATTATTGCTAACGTCACCACCATCCTCCTATAAGCATCCAGGCTTACATCTTTGTGTTGTATTCAATTTTCTTCTTCCTTCCCTCCTTTCTTCCCTCCCTATTTCCTTCCTTCTCTCCCTTCCTTCCTTCCTTCCTTCCTTCCTTCCTTCCTTCCTTCCTTCCTTCCTTCCTTCCTTCCTTCCTTCCTTCCTTTTTCCCTTCCTTCATCCCTCCCTGCCCTGACTACAATAGCTTCCTAACTTGCCTCCTGTCCATGATCTCTAACCTTTTTACAACTGGTGCTGAATACAACTATTAGATTAATCTTTCTAAAATACTTCTTTTGCACTTCACTTTTCCAACCCTACCCTTCCCTCAGTCCCCAGAGTCTTCAGTGACTCACATTGCCTATAGAATAAAGCCAGGAGAACATTTAAGACCCTCCACACCATAGCTAGAATTTCTTGTTATGGATTGTCAAGGTGCTTTTATTTTCTAATACTTTTAGTACATAGAATAACCTAAGAATAAAATCTATTTAAAAGTCAATATAATCTTACTGTTAGATTTTTCTGATACTAAATGGTTTAATTTTTAATCATCCATTTAACAATCATTAAGTTCCTACTAACTGCTAGGAGGTGCAATGGATACTGATTCTGGAGTTAGGAAAACCCATCTTCCCCAGTTAACATCTCATCTCAGACACTTACTAGTGGTGTGACCATGGGCAAGTCATTTAACTCTGTTTGACTCAGTTTTCTCATCTGTAAAATGAGCTGGGTAAGGAAATGGCAAATTGCTTTAGTATCTTTGCCCCACAAAATTCCAAGTGGGGTCATGAAGAGTTGGATGCGGTTTGAAACAACTGAACAAGAAGTTCCAACTCTGTGCCAGTAATTCTGGCGAGGATACAAAGACAGAAACAAAATAGTCTTTGCTTTCCTTGTACGAAGGCAAACCAAATAGTTGATAGTTGATGTACTTTATCATATTTCCCAAAGCTGCCAGAAACATTTGATCATCAGAATAAGAATAATAAATGTATGAAGTGGTAAGGAATTTTCATGAAGAACTTGGTAAGACCCTCAAAATTAAAGCAATATACACTTGGACATTCAGTGATTACAGGGCAAAGGTGGGGAAAAAAGCAAGGATTTGGAAAATATGGTTCAAGAGAAAGAGATGAGAAAGCCCTGAGACCTGTAGATTATTCAAGCCTGTCTTGTCTATATCATAAATACTTTTTTCCCTCAAATGACCTTTATGGATTATTTTCTTTCTGTTTCTCTCCCTAAGACATTTATTTTTTAAAGATTAATTTAAAGAATTATGAGTTCTAAGTTCTCTCCTTCATCTCTACTCCTCTATCCATTGAAAAGCCAAGTAATATGATAGCCATATTTGCTTTGAGTTCTTTTCTCATAAGGAGTCTCCCATCCCTACATAGAGATCATTCAGGATTCTTCAGAATATGTAAACACTAAACAAATATCGTTCATTGACCTTATGATGATAAATGGTCAAGCGAAGCATAAAACAGGGAGATGTAGGTTTGCCCAAAGTAATTGCCACTATAATAATGGAGGACACCCAGAATAGGTAGACAAGATTCCATGTGGATGTTGAGGCCATACAGATGTGTATGGATAACATTTTGTTGATTGCAATAAAGTCCCAGGGCATTGCAGATTCCTGGAGAAGCTCTTAAAGGCTCGTGGTTTGCTCATATAAACAGGAAAGATCAAAAGAAGGGAGAATATGTATTATCTAGATTTTGATGTATTTGACTGTCACCCAATAGAATT
Source organism: Monodelphis domestica (assembly GCF_027887165.1). Lineage (NCBI taxonomy): Eukaryota > Metazoa > Chordata > Mammalia > Didelphimorphia > Didelphidae > Monodelphis > Monodelphis domestica. Next base: position 71,464,482 of record NC_077227.1, read on the forward strand.
TGCCTAAGAATATATCTACTGGGGGCAGACAGTCCATTCAGTCAATTGGTTAGGTCCTACATTGAAAAAGAGAAAGAACACTCTTGATTGCTTTTAGAAAACGTCAGAGCATTTTCACTGACCTCAAGCTTACTGTAAAACAAGGAGTAAGATTAAAAAAAAATTAAATCATTCTGCTGTTATGACAGTGAAACCTGGAATACTACTGCCTTCAAAAAACTGAAGCTAGTTATCATACATAGGGTGATGGGAAAGGTTCATGGTAGAAGTGAACATATAACCAATGAGGAACTCCAAAGAATAGAAGATGCTATTATTAAGAAATAGTATCACAGAAAGAAAATTTGGAATGATTCTGTGGAGGGGAGAGGGCAGGACAGGTAGAGAGTTAGAGTATTCCACTGGTTCTCTTACTGCCTCAAGAGAAGTAGAGTAAGGGGCAGCTGGGTGGCTCAGTGGATTAAGAACCAGGCTTAGAGACAGAAGGTCCTAGGTTCAAATCTGGCCTCAGATATTTCCTGGCTGTGTGACCCTGGGCAAGTCACTTTACCTCCATTGCCTAGCCCTTACAACTCTTCTGCCTTGGAATCAAGTATTGATTCCAAGATGGAAGGTAAGAGTTTTTTTTTTAAAAGAGTAGAGTAAACCTTCAACATATTGGGTAGATCTGCCTTTTCAAATTTTCAGTAGGACATTGACAAGAGTTGCATTTGGACACTGGAGCTTCCCAGTCTATATTGAAGAGTACACCTGATTCACATTGCAGTTCCATTGGCTCAATTAATGTTGTGGGGGCATTAGGGACACCCCTAAAGGTTCCCAAACTTTCCCCTAGAATAGTGTCTGTAGGACACCTTAGTGTGGAACACTCTTTCCTCTTAATGCCTGGCTCCCCTATAAATTTGCTGGGGAGAGACCTTTTATGTAAGCTTAGGTCCATAATAACTTGCTTTCCAGATGGCTCTATGACACTGAAACTGCCTGAGAAATCCTTAACTTTACTCCCTGTACTTCTTTCAGATGCTCATGAAACTAAGGAGACTCCTATTTTTGAGATCTCTTCGTGGTCGCCAAAATTATACAGATTAAAATTAATATTTAATACTCCAAGTATTATTTTAATACTATTTATTAAAAATTTACTTAAAGCAAAGGGAAAAGTAAAACTAGAGAAAAAAAGCCTAGCTCCACACTGCTACCTCCAGCCCACACTACCCACAGAGAGAAAAAAACAAAACAAAACATTCTCAAAAACAAAACTGAATACAAAATTAACCCATGATGCAAGACAGGAAAAAGGAAAGGGGATTGTGGGAAATGTAGTCTCTAGGGTTCAAGATTTAAATCAATACAATGGGTAGGCATGGATGGGCTGCAATCTGTAATATTGGAGGAAATTCCTGAATTGCTAAGATTACAGATCCATTGAAGTGTCTAAGGGTACCCTACATCAAAGGACTTATATCCTATCTTGTAGGAAACAACTTAAACATAGATGAGTAAATACAAAATTAAAAAAATGTCTTTTTTTTTAAAGGAGGGCACTACTAGCATGGAGTTATGAAAGACCTTTTTGTTGGAGATACTTGAGGTAAACCTTTAAGGAATATAGGAATTCTAAGAAATTGTAGTGAAGAAAGAGCTTATTTTACATGTATAAAGCATAGGGGTAAAAGGTGGAAAATTGTGTGTGATGAAGAGCAGATAGGGAAATTTGGCTAGAATGTAGAGTCCATGAAGGGGAATACTATTAAATCAGTTTAGAAAGATAGACTGACTTCAGGTTTCAAGGCCAACAAAAGAGTTTATATTTTATCCTAGAAACAATTGTGAGTCACTGAGGATTTCTGATGAGGAGAGTGAGATGGCCTGGTCAATGACTTAGCTATATCAAGTTAGATTCTGTGTGGAGAATTCATTAGAGAAGGACAGGGGTTGGGGTATGCAAGACCACTTAGGAAGATATTACAGTAGCCAAGGCAAGAGGTGAGGAGGGCCTGAAGTAGCAAGGTAATTGTGTTATTGGATAAAAGAGTATAGATGCCAGAGATGCTGTGGGGATAGTTAGCACCAGAAGAAAAAAATGGATTTAGAGGTTGGCAATTGATTGGTTATGAGAGTGAGGGAAAGTGGAATGAGTGTTGAGAATTAGAAAGAAGGTCATAGAAATGGAGAAGTTATGAAGAGGAATTGATTTGGGATAGAAGATCAGTTTTATCCAACCTTGTTGCCCACAACTCTCCAACAGGAGCTCTTTGCAGCAGGCTAATTGTTTTACTCACAATTCCATGAGCAACTCACTCGGTTTTAATTTCTTTGCTTATGTCATTCCTGCCTCTTCCTCCTTCTCTTTTTCACCTAGCCAAATTCTCATTATTCTTCAAGATTTAGCTCCATTTTCACTTCTGAGGCAAATAAAGCCTTCTTGGACCACTTTGGGGGAGAAGTCACTAAATCATAGAGCTCTTTGAAGTCTAGTTCAAACCCTTTATTTTACAGATAAGGAAACTAATTTCTTGAGAACAGACTTCTTGTTCAGTTATATTTCAATTGTTTCTCACTCATCATATCCTCTTTTGGGGATTCTTTGGCAAAGATCCTGGAATTATTTGCCATTTCCTTCTCTGGCTCATTTTAAAGATGAGGAAACTGAGGTAAACAGGGTATAGTGACTTGCCCAGGGCCATACAACTAGTAAACTAGTAAGTATTTGAGACCAGATTTGTTTTCTCCTTCAAATATTCCTAAGGCTCTTTGTCTGGATTAGTGTTTTGTTCCTATCTCTGCCTATCTTATATTATTCCTTCTTTTTTTTGGATTGAATTTATGGTTTCATTGGCAGGGAGCACCTGGTGAGGGAACTCCCTCTACCAATTCAGGTGGGCAATAGTGGTTGCTCTGTAACTTAGAGATTGGGATACTGAATGGTTTGGTGACTTGCTGTCTGTCTCAACAGCATTCTCAGCTGCCTTTCATATGTGGTTGTTGTTTAGTCATTCCAGTCATGTCCAACTCTTCATGACCCTATTTGGGGTTTTCTTGGCAAAGATAGTGGAGTGATTTGCCATTTCCTTCTCCAATTCATTCTATAGATGAAAAAATTGAGGCAAACAGGGTTTGGTGATTTTTTCAGAATCACACAGCTAGTCAGTGTCTGAGGCCAGATTTGAACTCAGGAACATGAATCTTCCTGACTCCAAGCCTGGCATTCTATCTGCTTGGCCACCAAACTACCATTCCTCCCCAAACTCCCCTCTCATACACGTTTCTGTATATTATATTTATCCATGTGTTCTTATTTCCTAGGTAAGATAAGTTCCCTGAGGAGCAAAGAGAGGTCATTTTTCCTCTTTGTGACTCCAGTACCTTCTGTATTACAGGCACCTTCAAAAGTTTGCTGAATTCCATGAGAGCTCAAGGTCCTCTCATTTCTTGTCTGTCTTCCAGATTGGAGACTGCTGTGGTGAGAAGTTCTTGTTGTGATTATTAACATACACCCAGGCAGTATGCATCCCTCCCATGACTGATGAGTTTGAGCAAGCTTTGCAAACAATGGGCACTGCTGTGGGAAAAACGCAGTTCAATAACTTGAGATGAAAATTGGACTCAGGCTTTCATTCTCCCACAGAGCAGATCATCTCCCTCAGAAGGAGGTGATGCTTTTGGAAGAGCTTTAATTTGGGAATGACAATATGTTTCCATGTTTTTGGTTTTGTTTTTTTTTTTGGGGGGGGAAGAGGGGAGGTGGTTTGGCTTAGAATTATGAGTAACAGCTAAGAAATAATCAAGAACCAAACTTTAATGAATATTTTACCAATATCTATTGGTATCCCCAAGAAATCAATGATAATTTAATTTTATTTTGGCTTTCTCAATGTTCTATACATTCAGGAGTGAAAATTAATATACCCACATTAAAGTTAGAGGCAAAATGGTAGAATTTGTACAATTTTTGTCTCCTCGCCTATAAAAATGGGAATAATCATACTCCAACTACTGTGCCGAGCTGATGTAAAGATCAGATGAGACTCTGTATATGAAGATGCTTCATTTATCTGTTTAGGTTGTTATTATTACCTTGGCCAAGTACCCTTTAAGTTTCCATTTTGGCTAACAGAGAAATAGGAGCATAAGAACAAGTCAAATTCATAAGAGTTCGCAAGGTGAAACAAGATGAAAGGATGCTTCAGTGTCTGAAGAGTACAAGGTTTCACTGGGCTTGACACGCTCAGCACTGCTCTGTGTCTTAGAAGACAGATCTGAGGAATTTCTGTTACTAGTAATGAATGTCTCTACTGTACCGAGGGAGCAAATCTACAGGAAGGGGGAAGATCCAAAAAGGGATAGGACCACCTAGAGGGTGCTTGGGGCAATGTTAATAAATACTGGAGAGAAGGGAGAACTACTCAATTTCTACTCTTTTTCTATTCTCTGTCCATAAAATGGTTCTCAGTCCTAGGATAGAACAAAAAATGGTAGTAGGTAGTTAAAGATTACTTTAAAAAAATGTTAAATGCTGAAGCAGTTACTTAGGAAGGTCTGAATTTGCATCCAGTCTCAGACATTTAGAAGCTGTGTAAACCTGGGCAAGTTTATTTGCTACATTAAAGTTCCCAGGAATCTCCCTCTTTCTCCTCCCTGCACTAGAGAAGGTATCATTTTACAAAAAACAAAAACAAATGTATATATAAAATTATGTCTTGCTAGTTTTTATTTACCAGTTCTTTTAAAAAAAAGAAGCAGTTGTATTTTTTGAACTATAGGAGTGCTAGATTACAGAATTTAGAACTGGAAGGCACTTGGAATTCAAAATCATGTATTCCAAATCCTACATTCTTCATATAAAGAAACCAAGGCATGGGGCACTAGTGACTTGTCCAAAATAATCTGTATAGGAATGGTAGACCAGGATTTGAACTTAATTTCTTTGATTCTAAATCCCAAATAGTTTCTAGTTCAAACCTAAAACAATTTGAAATGAGGTTGTTCATCCTTGCATGTAAAAGATAGTAGAACAGAATATATTCTACCTACCGAGCAGGAGTAAGAAGTAGCTTAGGTCCCGCATTTGAAGTATTGGTTAGATTCCCCTTACAGCGAGAGATGGTTCAGGAAGTTTGTATTATAGCAAGCCTCCTCTCCAGTCTCTATGTTCCTGGGATCTAGGGCAGGGGCTCTTAATCTTTTTTTGAGTGTGTAAATACCATATGATGAAACTTACCCCTTCTCAGAATATTGTTTTTAAATGCATGAAATAAAGTACATAAGATTACAGAGGAAACCAATTCTATTGAGATATGGTTATTGATGTTAAAAAATTCATGGATCTTAGGTTCAGAAATTCTTTGGTCTAAGATTTCAAAAATGGAATATGATTCACTTTCTCTATTCACTTTTTCTATTTCATGAACTGGCATCACAATGGATTCATTACTTTTCCCCTATCTAGAACTGGGAAAAGCTCCCCAAAATATAGCTAATGTCTCATTTTCCACTTAGATGCTTATCTCCTTTCCTGCTTTACATGATGTGAAAGGAAACTAGTTTGGAGTTACTTTATTACAACATTTTAAAAAGACTCAGTGATAAAACTTTGAGCTTGGTTAGACACAGAAGAAGCTAAGATCTTCCACTGCATCTTGAGCCATTACCAGTCATCTTGACTTTCATCTTGCCACTGAATTTTGATGACTGAAAGTGAGAGGGTGCTGACTATGTAACAACACCTCCTCCCCCAAACCAAAACTCTCACTTAAATCCAATTAATTCTTGAGTCAAAAGATATCACCAGTGTTGTCATTTTGGTCCTCTGAATATGAAATATAAAACTAGTTATCTTCATGCCCCACAACAAAAGTTCCCATAAGCAGTTTGTACCAGGTACCTGGAACTCAGCATCACACTCACATAGACAGAGAAGTGGAATACTCTATTTAATTGTACCCCTGAGAACCTCCTTAAACAGTTCACCAGAGTCAAGAGCTATCTTATGACAGGGACTTTTGCTCCACTTCTTCCTCAACTTGCTTATCAATAAGAAATCTGTTCTATGTTATCTCCTCAGATTCAACTCTCCCTGGTGTTTCTGCTGTGCCTGTAGCTGTGTCCTCTAAACCTTGGGATCCTAAGAGAATGAAGCAGTTCTCAATCCACCAGTTAAGGTGATCTCCACCAAGTGGTTTCTGTCTTTTATGGTGAAGTATGTTGTAGAGTCCCTGAACATGCTATTTTTTCCTCCTTCCTGGATGTGCTATCCAGACCTGAGGATTAGAATTCTGCTCAAGGGACTTCATGGTATAGTGAAAATGGAACTCAGTCCTCTGAGGAGTGAGGTAAAAAATGGAGATCACTAATCTGCCCATAAGGCTCCCTACCATCTACATATCGCTTTAGTATCCTATGTTCCATTGTAGTTTTATTTTATAAATATTTCTCAATTACGTTTTAATCTGGTTCCTGTCATACTCTAGAGACATAGTGGCAAACCTATGTCACACATGCCAGAGGGAGCACTCAGAGCTCTCACTGTGGGCACATGCACCATTACCCCAGCACAGGCTTTGCCAGAGTTAGTTACTAGAAACAATACTTAAACAAAAAAGGTAGACTTGGGCTAGATAATTAGGTTGTTTGTTCAGGGGATAATGTTGGACTTGGAGTCCAACCTGATTTCAAATACTACCTCAGACACTAACTAGTGTTACTCTTGGCAAATCAATTAGTATCTCTGCACCTCAGTTTCTTTGCCTATAAAATGGGAATAATAACAGTGCCTACCTCTTGGAGATGTTGTAGAGTCAAACAAGCCAAACAATATATGTTAAAGTCCTTTGTAAAACAAAGCATTATATATATATATATATATATATATATATATATATATATATATATATATATATATACTATTATTTTGATCATGGAACTGCTCTCAGGGAAGAATTTTTAAGAACATAGGGTTGCCTCCATACCACCTTTTTATAAGGCATCAGAGAAGAACTTTGATAAATCAATCCTCACCATCTTAAAATTCATTCTTATGTTTCACAATGAACATCCCCACCTCTCCATGTCCCTACAAGTGGTTTGACATGGAGATTATTTTCTGTGTAGCAAACTAAGAATTCTAATAGCTGTGATTATCCAGGACATTCTAAATCTTTTTTCCCCTTCTGGTCAGTAGAATGAACAATATGATAGATAGTTAAGAGGAACCTTTTCATAACGAATTCCATAGGATCATAGGTACAGATCTAGTAGTAATCGTAGAGATTGAATTGTTTCTTTCATTTCTGTTCTCCATCATATCCTCTCTTGTATTATATTTCTGGGTCTATTTTTCTCATCTCTCAGCTAGATAATTAGTGGTAGGGCCCATACCATATATGCCTTTGTATCATCCAAGAAGTAGTACATAAAATAGATATTTTGATTTATGAAATGAATTAATGAAAGAAGGAAGAAACAAACTTTTCCATTTTAAAAAGATACAACTGTACCTTTAATTTATTAGCTTTCAGTAAAAGCACTTATAACATATTCTATAGTATAGAAAGCATAATTTACAAAAATATAAAATCTTGGTTATTTTGTTTTAGTATTTAAACATATTACTATATATGTTATTTCAAGAATATGTGTGTCTTGACAACTCAAAATTAACCCAGTAACTTGCACATCTGTAGGGTACATGGGAGTATCTGCTTCTTTTGCAAAATAAAATATATATTAGGAGGAAGTAACCAAAAATTGGTTATATTAACATATATTGTATATATATGTATAAAAGCTTATACAGTGCACTACATTTGACTCTCAAAGAAAATATACATTTAAGCCCTTTATTACAGCCTTCTTTTCAATATAAATACATATATTAAAAGGCGGATGAGTGTTTTAAACAAAAATGTTTTTTATAGGGAATTGATAGGCCAGAGTGTGTAAAGCCTACTTCCCAAATTTTGAGATGATAAGATAAAAAGGCACGGGAATAATCTTGGGGTTTCTTGATGGCAAGTTTTCTGTAACGAAGGTGGCAAGCTCTGAGTAAGTAGAGAGTAGAAGGCCTTTGAGAAGACCCAAATACTGGATGTAATTAACTGAATTTTTGAACTCAGGGGGCTGTCGTTAGTTATTTTAAAAAATCTCCAAAAGAATGAAGTGCTCCTTCTACAACCTCATGGAGTTCTTTTTTTTGTGGGGTGTGTGTGTATGTGCGTTTGTGTGTGTTTACTGACACAAACCCGATCATAAATACAGCTGGACTCATTTCCTTGACACAAGGTCCCCAGGATGCACTGTGCTTGTAATCAGATGGGGTCTCTTTTTCCTTCCTTTCTGTCTTTTTTTCCTTTTTCTTTTTTAAAACAGAAGTTCATCCGAGAGATTTATCGGCAGGCACAAGTCTCTACTGACATGTTGGGGTACACCTTGAGTACCACGTTTCTATTCTCATCTAAGAACAGTACGCTGAGGGAGTTCATTTTATCAGGAACGCAGCAGGGCTCTGGAATGCCTGGAATGATCCCCACTGCTTTTACAATGCTCTGGATTGTGGCGTGGTTTGATGGCCTCACAATCTAGAAAGAGGCAAAGGAAACAGTGTTAGTCATTTTCATCATTCCTCAGCCAGATTAAGATTGACAGGTAATACCAGGGGTCGCCAAAGTCTTAGTAGAATTTTGAACTTTAATTCAATAGTTTATCAATTTAATTTAATAGTAAAATTTGAACTGTTTGAACTTTAATAATTTCAGAAGTTTAAAGGCTACAAACTTTCAAAAACGCTTAAAAGGATATTTTAAAATATTGTTTCTTATTAAAATTCCACATCACCACTATGTATGTGCTACACAAAGTACAATTGTCCAACTTTGTAAATAAGTGGCACAGTGGAGAGAGGACCAGGTCTGGAATCAGGAAGATCTGAGTTCAAAACCAGCCTCAAACACTTTTTAGCTGTCACTTAAAACTGTTGACCTTAGTTTCCTCATCTATAAAATGAGCTGGAGAAGCACATGGCAAACCACTCCAGTATCATTGCCAAGAAAACCCCAAAAGCGGTCATGAAGAATCTGAGAACCACAACAACAAACTCTGTACAACATTTTGGTGTCTGCTCAGAGACTAAAAGGATTGCATTTTAAACCCTAATATTAAAACCATCCAGAGAATGAGACTTTGATGCCCATGTGGCTGTTCTGATATAATCCCACGAGAAAAAGTCTAATGGAGATAGATCAGGTGACCAAAGTGACCAGGTCAGAGGAGCCCCCCGACCTGTCTCAGAAAGCTCCATCCCAACTGTTGCATGCACAATGAATAGTGACGAGGCGCTCCATCTTGTTACAATGAAAATGTCCTTATTCTTAACCCACAAAATTCAGTGGCTCAAATAAATCAGAATAATTTTAAGTCTGTACCTTTTGTATGTCTGAAGTTATTAAAGCTTGAAACTTCATTAAGTGTTTGAGGACAGCCTAGATAATCTGAGGAACTGAGTTAGAAAGTTGGCAGATTTCAATAAGACCATGGAAAACGACCCAGAAAGACACCGGGATTGGGATCAGTGCTGCAACCAGTCATGACTTGAGAGGAAAGAACAGCTCACCTCGGCAGAAATGTGGTACACTACAGCAGAGAAATGAAGGCTATAGGTGCCAGTGCATTGATTTGTTTTTCTTGACCATACTTTATTGGGACAAAAGAAAACTAATGGAGGTCAGAGAGTCACTGGAAAGTGGCAATGACATAAAAAAATCAAATACTATTTTTTTAAAAAGTCAATCAATTAATAAAATTTCTTATGTGCCTACTGTGTGCTAGGCATTGTGCTAAGACAGCTAGGTGGTAGAGTGGATAGAGCACTGAGCCTGAACTCAGGAAGACCCAAGTTCAAATGTGACTTCAGACACCTAATAGTTATGTGACCCTTGGGCAAGCTACTTAATTTCTGCTTTTCTCAGTTTCCTCACCAGTAAAAAAAATAGGCATAAGAACACCATCTATCTATCTCCTAGGGTTGTTGTGAGGGCCAAGTGAAATACTATTTGCAAAATAGTATAGTATCTGGCACATAATAATTGCTATAGAAATCTTAATCCCCCTTTAAAAAAACAACAACAAAGTGATTAGATTGGCTTGGCATTTACCCTAGACATATAATATTGCCCTGGATTGACTGATGAATTAATTGAGGGTGTGCTTTAAGATAGGGTAACTCTGTGATACCAAAGCCATTAGACCTGGAGTCAGGAATAACTGAGTTCAAATGTAACTTCAGAAGCTTACTAGCTGGGGGCAGCTGGGTATCTCAGTGGTTTGAGAGTCAGACCTAGAGATAGGAGGTTCTGGGTTCAAATGTAGCCTCAGACACTTCCTAGCTGTGTGACCCTGGACAAGTCACTTAACCTCCATTGCCTAGCCCTTTCTGCTCTTCTTCCTTGGAACCAATACCCAGTATTGACTCTAAGATGGAAGATAAAGGCTTAAAAGAAACTTACTAGATATGTGACTCTGGGCAAGTCACTTAACCTTAGATTGCCTTAGTTTCTTCATTTATGAAAGAGGAATAATAACAGGGTCTACCTGATCCCACCCTTAACCCCAGATTTTTAAGGATTAAATGAGATAGTAAATTGTAAAGTGTCTGGCACATGGTAAATGCTCTTTAAGTGAGAGTTATTACCATCATTATTATCATTGAGAAGAAAGAGAAAACCAACTTTGTGTTATATTTGATACATTAGTTATAAGGTGTTTTCAAGATTGTTACATTTTGGGCTTTAAATGAAAATTAAAAGGGGGCTAATGCCTATCAAATAACGAATTTTCTTCTAACTCAATCTCAGAACCATTTATGAGCTGTAAAATTGATGAGGCCACACGCTTTTGGAATTCACTGCCTTACTGTCCTCCCAGGCTGAGGAGAGCCATGACTGCGAACCATGAGAACAGTAGAACATTAAAACCTCTATGTCTGACACCCCATAATTTAGCCCTGGTTTTGCTCACATGGCTGTGGTTCTGACCCCACTGTGGCTTGGTCTCTACAGCCAAAGCCAAGGGGAAGACTTGTGGCTTTTTCTAAAGGAAGGGAATGTTTATCTGGGACACTGAGGAAGAAGTATTTCACTGAGGAAGGAGAGGAGGTGAGCAGGTTCTACAACGCCTCCTCTCCTGAGGGTGAGTAGGCTGCCTTTGTTTACTAGGAGTCTTGAGAACAACCAGAATGTCCTGTGGCAGGGGAGCCTTACACTTTTCTGACACCATTAAGAAAAAATGGATTGAACCGATACCATCGTCTTCCCCTACCAGCTCTAACCATCCTGTTATTTGGAGGAGCTTCCTGGGATATTTAGATATTTTACCCATTCTAATTCACATTCCCTTCCCCTCCCACCATTTCACTGCAATCACAAAGTAGATTTAGATAGAATAAATCACTTTTAGCTCTTAAAGACTAGACAGACTGAAAAAAAGATTTAGGGTGAGGGGCGGAAAGGGGGTAGCAAATAAACGGATGATCCCAGGGGGATACGATAACTAAGACACAGACAAATAAGAAACTTGACCCTGGTCCAGCATCTTTTTAATGGTCAGAAAAGAGAGTGCAAGCAGACAAGCTCAAATTGACTCTCCTAACTAGGAAAACTAAAAGCAAAACTAAAAACCCTCAAAGGGTGAGTTTTAGGCTACTACATGGCCAAGTTAGCTTGATTTCATTGCATGGCTAAAAACTCCTTTTCCAAACCTAAGCAGCTATTTTGAGAATGAATGCTGAATGGACATTGTGTGGCTGGGTGGGCTCATCTTTTGTTTCTTCTTGGGGGGGGGGGACAGGGACAACACATAGAACTGGGGACCTGAAAATGGCCTTAGACATCATTTAGTACAATCCTTTCGTTTTATAGATGAGGAGACTTGAGGTCCAGAGAGGGATAGTAACTCACTCCAAATCACACAGTGAATTGGTGGTAGAATAAGGAAAAAAAAGAATAAGGACTAGAAGCCAGATCTTAGGACTCCTGGACCACTGTTCCTGCCCACACTCCATGCTATTTTTTGTTTTTGTTTTTTATGTCTCAAGTGTCAGTGGTATCTTCTCTATATACTAAGGAGAGCATAGACTATACACAGTGATTTGCACATAGTAGGTACTCAATAAATATTTGTTGAGCATACTTGATGGGCATAATAATTGCAATCACCACTCAGGGTTGGTGTGGGAATCAAAGGAGAATACCTATTCAAAGCACTTTGCGAACTTTAAATCATTGTATAAATGCTAACTGTTATTGATATGCCCAAGAGGATGTTGGGAAAACCCATTTGGAATTTTGTAGTCAAGCTGAGCTGTCCCCACAAACACATGGCTTAGCGTTCCCACTTAATGCTTATGGGGCCTGGAAATGCTATTTCCTCTCACCAGTAACTCTGACTTGGGAAAGAGAACTATGATGTTGAAACTGCATCGAGACTATGCTGCTCTGATTGGGGTTAGCATTTCTCGACTAAGAGGTCCACAGTACTGTTTCAGTGACTTCCTGGGAATTGATGGAAAGAACAGCAAATGCAACTTGCCAAAGACACATTCAGAATCCTGACCTCTGAAAGGTCACTTGGAGCACAGCCTCATGTCCTTCTATCACTCCTACATCCCCAGCTCAAACCAATGCTACTCCTTCCCCTGCAAGTGACCTTAACCCTTCCATATTCTTCCAGCCTTTTTTTCTTACCCTGACTCCCTCTCATTTTCATCAAGTTTTGATGCTTCATTATTCTAATTAGGTCATCTAATCCAACCCATTCATTTTACAGATGAGGAAACTGAGTCCAATGGAGGCAAAGTGATTTTTATGATATCCTACTCAAGATTCCAATTCTTGCATTCTTTCCATTGCCACTGACCATTTTCAAAGATGCGCTGGACTCTACTTCATTTTTCCTTTTCTTCCTCCTCTGACTTTCCACTTATCCTACCATACTGATCCTTAACCCTCAGTAAATATTTAGTGAATCCTGAGATTACTAACCACTATGATACCATCTCTACATATTTTTATAATTCAAAGTTGTTACAGATTTTATAGACTAAACATATCTAGGGATGCCCAGAACTATGAAAATGGAGCAAAAGCAAAGTCATTCCTTGGTGCATATTTAGTTCTCATAAGTATGTTGCAAAACTGGGAAGAGAGAAGCCTTCTCTCCCTTCCTCCCTTCCTCTCTTCCTCCCTTCCTCCTTTCTACCTCCCTTCCTCCCTCCCTCCCTCCCTCCTTTCCTTCCTTCCTTCCTTCCTTCCTTCCTTCCTTCCTTCCTTCCTTCCTTCCTTCCTTCCTTCCTTCCTTCCGTCCGTCCTTCCTTCCTTCCTTCCTTCCTTCCTTCCTTCCGTCCTTCCTTCCTTCCTTCCTTCCTTCCTTCCTTCCTTCCTTCCTTCCTTCCTTCCTTCTCTCTTCCTCCTTCCTTTATAAATATTAAATATTGTTTCTAAGGCAAAAGAGTGATAAGGACTAGGCAACTAAGTTGCCCAAAGGTCATATAGCTTGAATGAACCTGAGACCAGATTTGAACCCAGGTCCTCCTGACTCCAGGTTTGGCATCCTATCCATTGAACTATCTAGTTGCCCCAGAGGGAGTTTTTCTAGAACTTAATGGAATTCATAATTTGACCAAAGATACTCCCAGAGCGCTAAAATTATTTACCCAAGGTCAAACAGATAGTTTTATGCTTTGTAAAGTGATCCCCTCATGACCCTAGGGATTCATTCTAGGGATTGATTAATTTTTTATATTTCATCCCCAGTGCCTAGCACAGTGCCTGGCACATTGTAGGCATGTAACAAATGACTGCTGATTTCTTGCTAACTCTGAGGCAAATTCTCCAGAGTAGTTGAATTCCTCCCTTCTGATATATCACGCATTTAGGATCATGGAAATATAAGATCAGAGATCTAGAGCTGGAAGGGACCCCAGAGGCCACTGGATCTAATCCCTTCATTTTCCTGATGAGGAAACTGAGGCCCAGGGAGGCAAAATGATTCATCCAAGATCACAAGTTAGTTAGTGGCAGAGCTGGGATTTGGACTCAGGGGTTGGGGCACAAAGTCTAGCTGCTTTCCCACTGTACCATATTAGCTCTTTTTGTCCTTTGTTTTCAAAGAGGACTCATGACATTATGGGGGTGATGCTCTAACTTGCTCATGAATTGCATTTAAGTGAGGCAGAGTTACACAAAGTCATCAGCCTCATTCCCTCTTCCAGAGTCATCCAAGTCCAATAGCAGGACAAACTTCAGGATGCTTGGCAATGGTATGGGGATGCATATAGGTTTAGAATTGGAAGTTATCTTTAAGGTCAATCAGTCTGGGCATGTTCACCAGTATAGGGCCCTACTATCACAGTTAGATAATACATGCCAGAGGCAGTAAGGCATGGTGGAAGGAGCCCTGGATTTAGGAGACCAACCATTTAATACCTGTATTGCTTTGGGTCAGTCATTTAACCTCTGCAGGTTTCAGTCTTCATCTGTAAAAGAGGAGGTTGAACTAGAATATCTCTATGGCTCCTTCCATCTCCAACATCCTCTGATTCTAGGGGCCAAAATCTAGTCTAAAGCCAAAGTAGCAGGTGGTTGGTCTTGAGTGGAGGGTTGGGAACCATCTGAGGACATCAACGTGACTTCTAGGCACAATTCACAGTGAGAAGAGTAAAACACTTGAATTGCAGAGCTCTGGTCAGTGCTTTCTTAGTGTGATGGTTCTGAGGGCAGATTCAGCCTTAGACTGTTCACTTGGGGGGTTAGTAAATTTCAAATGAAATGTTTTTTCACCCCACCATCATGCCTTTCTCCTCACTCCAGAGAGTATTGTATATAGCTATGATAAGACAATCATTTTGCCCTGCCAAAAGCCTCAGAAAGACCATAAATCAGAAACAAATGCCAGCTGAACTTCTAGAAAGGAAGACAGTTCTTATATGAAAAGGTGATCTTGTATAATTATTAGAGGGCTAGTCTCCAAATTAGATGACCTGGGGTCAAGTGTTTATCTCTGGCACATACTAGTTGTGTGACACAGGGCAAGCCACTTAACCAATCAATATTCCAGACACTTTTATAAATTGCATAGCTATTGCTAATAAGCATTTGGGGGGGCAGTGTCCTTATTGCAAGTTTTCTATGTCAATGAAAACACAAGATCACAGCTGCACCCCATCTCCCATAATAGGAGCAACTATAATTTAAAACAACTCAGCTGCTTAGCCTCTCTAAAGAGATAGAGGGTCATAGGGAAATTAGCCTTTGTGGTGACTGTAGAAAGTCCAAGGTCTACTACTTGCAGAATATGTTACCTTGAGGAAGTCCTTTCACCTCAATTTCAGGGTCTATAAATGAGGGGTTTGAACTTGCTGGCCCCTGAGATTGGAAGCTGGGCTTGAACTGTGTCTTCCTGGCTACAGGACTGACTACCTACAATGGCACAAGAATATAAATGCCCTGGAGGCAGAAATGAATTCATTTCTACTTCTGTATCTTCATAGTTTAGCGGATTGATTGGCATACAGAAGACACTTAATAAATTCTTATTGGTAGACTGATACTTATTGTCTCTGTGAGTTTCTTCCCTAGTGTAGGCGTTAAATGTTCCTTATATAGTCCAACTCAAAGTCCTTTTAGAAGGTTGCCAATGTTATCATATGACATTAGAGGGAAGGTTGGAAGCTTCAGAATTTGGCTCTGTGAATAGAATTTGAATTTTCTAGCAGGTCTATTTGTTTAATATAAAACTGCATATGGCTATGTTTTTCCTTATTGGAGTGGGCTGCATAGCTTTAAGTCCAGCATAGCTATGGATATGAGCAACACTTATCACAAGGATTTGAACCCTTGAAAAACCCTTTTGAGAAGATGATAGACAAACAATTTCAGAATGAAAAGTACGGTGATAAAGTGGGGATTCATTCCTTGCTTCATTTATAACTAGTGTAGGGTAAGAGATAGATAAGATTTCTTTGCTATTTTGAGTTCTATGGTAGGGGAAATAGATAATTGACTCAATTGATTTTCATTGTTCCCATATCCAGTAATAAATTATGATTCTTATTCTACTAAAGTGCAATGGAAAATAGCAACAATAAGAACTCACTCTACCTTAGGCATTGGGAACTCACATGCCCCAGAACAGTAATAGGCATCAAATGATTTGGGGGATATGATCCATTCATTCCACCCTATGTCTGCAAAGTCTACTTTTAAGTATCTCCGTGAGCAAATTCTTGGCTCATTCCATTGTTTTCTTCGGGCCTTTTTCATGGTTTTCTCATCAAAATTCAGCATCTGAGATTTTGTGAGCATTTCATTATGATCTTGTCCTTTTTTTCTTCGGTCTTTCCTGGATGATTTTGGTTTTAGGGCCTTATAGGCACTTTCCCACAGGTCATGTTTATGATAGTGTTGAGGATGATGAGGATGGTGGAGGTGATGGGTGTGGTGGTGATTATATTCTACTTCTGGAAGCTCATTGTCATGGATGGAACCAGGGACGTAAATGTCCCTCCTCACCCGAGAGTCAGTGGAGGCATTGGGTGATCGGCTTGGGTCGGTGTCACTGGTTGGGAAGGGGTCATACCTCTGGAGAGTCACGGCCACACTATTGGGTTCAGAGATTGCCAGATCATTAGCATAGACAAGGATGTAGGGCATGTTATTTGGTCCTGGGCCATGGAAGACTTGGTCCTTCTCCCCAGAATCAAGCTCAGCCAAGAGGAGAAGTTCCCCATCCTGTTTGGCTTCCTTAATTATGTGAGAAATATCCTTGGCTTGCCAAACACCTCGTTGGTGGGGGAAGATAGTCACGTTACCCTTGACCAACCCAAAGGCTGCATTCTGTGGGACACTGCGGAACACCAGGTGGAAACGAGGGAGGGGTTGTAGGTGCAGAAGGCGGCATGAGGAATTCTTGGAACGTTTGCACATGGCTTCTCGGGATCGAGGTCGCCGATCTGAGTAGAAGTGGAATGTGGCTGAAAGAACCATTTCTGAATCTTGCATAGATGTCAAATTGAAATGATACAAGACTTTCTGGTCAATCATTTCTGTGAGGAAAGCAATAGAAATAAAAACGATTTTGGTTAGGGAGACTAGAGTAAATCTCACACTTCTGATATAAGCTTTAATATTTGGTTGTAGCAAAAATACTCATTTGATTGTAGCAAAATACTCATAATTTGATGTTTCATATAGAAAAAGGAGAATTCATTTTTGATTGGTCAAAAATCTATGATGATCTCTATTACTGATCTTGTATCTAATTCAACACTTTGTATTTCTTTTGGGGAGGATCTGGTGGGTGGGTAAAGAGAATGAGTGGTGGTATAGCTTCCTGAATTCAATTCTAGCTTCAAACACTTACTAGCTATGTGATATCTATTACCAATCCTGTATCTAACTCAACATTTCTTATTTCTTTTTGGGAGGATTTATTTGGTGGGTGGGTAAAAAAAAATGTGTGGTGTTATAGCTTCCTGAGTTCAATTCTGGAATCAAACACTTACTAGCTACGTGATCCTGGGCAAGTCACCTAATCCTTTTTGCTTTGATTTTCTCATCTGTAAAATGAGCTGGAGAAAGAGCTGGCAAACCACTCTAGTACCTTTGCCAAGAAAACCCAAAATGGTGCCCCAAAAAGTTGGACACAACTGAAAAAAACAAATAGCTAAATAACATAGATTGATAATTCATTGTCTAGGAAGCCTGGCAGAGCACTGAGAAGTTATGTCTTGCCCAAGGTCACAGAGTTTTGTTTTTTTGGCAGAAAACCATCTTTTCCAATGGTACCATGGAACCTTACTCCCTTTTCTATTTGGTCCAACTACTACTATGTCTATGACTACTACCTCTCCCATTACTAGCTGTAATTTAAAGTTTTGCAAAGATCTTCCCATGTTTTAGTTCATTTGACCCTTATAAACAACCCGAGGAAGTTGGTGTTATTATATTCAATTTACAGGTGAGGAAACTGAGGCATAAAGAAATTGAATAGTCACAGATTTATTATTTATAAGAGAGCACTTAGTCCTAGGTCTTTCGGATCTAAGGCCAGTTGTTTACCCACTAAACTACCACAGCCTTGTAACCAAACATGACTTACCTATATTAGGTATCATTTGCCAAAAAAGGTAACATTCTTATAGGATCCTTATGCTGAAAATGCTTAAAATGCATCTATGGAAAAATTGCATCTCTGCTGAACAATAGAAACGGTTTGGACATCTGCAGCTCATTTTTCTTGAGGATTTCAAAGCCGTATTTTATAAAAATCGGGACATCTCAGCTCCACATGAGGTCTAGAAGCTGAGACACCCAAAGTCCAGAGGCTCACACAGAGGTGGAGTATGTCAGAGAAAGCCCCAGGCAGGCCTCAAGCTGTAACCCTGATCACTAACCCCAGAGCCTTTCTCTGTGTCTGTGCCAGGTTCCTTGTGCCCACATTTCATTAGGTCTCCTTGATAATTGCTTACACTGCTTGTGACATGTCAGCCCCTCTCTCCTGCCCCAGCCCATGTCCTGAAGAATTCAATATCCTTTCAACAGCTGTTTGAAGACTCCAGCAAACTTCAAAACAGAAATTCTCCAAAATCCCATGTTTGTTTTCTGGGGAAGCTTGGCAGTGTGTGTGTGTGTGTGTGTGTGTGTGTGTGTGTGTGTGTGTGTGTGTGTGTGTGTGTGTGTGTAGTTTTCTTTTCTCTCTCTCTCTTTTTTTTGGTAGGGCTAGTAAAATTTACATGAAAACAGGAGCTGTTTTGTTCCCACTTTCATCTGCCCCGGCTGCTTTCTCCCCCACCAAAAGTCATAATTCTATGTCAATTGCTCCATAATCCCCTCCACAGCAACACCTCGAAGGCCTGATTGAAGAGCGGGTTTCCAAGTGGGAGAATGAGCAGCAGGAGCAGAGAAACCCTCGGAAAGCTCTCTCTCACAGCTACGGAGGAGCCAGTGAAGCAGGGGAAGTCACAGAGGGGAGGCTGAAGTGGGACAAAGCCCAGCATTATTGGGAAAGAGAATGTTCCCGAGTGCTTTCCAGGAAGTGTCTCTGCCTCATTGGCACTTGGGCCATATTTGATCAAGTGGAAGACCCTCTCCCGTTTAAAATCCCTTTAAAAATATTGAGGGGCTTGGTTTAAGGGGGAGTCAATAGCCTAAGTAGATTCTGAGTGTTTCCACTGAACAAAAGATAGAGAAATATTTCCCTCATGTGAATAAAGCAACTGATGGAAATTTAGAATGCAACTTCCCTAAATGCTATCACTTCCAGTGGGCTCCCCAGTAGGACCCCTTTCGGACAAACTTGATGTTTATCTAAATTAGTGAGGGACTTGAACCCAGATCTTGAACCTCTTGGCTTCTAGGTAAGTTCTCCATCCACTAGAGATTGCCCCTTATCTTTAAGCAGCTTATAGCAGCTAAGTTGGTTGCCTGAGTAAAGTTATACCTTCGCAGCCAAATCCTATGGGAAAAAAAGATTATTATAGTGAAACAGTACATAGAGAAGTCAGTTTGCTCTTCTCAGTGCTAAGGAGCAGTGGCCCTGAAGGCTAATGTAATGGAAAAGTATTTATGGAACCGTTACTTTGTGCCAAGGCTCTGAGGATACAAACAGAAAGACAAGGCATTTCCTTCTTTGAAAGAGCTCGTGCTTTAATGGGGAAGATGATATATAAAGAGAGTTTATGATCATGTTACATCTTTGGCAGATGGAAGAGCCCCATAGTTCTTGGGCAGGTTATGTAGCAGGGCAGATGGCAAAATCCTGAGTCTCCAGGAGTAATGGCAGGGTGGATAGTCAATTCCTTCCCAAAGGTAAGAGAGAAGTGGGGCTCTGAGCTATCTTAAGCAGAAGTAGGGCTATGAGTATTTAGTACCTGATGGAAACTCCATTTGGGGGCAATAAAGATTAGAGGGGAAAGATAGTTTAAAAAATATGAAAGATTTAGGATCTTGCGGTCTCTTCAAGGAAGGAGACCAAGAAGCAAGATGATGTTATTTCAGGAACAGATTTCTCAAGGGCTGGTCAGGGCTAGACTAGGATGAAGAAAGGATCAAGCTTCTGGTGAAAGAAGGGTAAAGGAAATGGCAATTGGGCCCCAGGAAGGAGATCCCTTGTCCAGTCAGAGGACTTGGGTTCAAATCCTGGCCTTGCCACTTATACTTTTGTGACTTTAGCCAAGTTCCTTCTATTCTCTGGGTCTCAGTTTCTTCATCTGTAACATGAGAGGATGGATTTAAATGACGTTTAAGTTATTTTCTAGTTCTGAATCTGTGTTCCTATCTTCTATCCTAGGATTTTGATATCATTTGTTGGAATATATAAGTAGAAATATCACTAATAGCTGTGGAGTACTTTGAGATGATAAGAGAAGAAAACTTACATAATGCCATTATATTGGCCATAGATATAATTCCATTGATAAGACATGAAAAAATGTGAGGGGAATTCTAGATATTAAACAGTAGCATTTGCTCAAATTATCTGGCCACAGAAAATTTTGACCTTGAAATGTATTGGCAAAATAAATCAAGGGGTCTAGGGGTTTGGGATACTGATAGGATAAATGAAGGAACAAGGATTCTTTGGAAATTATAGTTACTTGCATACCCTAAACTGATGTAGATTATATTTTTCTATGTATGTATACATGGTGGATATGATCTGGCTTCAACATATAACAAATGAAGAAGTATGAAGAAGATCCAGAGTAAAGGATGCCATCAAAGAAAAGTCTGAGTGAAAAATGTGGATAAATGAGGAGCAGCCAATAAATGGCTCATATTCTCCGTTGTTATCCTTGAAATTTTAAGAGTAAGTAAGTAAGTAAGAATCAGATCCCTGGCATGCTGAATTGGGACAAGAACTCCAGAAAATCATGGCAGGCACACTTGGGTTGCAAAATGCATCACTGGAGGGAGTACCCACTTTGAGGAAATCACAGACCTATTTAAATATTTGATTAGTGTGTTGGGGAAAATATTGGTAGCTTCAAATTTTTCTTAAAGAAAATTTTTACTTTCACTTAAAAAGGTTCCTCAGATCAGACTTTTGGAAAATACGGAAAATAACAATATGTTGTTATCCAGAGTCATCACAAGTTATAAAAAGCCTTTGTGTAGTTATTTTTCAACATGTATTTGTATTTTAGGGTGTGTGTGAGAGACAAATACTTTTAGCAATCTGCTGAAACATGAACACTTTGGAATAATGGTTTTAAATACAGGAAATAAAATTCATAAGATTACAAATGAAAATAATCATTTGGAAATTATCTATCTATCTATCTAGAAACAGAGACAGAGAAGAAAAGAAAAATGAGGAGGATAAGGGAGAGGATGAAGAGGAAGATAAGAATACAGAAAGAGAGAGGGAAAAAGAGAATTCATGGATATCCAGGTGAAGAATCCTTTCCTTAAAGCTTCCTGGGCAATTTCTAGTAGAAATTTGATTTTTTTGGGTGCTATTGGTCCTATTGGGAAGCAAAGACATAAAATTAAGTGCCTATTTGAAGTTAGTAAATTAAAATTATAGAATATTCCATCTGGAAGGGATCTCAGAGATTATCTAGTCCAACCCCTTAATTTTTATATATGAGGAAACTGAGGCTTCAGATAGGTTAAACAACCTGTCCATGGTATCATAAAGAACAAGAGGCAGAAGTGCATTCAGAATCCAGGAATAGTGCTAATAGTCTCAATAGGATGGTTATTGATCACTGTACCAGAATCTAGGGTTTTCCACTGTACTTTACCCCCTTCTAAATGGTTAAATGTTATATACCTGGAAAAACTGAACAAAAAATTCCAAGGGAATATCATTGGAGAGGTAATTTGGTAATATACAATGCTGGGCTAATACAAAAAGCTTCTGAGATAGATCTTCAGAAAAAAAGTGGAATAAGAAAGGAAAATGGAGCAGAAGTATGATTTGATTGCTTCTCTGATGTTGAAAGGGCTCAGGAGTCTTGGGAAATGTAGTCTTTGGAAAAATTGCTCTGATTGTGATGATGATGAACTTTGCTAAGCCTCATTTTCTTTAGTTGTATGTTGAGGTTTAAGCTAGAAATTCTTCTCTTAAGCCCTAATATTTTGAAAGTTTTCCCAGTTCCACTCCTCTTTCAACTAATTCCTCTATTTTGCCTCCCTCTAAAATAGGGAGAATAATTGGTGTTTCCAGATTTCTGAGCTCTCCAGGTTGAGGTAATTTGAATGGAAATGAACATAAATCCAGATATCTAGTTCAAATGGGTCTGAACCCTGGAGTTCCTTTTCTCACTGTTTGGTGTTCATGGAGTTAAACTAACTAATGTCTGAAGAGTGCTTTGAGCACCATAAGGATTTATTAAAATCTAACATGCTCTGAGCACTATTGTTGAAAGGGAGGGACATCCTAGTTCCTTTGTCAGGATTTTGACAAAATCTATCTCTTTGGCTTCCTGGGTTGACATTGAGGGAGCTGATATCAGAACATGAGAATATTGGCAAAAGGGCTAGGGCACCCTTCCTCTCCCCTTATATTATTACAAAGGGCCCGGGATTTTTCCAGAGCATGGGATTTCCCCCTTTGTCTCCCAGCACAGATTAGCTCAGTTTACAAGAGGAGACACGATATAAAAGCATCTAGTTCCTAGTAAAGTATGTGAGTACTCACTGATTTATGTTTTACTATCAGATGTTCAAGGCATGTTCTTACCATTCAAAAGCACAAACAACAACAACAAAAATTCCACCCAAGACAAAAATCTTGGGGGCAAAATCCAAGGGGAAAAGACCTGTCCCTTGGAATTTTTTTCTCTATTTTTTTAATTAAAAGGAGTGTTTCTCAAATTGCTGCTATATGGCAATAATTTCAAGAATGATAGATACACATTAGGTTCTGTAGTGAGTTCACTGTTACTGGAGGAATTCAAGTAGAAGTAAGACAGCCACTTGTCAGGAATGTGATAGAAGGATTTCATGAAGGAGGCAGGGGATTGGATTGGATGACCTCGCTGACCTCTTCTAGTTCTAGAACTAGTTCCTTGAAAGATATATTAATTCAGTCAATTGACAGATATTTATAAAGTGTCTACTATGTGCCAGGTACAGGTATTGTACTAAGCTCTGGCCATATAAAGAAAGGCCAAAAAAAAGAGGAAAGAAAAGAGAAGTCTCTGCTTTTTAGTGTTTAATAGGAAGAGATAGTATGCAAAGAACTTTGTACAAACATAGGGAAGGTGTCAGCATTACAAAGGAACAGGGGGTCAGGTTTGTGGTTCAGTGGATAGAGTGCTATACTTAGAGAGGGAGGTCCTGAGTTCAAATCTGGTCTCAGAACCTTCCTAGCTATGTGACCCTGGGCAAGTTGCTTAACCCCAGTTGCCTAATTCTTACCACTCTTCTGCTTTTGAACCAATTCTCAGTATCAATTCTGAGACAGAAAGTAAGGATTTAAAAAGGGCTGTGGGATAGGCAAGACTTCTCCATAGAAGATAGGATTTTATTTGGGACTTAGGGAAAAAAAAAACCAGAAAAACAATCTGACCCAAATGCATCTGTTGACTTAGTGTAAATATAAACTTCTTTTGGTAATCATGGATTCTTTGCTGAACTTGGAAAATTCGAACCAACTTGATTTTGTGCGCTCTGCACAAAACTCCAGATCCCAATGACCCAACTGCAGAACCTGTTTATATGGTCAGGAATCATGTGGTTTCACTCTGGCCCTAGGAGGCTGTCTGTGCTAATTATGTGATGGGTTTGGGCCCAGTGCATGCCAAATTTAGGTCCAAGTGCTACTCTTCACAGTGTTATCACCCCTAGATAAACAGAGTCTAAACACTCTGGGGATTTTTGTCCCTTCATCCATTACCCCTGAAACAGCTGTTACTTTACACCACCCAAGGAAGATGGAAAATATGACTGGGATGTGAAAGGGAAAAAAAAAACATGGTGGGAGTATGAAAATCTTAGAATAGGGGGTGAAATGCTACAGAGATACAGTAGGTTCCATCCTATGGCTTTCTATAAGGAACTGTTCAGTGGCTGAGCCCCAGCCACCAGGTAACGACAATCAGACTAGTAACAGATTGTAGGTGGTATTCCATTAATTCATATTCAGTGGAAAATACTGTGCACTTATTAAAAAAAAACTGGAAGGGAAGTAAAAGGTTCATTGGCACCATGAAACCCATTTTGACGTGCCATTAAATCTCTGTATTACACAAGTGTATTACAAGGTTTGTTTTGAATTTTGAATTTTTTAATAGAGTTAGAAACTGCCAAGATCTCTTACTTTAGAAGCAGCCCAACCCAGTAGGTAAAGAAATAGGCTTTTAAATAAGGATTTGAGTTGTACACTGATAGATTCCCAAGCAAGTCATTTGAACTCTACATATTGGTTTCTTTTACAATAAAACAAGAGAAGACTTAGTAGTTAGATTCCTGTCCAATTCGGTGAGGAACAATGAATAAAAACCAGTGCAAACCCCATTCTTTGAAGAGGTGGAGGCTATGTGTGTGGAACACTACATATATTGTCAGCCTCCACCAATGTGTTGGTTAATTTTGCTGAACTGCTTTATCCTCTCTTTCTTATTTATTCTTTGTTATGAAAAATGTCTCTCTGGAAAGGCAGGGAGGATTATATTTAGAAAGGAAGCTGACATAAAACACAAAATAACAGAATTTTTAAAATAAATGGATAAAGACAGTTTTACATAAATGAAGAAAGCCATACAAAACCCCTAGCATTAGTGGATACATGCCTCAGATTTCAAGAGCTTGATACATCTGAGCCTTCTGTGTCAGTAAACTAAAATGTGGTGGTTCTTTCCTCACCCCACCCTCTTCTCTGAAAAAAAAAGAGTCCCTAAAATGTCATGTTCTTAAACTATATTTTATTCTGAAAATAGAATACTTTTAATGCTGAATTATTTGGGCTATAGACACAAAAGCTGAGTCCCTTTTCCAGCTATGTTTAAATAATGTCATCAATATATGTTGTGGTCTGTTTACACCAGTGATTTAATCTGTGGAAGGAACTTCCAGTATGGAATGTCTCTCTTCTAAGGCAACTGGCTACACCTTTATAGCTTCATGTTTTATAGAGCTTCATGGAGGGTACTTAAGAGATCACATGAGCAGCACAGGGAAGGTGAGAACCTCCTCTGCAGTTCCTATTAGAGAGTCGCCTGCCTCCTTACTGAGGAGGTCACACAGCTAATATGTGGTGTCAGAGGTAGGACTTGAACTCAGGTCTCCCCAACACCAAAGCCTATCCTCTAACTAGTGTACCATACTGTCTTTTCTCATGATCATGATAATTATTTAAAGCAGCACAAAGACCACACACCTATTTGTAAACAGTGCTGTTCTAGGACCAAAAAATGAAAGTCACAGGGAGGCAGATTTTAGTTAAGCAAAAGAAAGAATCTTTTAAGATCAGAGTGGTCTGCAAAAGCCGAGAGGTTGTTTTACACAGTAATGATTTCCCCATTATGGAAGTGTTCAATCTGCAGTTGGCTGAGCAGTTGCTAGAGACAATGAGAGTTAGAGGAGATTTCTGCACTGCTGGTAAAGTTAGAATGGATGACATTAAAGTCTCTAAAGAGTTTGTGATGCTAAGTGCCATACAGAGTGAATTAGAGTGCTGTCTCACCTCTTGCCAAGATACTCTATGCCTGCCTTCTTTCCCTTCACTACAAGATTAGGATAATCAGATTTACTCCCTACCTCCCAGGCTGGTAATGAGTTGATGGGCTCATATCAGTGAAGCAGAGACACTCAGGATCAGAGGCAGGCACAAGTAAACAGATCTTCTATCAAAAATAGATCAAATTAAGCTAAATAAATATAAAGCTTCTAGAAGAGCCTGCGTTCAAAATGTGAAATGTTCAAAAGTCCAAGCTGTGTGGAGAAATTCTTTTGATACCAAAGAAGGAAGCTTCCCACTGACCCTACTCTTCACCAATCCTAATAAGTTTTCCATACTGCTCCTCTTCTTGAAAAAGCTGAATATACATAACAACATCGGAGCCAGATTTGCTGTGTGACCTTGACTAAGTTGCTTAACCTCTCTCTCTTGTTTCATTTACAGATGGATTTATATAATAATTTCTGGGATAACAAATCAATGGAAATAATTGCATAGATGTTACTGATGTGTACAGAAGACAATTCTGACTATTCTCAAGCACAAGTAGACATTAACCAAATTTGTCCACTCTTGAGGGGGTGGGGATAGATGCTTCTTTAATCAGTTGCCCTTTTAGAATAGCCTCTTCTTAGGTGAAGTGTGGAGCAGAACCTCTTACGTAGGACCACTAATGTCCTCTTTTGGAGGAAGACTTGTTACTACAATGAAAGCTAACCACCTTGGAGCATCCGGTACCTTTGAGATCTTTACCATGCAGAAGTGTTTTGTCTAGAGACTGGAATGTGCAAATCTCTACATTGTGCCCCCAAACAAGGAAAAGTCGGTTTTCTAGAGCAGGGACAAGCAGTGTGACATGGGAAAAGGGGATGTGTGAGGCTGAAGGATGTGTGAGGCTATTGCTTGCACGTTGACAGATGGCGCTCTTACCAACTTCACCCCACAGTGGTCCTGTGAAGTTAGAAGGGGGAAAGAATCAGTGTCTGCTTGAGAGGACTTATGGTGATAGAGAGAAAACTTTTGTAAGGTGGTTTTGCTACTTTCTTTAGAGCGAGTGAGCCTAGAATGGCCCTGCTTCTCCAGTGCCCCCTTCCCTCCCCTCGAGTCAGTCCACCTGGCCAGCTCCCCCCCAGTGGGTCATTTTGGCAGTGCTAAACCAAATTGCTCTCGAGGTGCCCATCTGTCTTGGCCAATGTGGAGCCCTTCGGGATGCTGAGAAATAGCTACCATCCCACACTTCCTCCGCCACTCATAGAAGCAGAGGGTTCAAGACGAATTGTCCAGGAGTTTGAACCCACCAGGGGTCCTAGGAGCTTTAGAAAGATTCTCTTATTAAATTGTCTCCAGGAGAGGGAAGAGGGGCACCAAGACCGCCGCCGGAATGCTCTAGAGAGGGGGAGTTTTGACAAGTTCTTAGGAAGTCCGGGAAGGAGAGAGTGAGAATGGGAATCAAATCAGCTTACCCAGTTTGGGTTTGAAACTGCGGACGGTGTTGCCATCTCCCGGCCGGC
Organism: Monodelphis domestica; assembly: GCF_027887165.1. Classification (NCBI taxonomy): domain Eukaryota; kingdom Metazoa; phylum Chordata; class Mammalia; order Didelphimorphia; family Didelphidae; genus Monodelphis; species Monodelphis domestica. Next base: position 71,491,670 of record NC_077227.1, read on the forward strand.
TGCCCTCGCGGTTGTATTTCTCATAGAGCTTAAGCATGTGGACAGCTACCATGTCCCGAGCGCTGGCGCCTAGGGCTGCAGACATGTCTCCTAGGCGCTCTCTGCCCGCTGCAGCCGAGCTGGCGGAGGCTGAGGCGGAGGAGAAAGCAGAGGGACCCCCACCGAACAAGAAGTCGTAGGCAGCTGGGGGCAATCCGACCACTCCTGGTGTGTGGCTGCCGCTTGCTCTTCCCTGCGCCAGCAGCAGCAAAAGGCGCGGCATTAGCAGCAGCCCGGCCCGAGCGCGGCGCCAGGCCATTTGGAGAGCCCGGGAGGGAGGGAGGCGGGAGGGCTACAGGAGCTCGGGGTGGCACTTGGGGAGTGGTTGTAGCTACTGCTGCTGCGGCCGTCGCCACTGCTGCCGCCGCTGTCGCTGGGAGCAGAGCAGTCACCGCCCCACCCACCCGGGGTCTGGAGCAGCAGCTGGCAGGCTGGCCGCTGAAGCTCAGCTCCTGGGACGCCGGCTCGGGCTCGGCTCTCGGGTTCCTCTGCTCTCCGGCTCCGGGACTGCGCCGCTCGCCTTTTGCACGGGTGAAGGGTAGCAGGGATACGGCCCTGGGAGAACAGTGCTGGGGGGTGGGGGTAGGAGCCGGGGTGGGGAAGACTAGCCAACCAATCACCTTGCCTGCGAGGTGAGAAGTGCTGGCACTTGGGGGTGGGGGGGTAGCCGGTAGGGGGAGGGAGAAAGGGGGAGCCAGGCGTTCCCTCCGCCCTCCTTCGTGCCTCAGGATGAACCAAGGAGCTTTCCTGCCTCCTTCCTGCCTGCCTGCTGAGGGACTAACGGATCCCACGGGCTGCCCGGGGAAACTTTGCAGATGAACTGTTATTAGTTTTGTTGGGGCAGGGGAGGCGGGGAGGCGCGCACCCCCCTCCCTCCCCAGCCCCCATTTGGTAGCGGAATAAAGCTCCCGCTTTCATCGAATGACATCTAAATCTTTACAAGCACTGGGACACAGGTCAGCCCAGCAGTGGTCTTAAAGAAAAGTGACTTGTGCTTTCTGGAGAGCTATGCGTTCTGTGTCTTATGTGTGTGTTTCTATAAGAACGCCTTGGCTGGAGATCCTCTAAGCTGCGTGGTTGTACTGTTAGCGTGTGTCCTGCATGGTTAAATTTGCCCTGGCTGTACATGGGAGGTTACATGGGTTTTCTGACTGGTGTCTTTAAGACTGCAAGATGACAATTTGCATTCTAGTAGCTGAGAGCCTGGGTAAGCCCAGGATGGGGGATTGCCCTTTGGAAATGCCAACGTCTTCGGGCCACAATCACCAAATCAGATCCTTTGGAAACATTCCTAGTATATATTTATAAAGCACAACTAGCGCGTGGGATACTACAAGAACCTGTTTAAAATGAAAAATTAATTAGCGGTTGTATTCTAGCAGGACTTAATTTTAGTAAGAGTGACTCCAGGGGTTGGAGCAAAGGGATTTATTAATTCTGGAGCTTTTAAACAGCAAGACTACAAGGGAAAGGAGGGGTTTTGGGTTCATTTTAACAAGTAATTCTAAAGTATTTGTTGATCTAAGCATTCAGAGAGTTGGATGACTCTCAAAAAAACAATTAATTACATTTGTGGAGGATTGCTTAAAATGTTTTAAAATAGAACATATTCCATGGCCTCCTATTAAAAGCAAAATCTACTTAACCTTGGTTATAGGTGTTTCTTCACCTTATGCCTCACTGAGTATGAATGACCATAGCTTAAGAATGACCACGGACATCCTCAGGGGTTGGGGTTTTTGCAAAAAGGTAAGGAAGACAAAAATATCAGATTTAAAGTGAATCTGCTTGCAAACTTCTGAACATACTGTTCCAGTTACTTTGTCTGCTCTTTCTGTCTCAGGCAGCACAGTTACTTTTCTTGGAGAGAACACAATGCAATAATTGAAAAATTGCTGGAAAAAAGCTACTGTTGGTGTGTAACACAACCCTTTTGTGATTTTTTTAAACCTTGGGGTGTCAAATTGGAGTCAATACTATTCAGAACTTCTGAACCTTTCCTCTCTTTGCAAGATTCCAAGAGCTACAAATGTCTTATTCATTTGGTGTATTAGCTCATGCCATGGTTTAGCTCCCCTCAATATAGCTAGCATATTATGGGGACAATTTCCAGAAACAAATTTGCTGAAAAATCCAGTAATAAAGTAGTAGCCATCGAACTAATTAATCTTTCCCTATAAATAATCCAGACCATCTTTTGATGCTCCCTTTCCTTCCCTCTCCAAACTACCCCCCCCCCATGCTTATGACCTCCACTGGGGGCGGGAGCTAACCTCTTGTTATTTGTGGGTTTTTGTCTGCACTGTTTCTATACAATCAAGGTCCTGTGAAAAGGAGGACGAGTCTGCAGGAGGTAGAAACAAGCTGGGCTATTCTGGACCAGTGTCCCATTAAAATGCTCCCTCTCTCTTTAACTCATTCCCAACTTTCATTCAAACAAATGCTTTTGCATTTGTCTTAAACCTACACAGAAACCTCCTGGACACTGATACTTTGACGTTGCTAGTCAAGAATTAGGGACTCAACTGGTGATGGCTAGTATTTCTCACCTTGTTTTATTACAGAGCAGCAGGCCTGCAAAGTCTTAAAAGCCACAGACTTTGACCTGTTGTGGGTGAAGATGATGAACTCAAAATGAGTTTGGTAAAGGAATTCAAATTAGCCCTGGGTCACATCACTCCCCTGTTCTGAATATGACCAATCAATGGAATCGCTAAGGCAATCTACAAGCATTTGTTATGGACTTTCTGCTCATGCAGAATAATATTCCTGAGCATGGAAATTGCTGCTAATTAAAACTCATGCCAAGTAAAGAGGGATTTTATTTTTAATAGTGCAGTTGCAGTTTAGCATTTAGATGGCCTCCATGGCTTCCAGATTTGAAACTACACATCTAAGCTTTCCAGCTTCTTCCTGTTCAGATCATCATTGCCCCGGCATGGCACAAACAGTGTTACACACCATTAATAATGAGGTTGGCCCAGTTCTGTGCCTTTTGGAGGCCTGGCTATCATAAACCATGGAGGAATAGCCTCCCGAGGGGTTATGAGGAGGGAGGGTGGCTAGAGGCTGAGAATTATTGTCCAGCCTCTGCCTCCTGGGAAGTGGAACAGCTCTGTGGCTATTGCTCTCCCTATACCCTGGGGGCAACAGAAACCAAGTGAGTGCAACAGACTACACCCCAGGGAGGAATCATGGGGCTAAGTGGCCACTGCCTAGGTTTCCAAAGCACTTTCCTAGGGCTATGTTCACTTAGAGACTTAATGGTGGGGTTTGGTTGGTTTGGCCAAAGTGATGGTGTAATCAGTTAAAGAAAATCTGGTTTATTGGTTGCATAAAGAACAACAAAACCACTAACCTAAAGAGTTACTTTAAATGTTTGTTTGTTTTTTTTAAATCCAGATCATGCCACAGTCCAGTTTTAAACTTGACTTTGCTGTTTACATTTGAGATCTTGGGCAAATCACTCTCTGTGATCCAATTTCCTCATCAGTAAAATGAGAAAGTTGAACAAGATAATTTAAAAGGGCCTTTCTACTTTTGGGATTTTGTGAATCTATTAATTTAATTATGTCCTATAGACATCATCTTAGAGATATGGAGGAAATGTCAGAAGAGGCTCTTCTGTAGATTGGCTATTAAATGTAGACTGTGTTCTGGTATAGGATCTAGGAGGGATACTGGGGAGTTCCCCTGCTCTAATACCTTTCCCTCATTATTTCTTCTTTCTTCCTCTTCTACCCCACTGCCATACACCACATGCACTTACAGAACATACATTAACTAGTGCACAGGGGAGAAATGAGCAGATTAGATCTACAAAGGAAAGAAAATATTTTCCTGGTTAAGAAGTCTCAGTCCCTCTACAAAAGAATCATTGTGATCCCTTCATATGTGTGAGCATAACAAAAAAGATGATTAAGAAGACTGTTTCACATTTTAAAAAATCCTTTCCTTTGAGGATTTCAAAGTTCTTTACCCCTAAAAAAAAGGAAGGGTTATAGCCCATTCCTCCCTTTGGGGTATATGACTTGGATGAGGCACATAGATTTTAAATGATTTGTCCAAGATCATGAAGATGTGGGGCCAAGAATTCAAGACTTTTTTTCTTTTCTATTTCAAGTTCTTCCTTCTAGCCATTAGACCACAGTATAATAAATGAGAGTAAAAATAAGCATAAATAACATTATAATAAATGACAGATTTCTTCTGCTCTGGTGAAATATACACATACCCACAAATATATATTTAACTTTTTATAGGCTATAGGAAAAGTGAAATAATGATCTACTTTGTTGTTTTATCAATTCGCCGGTCCTCTTTTAAAGCCAATAGAAGCACAGATTGTAAAAGTAAATGATAGGGGACCTGATGAAACAGAAAGTATTCCTTTGCTTGGCTTTAAACCCAAATCTCTCCCTGAAGGACAGTGGAAGTCATTTGTATTTGGCCAAATTACCTGGGACATGGGAATAACACTGGATTTAGCACATTGTCTCCAACTATAATTTGAGTCTGCCTGGATTTGATTTGATGAAATAAAGTGAATTCTGAATAAACACTAGAATCAGTACTATTTCTCATTACAACTTAACTGTGGGACTATTTAGAACTCTTCCCATGAATTCAGCCTTCTGGTGAATGACAATCTAAGTGGAGTTAAGAGAAGGAAGTGGGGAAGAAGAGTGGTAAATAAAAGAATGATTTTAATCCAATAAAAATGATGGGGAAGGGGGATGCTCTTTGGTAATAAATGGTTCACACCACTGAACTGAGATCAATTTGCATTCTCTTAGCCAGGACACTCAAATTCTCATGACAAAATACCATCTTCCATTGAGCAGCATACCACTGAAAGGGTAAAGTACACACACACACACACACACACACACACACACACACACACACACACACACATCCCTTCCACATTGATGGGATTAGGAGCAAAACACCCCTTCAATCTGGAAAATCTGAATGAAAATTTTCTGGCTTTTGCATTCCTTTCACAAACTTTCATTTTTTACTTATTTTAACTTAAAAAAGAAATTATATATATATGTGTGGTATTAAAAGATAAATATGTTAATATTATGCAATACTATACATAGATTTTATGCATTTCTGAATTTCTAAACATTTTGTCTGTTGGTCTCTGCATATTGTCTGCAATTTCCACAAAACTGCCCCCAAATTCCAATTTAATTTTTTATTCTAAGCCCTATATCCAAACTCTGATGGGAAAAGTCTCAATGTAGAAGGGGATTCCTCTGTTGAGGAGAAGGAAGGACAGGTAAGAAGAAAAATCCAGTAATTTATGTGATCCTTGATTCTATGTATCATATGAGAAATGAGAGATATGAATGTATGTTGCTTTTAATAAAAAATTAGGACCTCCATGCAATAGCTACTTCTATTTCACTCAGATCACTCAAGTTTTTGGGAAATAAAGAGACAGTCCAGTATAGTGTGTAGTGTTAGGCCTGGAGTCAGAAAGAAATGGGTTCAAATCTGCCTTTGAATCTCTGCTAGCAGTGTGACTCTGGTCAAGTCATTTGAAGTTACACAGACTTCATATAAAAATAACTCTCACAAGTAATAAAGTATTATAAATATCAGTTTATTGTCATAATTATAATAATATTATTAATCTACCACATAACAATATAATGTATTATTATTGTTATTGTTATTGGGAGAAGAAAGAAGAAGAAGAAAAAAGAGAAGAAGAAGAAGAAGAAGAAGAAGAAGAAGAAGAAGAAGAAGAAGAAGAAGAAGAAGAAGAAGAAGAAGAAGAAGAAGAAGAAGAAGAAGAAGAAGAAGAAGAAGAAGAAGAAGAAGAAGAAGAAGAAGAAGAAGAAGAAGAAGAAGAAGAAGAAGAAGAAGAAGAAGAAGAAGAAGAAGAAGAAGAAGAAGAAGAAGAAGAAGAAGAAGAAGAAGAAGAAGAAGAAGAAGAAGAAGAAGAAGAAGAAGAAGAAGAAGAAGAAGAAGAAGAAGAAGAAGAAGAAAGATCAATGTATGGGAAGAATTCCTCAAACAATCATTTTTATGGACAGTTGACTGCCAATATTTTCCATCTTTCTATAGAGTTCCTTTATTGAGAAATATATCACTAAGTAGAGAGAAAGGAGGTGACAGACAAAAAAAAGGCTTGGTTATTACAGCATAATTACTGTATAGAATATAGAATGGTATAAAGAAGGAAGATAATTAACTGTACCACTAATTAGCAGTGGGTCTTTGAGCAAGTTTTGTGTCCTCTCTGGATGTTTTTTCCTTCATCTGTGGAGTGGGGATAATTGTACCTATCTTGTCCACTTCACAGGGTTGGTTGGGATAATTTTCAAAGAATTGCACCAGTGAAAGTAAGTTGTCCAAAGCTTAGAAAGAAAGCAAATGGTAGTAATGGTTGAGAGAACCTTTATAAGATTCAAATGAGTGCCCTAGGTGTGCAGATGATGTAAGATAGTAACCATTTACACATGAGAACTCTTAAGAAGATGGAAGACAGGGAAAGCTAAGGGTGAAGGAAAAGAAAAAGGAAATGAATGATGGAAAAGGAACGAAATGGTAATAGCTAGTTTGCTTATCTGATATTCCATAAGGGGACAGAGGGAAAGTGAAAGGTGGAGAGAAGAACAAGTCAATGAAGCTTCAGCCAGGTTAGGTAAACACTAAGAAAGTCACTTAACTTCTCTGTGCCTCAGTTTCCTCATCTGCAAAATGAATATTTTCCAGCTCTCAGTCTATGATCCTTGGAATCCAAATGAAAAGAGAGCATCATGAAGAAGAGGGTGGTCTATTATATCAGATGCTTTGAAGTTATTGAGAGAACTGAGAAAAGGAATTAGGGGGTTATTGGCAACTACTGTATAGAGTTGTTTCTGCAGAAGTGTAAGGACAGAATCTAGAGTTTGGTGTTAAGAGGTAAATAATTGCATCAATAATAATTTTTCCCCCTTTTGAGGGAGTAGATTGTTAGAGTAGATGATATTTTCTAGAGGATTATTGCTGAGAGGGAGAGTAAAATAGGTTGGTAGTTTGAGGAGATGGAAAGGCCAAAAGAAAAAAAAGAAAAAGACATTTTTAAATACAGAGGAGGAGTAAGAAAATGAGAAAGCAAAAATGCGAGAGAAAGGGGGTCTAATCAGAGAAATAAGGTTCTGGTGAAGATGAGAAGGAATGGAATCCAAGGGCATAAGTGGAGAGGTTAACCTGGGTCCAGGGAGAGTATTCTTTTCTTCTATAACAGAAGGGGAGGAATGAGAAAACATGGATAAAAGCAGAAATGTTTTAACATGGAGCAGGGGAGTCAAGGCAACTTTTATTGGATGGCTTCCATCTCCTCAGTAAAGAGACAATGTCATCTGCTGAGTGTGAAGGGGGTAAAGCTGGGGGTTTTAGCAGAGTGGAACGGATTTGCAACAGTCTCTGGGGGAAATATGATAGAGAGTCAAAATTATTCAGTTGATTAAAAGGACTCTTAAACAATAGGGATGGCCCAGCTATGGTTAGAAAACATGACATTTTTAGAGGACAAAATTAGTATGGCTTTATAACTTTCTCTAGTCTGAAAGTAGGAAAGCAGAAAAGACCTTGGATCCTGCCTGTGTCCTTGATTTCTTACCTTTTCCATTTCTTCTATGACCTTGGCTTAATTACTATCTCCTCTTATGTATATTTAATTTCTCTTAGTTTGCTGATCCCTTCTTCTTTGACCCTTTTAACCATCCCCTTCTTGAGACTTTTTTTTCTTTAACTTTAGTGACAATGCAGTCTCAAGATTCTCTTAGATTTTTCTCTTCTTCCTAAAGTCTGTATATAAGAACACAGAGACCCTTGCCTGTTAAAGACCTTCCCTTTCTTCAGGACTCATTCAAATAAAACCTCTACCTGATATCTCCCTGTCTCCAACCCAAAAGTGACCTCTCCACTCTCCTATATTTCATGATATTTTTATGACTATCATCTTCTCCCAAATTTCTGTTCTTGAAACTGTTTGTTCTCTCTCTGTCTCTCTCCTTCCTTCTTTGTCTCTGTCTCTGTCTCTCTTTCCCTCTGATTTTATTCACTCTCATGGAATAAATATTTACATCAATGTTGACAGTCCTGTAAGAGATAAAGTATTAAAAAGACCATTGGATTCAAAGGCAAAAAGGCATAGATTTGAATACCGCCAACAACCCTTACTAGTTAAATGAGTGTGGACAAATCATTTGACTTTTCTCCATTTCAATTTCCTCATCTGTTAAACTGGATCAGTGATACCTATAATGGATATCTCACTGGGGTCTTATGAGTTATAATGAGAAAATATATGTAAAATATTCTTGAAACCTAGGTTATATAGTGGATACAATGCTGGTTCTGGAGTCAGGAAGACATGGGTTCAAATCTGTTCTCGGGCACTTGCTAGTTGAGTGATCCTGGGTGAGTCATTTAATCTCTATTTGTTTAAGCCTTAAGATGATGGTGAGATTTGGAGGATGTCTAGAGTGCAGATGGTGCTACCTTTTCATATTCTAGACCAGAGATGTCAAACACATAACATTATTGAGTGTGAACCAAACCAGATTAAAGTGTAACTCAGATTTTATTTTTGTGGGTTGATGTAGTATTAAAAATTAATATATAAAAATGGGTAGTTTTCCAAGTCAATAGGTAGCCTGCAGGGATCCTTCTCTATGGTTTAATGGTCCCTAGTTCTATTTGCATATGACACCACTGTGGTCTTGCCAAGCTAGATGAAAAGTCACTATTCCTTCTCATTGTGATCTTTGCTTCTATGTGATCCTTTCCCTTTATTCATGCTACTTTTCATGTCTTGAATGAGTCCTTGATCTCTAAGAATAGAACCTTGACTTTTGAAGATATTTCTTCTCTTATTTATTCCTGTTGCCAAACCAGAAACAATCTTTCCCACTTTAAATATCTCATAGTACTTTGTATGACTCTCCTATTCTTCCTTTTTCAATATATTTGCCTTCATGATCTATTCCTCTCTTAGAATGTATACATATTTACTAATAAATACTTATGGATCATTTGATATATATATATATATATATATATGGATATATGTATCTTTGTTATCTTATTTGTATATTTTCTCCCCCATTAAACTATTTGAGGGCGAAGATTGGTTTTACATTTTTTTTTATATCCGTGTTACTTGATACAGTGCTTGAAACATGGTTAATAAATGCTTGTTGAGAGGGCAGCTAGGTGGCTCAGTGGATTGAGAACCAGAGGTCCTGGGTTTAACTCTGGCCTCAGATGCTTCCTAGCTGTGTGACCCTGGGCAAGTCACTTAACCCATTTTCCTCACCATTCTACTTTGGAATTAATACATAGTATTGATTATAAGATGAAAGTAACAGTTGAAAAATGCTTTTTGACTTACAGATGAGAAAGCAGGTCCAGGAATATTAGCTGATTTTTTTCAAGGTCATGCATATAGTAAATGCCAGAACCTAGGTATTTTAACTCCAGTAAATTTTCCATCAAATTACATTATTTTCTATAAATGCTCCACTGATGGTTGACATTGATTGAATCATTGAAGCAAATGACAATAAGGTGTAATCTGGGATTGGGAAGCAAGTGAGGGCAGAGAAGGGTTGATGGACTGGCACAGTTGAAAGGTTCAAGTTATCTAAGGTCATACCTCTGAAAACTGTTCAGAGAGAGTACCAAAATGATAGGGAGCCAGGCACAGCTGGGCTAGCTTAAAGGAGTCAAAATCCAAGGTAAGAAGGAGGCAACAGAACTGGCAACATCCACCCAAATGAATGCAATTAAGTCACCAGAGGTGGTAGGGAGAAAGAGATAGTTAGGAGGGAAAAAAAGAGATTTCAGACAGATATGAACAGAAATAAAGGAGAAGATGAATTCCAGGTGATAGATTTTTTAAAGCCAAGGAAAACAGATAATGTAGTTAGGGCTGAAAAGAGTTACAAGGAGATGAGGAACACCTGCCTTGGAAAAGATAACTCTTTATGGAATCAGCTGAGAAGAGGAAGGGGGAGTGATGTGTAAATAAAAAATGAATGTTGAGATGTGCCAACAAGAGCTAGGATAAGGGTCTTCTGTAGATAGAGTTCAACTTCCAGAAGGAGGAGGGATGTGGGGGAAAGGGAGAGTCACATAGATCAAAGAAGCAGTGAGAGTGAAAAAGAATTTTAAAAAGGAAGAAAATAAGGAGTTCAAGGGAATCCTTGAGGAACTAATTAGAAATATTATGCAAATATGGACAAAACTCAACTAATAGAAGAAATATACCAATGTAGACCAAAAATGGCAAGTCAGATGTCTATGTGGGTTCAAAAGAAAGATGAAAAGTATGTGGGCTTAATATATGAAGAACAAGACTGGATGTGAAGATGGAAATCTATTGCACTCCAAGGGACTGGGTTTGGGGTACTTCACACAGAGTAATATTTGAGCCATCCTTTTGAAACCACACACATGAATTTAATAATTTGTTGGTGGTAAGGCAGAACAGACAGAAGAGGGTCAGAGCCAAAGATGAACTTAGAAGCTAGGGAGGGCTAAGTACCACAATAGCACTATTAATCAAAGGATGGGTATAAGTAAGGAGATGCTAGGTATTAAATGGAATCAGTATCAGTCTGAGGAGGTGATAATAGCTAACATTTATATCACACCTTAGGGTTTACAAAGTGCTTTGCATAGATTATTTCATTTTATCCTCGCAGCAATCCTGAAGGAGGTACTATTATTGTATCCATTTTACATTTAGGGAAACTGAAGCTATGAGAAATTTGGTGATGACTACATATATCTGGTCGTATATTTAGAAAGTGGTGGAGGCAAGATTTGAACTCAGGTCTTCATGATTCCAGTCTAATAATATCCACTGTACTGTCGAGGTAAAAATTGAAGGATGGGAGAACTGTAATATGACAGCTAAACAGAGTCCATGATCATAGACTAAATCACCCATAAATGGAGGAGACCTATAGGTCACTGAGTCCAAACCTCTAATTTTATAGATGTGGAAGCTGAGCCCCCACCCCTCACCCAGGGAAAGGAAATTACTTACTCAAGGTTATACAGTAGTCAGTGGCAAAGTTGAGATTCAAATCCGCATCCTTTCAAAGCCAGTGTTCTTTCCAATATACGTTACTGACATTAGTTGAAACAAGCAGGTAAGTCAACATGGAGAGGCAAGCAGATGCCAGAGAATTAATCAACTAATTCATCAGAAATACCAACTATTTGCAAGGCACTGGGTTAATCCTGGAGGATGTCAATCATAGTTCCTGACTTTAGGCTTATATTTTTGAAAGGGACTGTTAATCACTCATTCCTGGATGATTCTTTCTCCTTAGCTCTCTCTCGGCCTTCTTAGATCACTTCAAGTTTTAGCCCCCAAATCAAGTTTTTAGCTACTACAAGGTCTTTTCTGATTTCCCTTGTTTGTAGCATCCTCTTCCTTCCCCCAAAAGAGGGAATTTATTTGATATCAGTTTTGTATCCACCTTTAGTATTGGCTTTCCTATGTAAATATTGCTTATACCCAATAGAATATAAGTTCTTTGGGTGTAAGAAGTATCTTTTCTCCTCCACAATGGCCCACAAAATCTGGAGTTAGGAGAGTGTGCATGAATTTAACATATAACAGTAGTGAGAAACTCATACAGGTAATAAACTCAGCATTCATCTAGAAGAGCAGGACTTCTACATCCTTTCCTTCCCTGGAATGGCTCTCTTCCTCATGAGACTCAGGGTAGTTTGTTGGATAACTCATTCTACTTTTTGACTGGGCTAGTTCCCCCAAAGAGTGGGGAAATCACCTTTCACTGCCAGGTGGGGATGGGCGAGTTATTAGGCTGGTAGCCTCCCTTCTCAGAGGGCACAGCACTTCTACTGAATGTATTGGGCCAGGAAGGTTGCCCATCTGTTGTTCTGGTTCCTAACAGATTAAAGCATCTGTTTTGGGTGAGTCAATATATTGTATTTTGTGGGTTTGCTTTTACTACTTCCATCATCAGTTGGGTGTCACTGTGTTCTTTACAACTAGGTTACTACTATATTCTTTTCCTATCAAAGTCTCTCATGCTACTTCCTTTGAGTCTTTGAAGTTTTTCACCTCTCAGGTTTGGAGGTAAGAGAGGTTTAAACTTATTTTTGAGCTCTTGGTCAGAGTTGGGTTCTCTCAATGAAGAACCTCACTCTAAGTTATGGTGACCAATAGTACATTTCCCAGAGTCCTATTGGCTCTTATGTAAATGAACGGTTGGGTTAAAAAAAAAGGTATTATTTCTTTTAAGCTTCCAGCAGGTACTTTGTTTCTGTTTGCCTTTCATATGCAATTGAGTTAATGAAAGCCTCAGAATCTCTTCCAAGGTGTAGAATGCTTCACTTACATTTAAAAGGACCTCACCCTTCCATTTCCTGATCCCTGACTTTCCCTTAAGACCTTTGATGCTATTGAAATCTACACTGGATATATACCTAAACATTTCATCTGAATTCTGATGTCTTTTAGTATTGGTTTTCATTTTTATTTTCAGAGTCATTCTATAAAGTGTATTATTCTCCTGGTTCTATTTTCTTCCCTAGGCTCAAGTTCATAAAAGTCTAAACTTTTTTCTTTTGGATTTTTCATGTACATATATATGTGTGCATATTTACAGCTGTATAATATTCCATTGCATCTATATACTAGAATTTGTTCAGCCATTCCCTGCTAATTAATTTTAAATTAATTATTAAATTTAAAACTGCACAAGCAAGCCAAATATTCAGATTGATTCTGTAAGAATATAGAATTAAAGGATGTTTATTTTTATTCTCGCTAAAAGGGTGGAATGTGCTAACCAATACATGGACACATATTGGTTCTCTCCTTTCTCCAACAAATAACCTCCAACTCATAGAGATTACATAGAAAATGCAAGATACTTTTTTTTTTCATTTTGGATAAAGTGATGTCTGAAATGAACTGAAGCATTTGACAGAGGAATGTGGAGGATGAGCAAATTCCTCTTGGAATAGGAAAAAAACCCATATAATCTATTATGATGAAGGATGATGAAGGGGAGGGAAAGCCTGATTCCCTTTCAAGAAGTCTGAGCAGGTTGGGATGTGGTTTTAAAAATTATATGAATAAGGTACCCATGGGAAGAAATAAAGAAATAAACCCAAAGCCTTCATGAGAAAAAGGAGGTATTCCCATTTGTAGAAGTTATACATACATACATACATACATTCATATATATATATATGATTTCAACTCCATGAAACAAGATGCTCCTCCTAGATTATGGTCATTTTCTAATCTTATCACCATGATGCTAACACAAGTCTTAATTTAACACTACCTCCCTCAGCTTCCTCTCTCCTCTGAGAGGAGGACAGACAGATGATTGAGTACTAAACTCCTCCCATTGCCTTCCTTTCAATTTATTCCACATTGCATTGTTGCTTTGTCTGGTTTTGAATCCCCGGATGATGGTACCCCCTGGGGTTCTGCATTCTCCTCACCCAAGTTTTTCTGCCTTCTTTTATATGTTCTCTCTCCCCACTAGATTGTAAGCTCTTTGAGGGCAAGGATTATCTTTCTTGTATTCTCCAGCATTTAGCTCAATGCTTGGAACATAGTAGGTGCTTAGTAAATGTTTATTGAATTGGATTGATTTCTGCATTGGATGGTATACTGTTTCCTGCCCCAAGGAGGCACTAGAGTCAGGGCCTGGCAAGGGAGATGGCTGTGTGGACTTCTTTGGTGATAACTAAAGCTTTTGTGAACTGAGCATGGAGAAGTTTTTTTTTTTTAAAACCCTTAGCTTCTGTCTTAGAATCTATATTAAGTAAGAGTGGTAAGGGCTACTAGATACTTGGGATTAAATGGTCTGCCCAGGGTCACACAGATAGAAAATATTTGAGATCAGATTTGAACCCAGGACCTCCCATCTTCAAGCCTGAATCTCTATCCACTGAACCACCTAAGCTGCCCTGCAGAGGAGAAGTTTTAGCCAGGAATTTTCTGTGTAGGTAGAAAGGTAAAGATTTACAAACAACAGAAGTTTCTACTAGGGAAACAATATGGTATTGTGGACAGAACATTGACATGAGTTCAAATCCTACCTGTAATGTTTACTATCAATGAGACATTAGGCAAGTAAAAACTTCACTGGGCCTCAGTTTCTTTAACTGTAAAATTAGGGGTTTGGAGTTGATAGCCTCTGAGCTTTCTTCCTATTCTATGATGCTGTAGCCTAGATCTTAGATATAAAAGTACTAGAGGTGATTGGGGGTGTCTGAATGGCAGAAGTTATAGATCATGAATCAGGGAAGGCTCAAAGACTATTAGGAATATACAAAGCAAAAGCCAAATGAAAAACAACATCATAGTTAACTCCATAGGGGCTGGTGGGAGGTGAAAGTTAGAGAATGAGGAATCAAAGATTCAATAACATGGAAAGTAGAAGTCACTGTGAACCAACTCTCTGGTCTATGGGCACTCACAAGTTTACATGGTAGGATCCTTTTCTTCCAGAATTCTCTCCCACTCCCACATTGCTTTGCCCTCATGATTGTCCATATCAACCATTGGTTTTTATTGTAGTGGACCAACTGGAGTTTGAATCAGATGAATTCTCAGGATCCTTCTAGCTGTCAGTTTTTACAATCCTGATTTTATAATCCAGAGTACTGACAGGAAAAGCTAATATGAAGAAAATTGGAAAGAAATAGTGAGGATCAAAGAGGAAATTAAGGAAATCTGTAAAAACTGGAGTAAGGGGATGAGAAAAGAAAGAGTAGGTCAAAAGAATCAAAGCACTACCAAAAAACATCTGAGCATATAAGATGAGACAAGAGAGGTAGTGATCAGTTTAAAGTCATGCTCAAAGAGGAACTACACTAACGTGGAAGGTTTTTTTCAGAGTTCATTCAGGAGTAACAAAAGGCTTAGGGAAGGGAAAATGTTGGCTAAAGCTGGGGATCAGTCAAAGCACAAAGAAACAAATGATTTACCAGTAGCCATTGTAAGTTAGGCTCTGCAGTGATTTAGTGATTTTGTTCTGAATGTAGAAAGATTGCCTGCAGCCTAGCAGGTGGCATCTGGGTACAACCAAGGGCATAGTACCGTCAGCTAGCATAGTGTCTGGGGGTACAGAGCTGGACTGACAGCAGACACACCTGGGAGCCATTTGAGCTTAAAGAAGTGGTGACTGCCAGAAAGGGCATAAATGGGGAGCCAGGGAAAGTGCCAGCAGCACTCCTGATTGTGAGGCCAGTCTTCCATCATTCTATAGAAGCAGAATGCATAGCTGAATCATATGGAAATGGGTCCGAGGGTGGGGAGAGTGGTCCTTAGAACATGTGTAAGTGGGCACTGTTCCAGAAAGTGTGGTTTACTCATCTTCGTGATTTGTTTCCTGTGACTTCCTGAGGACTTTTGGTGAGCTTGATTGGACATTCAAGGAATGGGTCTGTGCCCAGAGGTGCCATATTTAGCCCAAGACCGAATAGGTGCTCAACTTATGGCATTTAGAGCACCAAAAAGAATCTACTAGAGAAGAATGAAGGTCCACAGGTGGAGTGCCCAGTAACTGGGGGACCCTTCCTGACCGAGGTCATCCTCTCCCCTTAGAGACTCTCAACCTTGGGCATATGGGGCCATCCAGGTCAAGCAGGACACATTATAGAGGAGAAGCCAAGTCCAATGGAGTTAGTTGGGTATAAAGCTGGTACTCTTCTGACATCATTAATGGTGCGTGTGCATGTGTGTGCATATGTGTGTGGGTGTAAAATAATATTTGGACATAGAGCATCTGATGGAGTGAGTTTGCCACGATTTTCTTGTTAAAAAAAGCTCTGGCTTTGCATTGGCCTTTATTTGGGTCTGCCTGTGCACTTTGGCACCCCAGTGTGAGCGTCTGTATTTGTGTTACTGTGGAATGTGTACAGATACTATAACCAGAAAGAGAAAAAGCCTTACAAAACTGGAAACACTATATAAATGTTGGACGGTTTTGTTACTGTTTTATTGGTAGTATTTAAAAAGGAATAGTATTAGCAAATGTTTCTTTTTCACTTTATAACTATTCTTTGCCTCAACACAATTAACATTCTAGATTTAGAAGTATAAGGAGCCTAAATTCAGCTAGTTCTGCCATTTCGTTTTACCAATGAGGAAAGGGAGGTGTGGACAGTGTAAGTAGTTTGCCCAAAGTCACACAGCTAATATGAATCAGAGGCAGTATTTGAACATAAGTCATTTGACTCAGATTCAGTATTCTTTCAAACATCCAAACCAACCCCATTTTAAATACAGAAAAAGTTAAGAGAAGGAAGAGATGTATTCCCCTTTGACTTTGCATTATACTAATGTTGAACATTATAATTCATTGGAGTTTTGTTGTCTCTCCATGTAGACTTAAAAAAAACCACCAAGAAGCCTTGTAATGACTGTGTGTGTGTGTGTGTGTGTGTGTGTGTGTGTGTGTGTGTGTGTGTGTGTGTGTGTGTGTAGTGGCTATATACTACAATGGATAGAGTATGTGGCCTGGAGTCAGGAAGGCTTATCTTTCTGAGTCCAAATCTGGCTTCAAACGTTTACGAGTTGGATGACTTTGGGCAAGTCACTTAACCCAGTTTGCCTCAGTTTCTTCATCTGTAAAATGAGTTTGATAAGGAAATGGCAAACCACTCCAGTATCTTTGCAAAGAAAAACCTGTATGTGGTCACAAAGAGTTGGACTTGATTGTGCAACTATGACAGTTGGTAGGAGAGTATCCTAAAGTTGCTTCCAACACTGTGTGCTTTTAGTTCACCGTTTGTTTCATTAAACAGGATTTTCTTCATCTCAACATAATTGATGTCTTGCCCTTCTTTCCTTTGGCCTGTCCAAGATTTCTTTCAAACTTGCCAGATGACTATTTAGCACCCTCTCTGTTACTATCACTGATATTCTGCTAGTGAAAGAAAGGTGCCATTCATTGTATAGAAGATGGAAACAGGATGACCTGAGTTCAAGTCTAATCTCTGATACATACTAGTTGCATGATCTTGACCTTATCCCTTAACCTCTTAGTTCCCCAGGCAAATCTATTATTTGTAGAACTATTGTTGATTTACACTGATAAAGGGTCACAGTTCACTCCTTATATCCATACAATTGTAGGTCTAGACAAAAACCAATAAATGAAGTTGCTACATTCATTCAAGCTAACCAAAGACCCTCTGGAGGAGTCAGAGAACAACTTCATGAAAAAGGGGGAAACTGTATCTTGTAAATCATGCACTCTGTGATTCCCCACAGCCTTTGCAAAAGATTTTCAAAAATTATAATCAATGATCAGTCACGTCGGTGGCACTTAAACACTGTCATCTCTTTTGAAAAATGCCACTGTTAATTATTTGCTTACTTTTGTCAACTATTTTGACTTTCACATATTGCCCTTTAGCTACTGTGACCAAAGATTGGCTTGGGCCAACTTCAGAAACTCCACAGATCTCAGTGAAGAGACCATCAGATCCAAGAACATTTCCTCCTTCCACAATCCAATCATACAACCAAAAGAAAAAACAACTACAAGCAAACTCTGCCTAACAGGTGGAAATTGTCTTTACAGACTATGATTGTATAAATATTGCTCTGCCATAAATACTAATGAGTGAAACATTTAGAGTAACTTGGAAAGATTTGTTTGGAATAAGAAAGAAGGAACAAGATAAATACTTTTGTTTGTTGTTGTTCAGTTGTTTCAATTGTGGCGGAATCTTTGGGATTTTCTTGCCAAAAATAATGGAGTGGTGTTGTATTTCCTCCTTTAGTTCATTTTACAGAAGAGGTTAACAGGGTTAAAGTGACTTGTCCAGGGTTACCCAGCTAGTAAGTGTCTGAGGCCAGATTTGAATTTAGGAAGGTGAGTCTTTCTGACTCTAGACCTAGTGGTTTATACACTGCACCATCTAACTGCTCTGATCTTTTCTTATCCTATGTAATTCTGGCTCCTGTCATTTCTTCCTCATATTAAACTTAAATCTACCATTTAAAAATTCCTACCCAGTTTGTTTTAGTTCTTATTCTGGAGCTAATCAGAACAGGTCAAATCTCTCACTGAGTGATCTTTTGAATATTTGTGTTTTGGGGTGCAGATGTGTACCCCTGGGGTTTGGGATGGATACCTTTTGCAAGAATGCAAGACTCCAAAACTTAGCTTAAAAACAAAAAGAGGGGGCAGCTGGGTAGCTCAGTGGATTGAGAGTCAGGCCTAGAGATGGGAGGTCCTGGGTTCAAATCTGGCCTCAGACACTTCCCAGCTGTGTGACCCTGGGCAAGTCACTTGACCCCCATTGCCTAGCCCTTACCACTCCTCTGCCTTGGAGCCAATACACAGTATTGACTACAAGATGGAAGGTAAGGGTTTAAAAAAAAAGAAAAAAAACAAAAAGAGAAATTTATTACTTTAGGGAGTAATGTTGAGAATGGCCAGGAGGATAGCAAGGTGGGACAACAAAATGGGGAGCAGTTCCTTGGGAGGACAGCATGGATGGAAAAGCTGTCCCCTAGACCACATCAGTTCTGGGGATTTTATACTTTTTACAATAGAGGGTGTTAGTAACCCAGACATTTGGTGAGGTGGGGTGATCATCTGCCTGGGGACATAAAGATTCCTTAGTTTTAGGGAACAAACAGATGTCTGATAGGATTGAGGTATGGCCTTGAGGTGCCTCTTCCTGGCCATCTTAAATCTAGAGGACAATCAAAGGAAGATAGTCATCTCAGGATCCTAGAGGGGTCATTGGGCGTTTTTAGGCTCAGAGTCATGAGGATGTAAGGGAGCAAGGGACTTTCCCTGATAATAGTTCACCTGGGTTTCTGGGGGTACAGTGCCCATGTCATTTGGAGAAAGATATCTTGTCTTTTCTCTTTTCTACCTTAGATATCTCCAATTCCTTGAATGACTCCTTATAGAACATGGCTTAATATCTATCCCCTATTTAGCTTTTTTTTTTCTTTGAAAATCTTTTCTTTTTGAATCATGAACTTGAAAAGCATTAATGTATATGAACATTTATCTCCCCATACAAAGAATGGAAAAAATGAAAATTATATGTGAATCAATACTATGTACAGTTCTTAAAAACAAAACAAAACAAAACAAAAACCCTTACTTTCTGTCTTGGAATCTATACTAGGTATCCCTTCCAAGGCATAAGAGTGCCGAGGGCTAGGCAGTTGGGGTTAAGTGACTTGCCAAGGGTCACATATCTACAACATGTATAAGGTCACGTTCAAATCCAGGACCTCCCATCTCCAGTCCTGACCCTCATCTATTGAGTCACCTAGCTGACCGAATAGCTTGGTTTTAAAAAGAAGTTTATTAAATTTAACATGATAATGTGTGTGTGTCCCTTCTGAACTTTTCTTTTCCTTCCTTCCTTCCTTCCTTCCTTCCTTCCTTCCTTCCTTCCTTCCTTCCTTCCTTCCTTCCTTCCTTCCTTCCTTCCTTCCTTCCTTCCTTCCTTCCTTCCTTCCTTCCTTCCTTCTTTCTTTCCTTTCTCCATCTCTTCCTCTTCTTCCTTCTCCTTCTATATGTGATCTGGTCAGTGAAAATGTTGCCTCTCTTTATGAGAATTGAGGTCTGTTGAAAATACTTTAATAGGATTGAGAGGAACCATATGGACTAGTTAATGCTGAAAGCAATAGGCCTTTTGACTTATAAGGAAATATCCCATGACTTAATTGGATGCATGAAAGGGAGCATGGAGAGATGGAGGGAAAAAGGATGGATAACAACTGGAAAGTACTAGTAGCTTCCAAACTCCACAATGGGGACCATCTTTAAACTGGGAAAGATTGCTGAATTCCACTACATGGGCTGAGATGTGTGGAATGGGGAAAATCAGGAAGGAAACACAACTAGTCAGAGTACTCATTATTCAGGCATGTTGGTTATAGATCAATGGATCCTAGATTTATATTTATAAGGGATACTGGAGGTTATCTAGTTTAATCCTTTTATTTTACTGGTAAGGAGCCTGAAATATAGAGTGATAGTAGGGATCAGATCTTTCCTTGCCCATTTCCTTATCCTTTTCCTATCCTCCCACCATAGCATGGCTAGGCTATTCTACTCTTTTATGATTACCCCTGACATACCAAGTAGAATCTGAGGTGTTAGAACTATTCGGCTTTCAGCTAAGGAATAGACAGCCTGAGATTTCTATATATAGTGAAGGCTATAGGTTGAATGAGTGGTAGTGGTATTCCACATAGGACTTCTATTCTCCAAATATGTTAATGTGGCTTTAAATCATAGTGAAGGTCTAAGGGCCTTTCATTGTGGAATATCATCCATACTCCATTGGTGACTTCCTAGGGCCTTCATTTTGGTTATGGTCCCAGGTTGGTCATGGGGCCATTTCCCTCTCTGTTATGGACTTCACCATGCTGACCTACAATAGTCTCTTTCCTTTTGATGCATTGTCTCTTCCAGTTAGAATGTAAGCTTGATGAGGGTAGAGACTACTTTTATTTTTGTTTGTATTTGTTGTCTCCAAAGCTTAGCACAGTAAATGCTTAATAAATGCTTATTGCCTACTTATCCTATTGGTAATTCTGGCTTATCTCCTTGTGATTCTCTGAAAATGACCTCTGAAAATGTCTTGGAGTCATACACAGAAAAGTTCCCACATTATTTTGCCATCTGTCCAATGAAGGTGACCATGCCTGAGATTGAAGCTGGGTCTTGATCAGTTCGTGAGAGATGAGATGATCTCTTAGATGACCTTTATCTTCCAAACCATGATTCTATAAGAAGGATATGAGGAGAAGGAGACAGAGCAACTTCTAATCTCTGAATGGGCCAGAGGGAAAGACTTTTGTAGTCACTTATGCAAGGGTACAGGAAAAAAACCTGGGCAAGCTACACTTACAAAGAAAGAGTTTATGGGGTCTTATTAAAAATAAAGGGGAGAGAACAAAGAATTGTGATCCTGGGAATAAAGACTCTCTAGAGTAGGAAGAATGCAGAAACCTATAAATGTGTAAATGAATCAAACTAGAGGACCAGAAGGGAAAACATTGCATAGAACGTGAATGAAGCAAACAGAAGGGGAATATTTTTTTAATTGAATATTGAATTTTTATTGAATTTAAAATATTTCCACATAAATTGTTTTGTTCTTGGCTTTGCTTGGCAGTGGGAAAATATTTGTAAATTTGTGGGATGATCCTGGATCTGTGATTTCATCAGCATAGAATAATCCTAATAAGGAACTTCCCTCTACCAATGCAAGTCGGTTCTTTCTTTTTTCCTGGTAGTCTTAGAGAGTTTCTGAAGGCAGTGAGAAATTGAGTGACTTCTCCAGGTTCACACAGTCAGCATGTGCCAGAGGTGTGACTTAAATCCAAATCTCTCTGGTGCTAAGGCTGGTTCACTAGACCCTATAGCATGGTATATCTTTGTAAATATATATGTTAGATGAATACATTCTATTGTAAGAAGAAATCTGTAAGGATCAAATAAGGCAATATATGTGAAAGTGGCACTTGGTAAAGGCTTAATATTTCCTTCCTTCCTTCCCTCCTTCCTTCCTTCCTTCCTTCCTTCCTTCCTTCCTTCCTTCCTTCCTTCCTTCCTTCCTTCCTTCCTTCCTTCCTTCCTTCCTTCCTTCCTTCCTTCCTTCCTTCCTTCCTTCCTTCCTTCCTTCCTTCCTTCCTTCCTTCCTTCCTTCCTTCCTTCCTTCCTTCCTTCCTTCCTTCCTTCCTTCCTTCTTCCCTCCCTCCCTCCCTCTCTCCCTCCCTCCCTCCCTTCCTTCCTTCCTTCCTTCCTTTCTCCCTCCCTCCGTCCCTCCCTCCCTTGTTCAAGGTCACAAAGGACTCTCCCCTCCTCCTGAACTTCAGCACTTTCATCTGTGCATATGTAATATATTGATTGGATATTCAAGTTTAAAACATCCTATGAAGAGATACAGTATTGTTCAGTATGCTTTACTTACTCTCTTATGGAGGGAATGGGTCCTCAAGTAAGACTCCTGATTGATCAGAACCCCTCTTGACTTTAGCCTCATATTTATTTTGTATCTTTTATATTTACTTTTCTGAGTGTATATTGCTTGATCCCAGTAGAATTTAGGAAACATCAAGCATCTGCTACCATTTTACTTTTCTTTCAAGTTAGTGAAATATAAATGAAGTCATAAAAATAACATTTATAGAGGTCTCTAAAGGAAAAAAGCAAAAGTTGATAGATAGACTACCCTTTGCAACTTCTTCCAAATTAATCAAAGACTTACTCATTAACTAATCAAGACATAGGCACAAAATTCAGAGATACACAATTCTACACGAATTTGAATAGTACAGAGAAGAGTGAAATATTAGATATTCAGTATTCTAGGCCTTACTAAGTCAATATTAAAGTGTATAGTACTACCTCCAACTAATTAATAGATTTAATGCACTACTACTCAATATATTAATAGAAAACATCATAGAATTAGTTGAATTGATGACTATTTGTCAGAAGAAAGACAAAAAACTGTGAAAAAAATGATGACAAAGTAAAGGAGGCTTACATTGCTAGGTCTCAATTTTTCCATTATATAGTAATTATCAAAACTACATGGCATTGGATAAAAAAGTAGAAAAATAAATCATTGTGTCAGAATTAATAATCTCAAATTAGAGCTAATGGTCTATAAGAGAATAGTGTTTGATAAATTCAATATCATAAGCAATTGGGGAAATGAATCATTATTTCAATAAAATCTCATTATTTTAATATAAACCTTAAAAAATATGATGACAAAAATGGAATTTCATCCATAATACATAACAGATCCCATAATAAAGATCTTTTATAATCATAAAGAATTGAAAATTGACTATATCAATTGCTGTTATAGAGAATACAACATTCTTATTTACTCAACAAATAAAATGGAATTATAGAAAGAAAATAGATAGATTTAATCACAGGAACACTACCTGGTTTTTGTCAAGTAAGCAGCACATTTAGAATTAAAAGAAAACATATTGGGAAAGGCTGAAATCCAAAATCTGTAAGGTATTAATATAAGTGTCTAAGGTTATTTTTCAGTTGTCAAGCTTGCACTCAGTTTTCTCTGGATGATGCATGTTCTTGTGATTTCCCCCCCCCCCCTTGAATCCATGCTTCCCATTGAGTACACTGTTAAAGGCTATGAATTCACTTATAGAAATAAGAAACAAAATTTTTGAAAAGTGACTTGAAAAATTGATCATTTTGCCAAATAGTCAGAGAAATGAGAATTTAAACAAAACTCATTAAACTGACAAAGCTTGTTTAAAAAGATGAAATTTCATGTGGATGACATTGTGAAAAAAGCCACACACAATTACATAGCAGATTGTGTTATGAAGTAGTATAGCTTTTATGGAAAGCAATATGGTGTCATATGATAATAGTTAAAAAGAAAATATTCCTTTTGACCTGTTGATCCTCCTACTAGGACTCTATACTAAGGATATTAATAAAATGCCGAAAACCCCCTCTGCATCCAGATGCATTCAAGCTTTATTCAAAATGGCAAAAGCATTAGAAACAACCCATATGTACATTGATTTCAGTTCAATGACTAGAATAATTATGGCATATAAATGAGATGGAATGTTATTGCACCATTGATAATTCGTTGTTGTAATAGGTTGCAGCCTATTCACATTTCCATGCATCTACCACTCCATTGAGGGGCAGGAAGTGGTGCAATGATAGAGTGCTGAACCTGGAGTCAGGAAGGCATATCTTTCTGAATTCAAGTCTGGACTCAAACACTTACTAGCTGTGTGACCGGTGGCAAGTCACTTAACCCTATTTGCCTCAGTTTCCCCATCTGTAAAATGATCTAGAGGAAGAAATGGTATAGTATCTTTGTCCAGTAATTTATCTAGTATCTTTGTCAAGAAAGCCCCAAATAGAGGCACAAAGAACTGAACATAACTGAAAATGACTGAATAAAATCTCTCAATTGTCCTTTAAATGCACTCCTTTTTGATTCTTTAGAGATGGTAGTGTTCTATAACTCACAGCTTCATAAATGATGTCATCCAAACATGTCTGAGTGAAAAAATAAGATAACTGATTCTAGTAGTCTCAAAATTTAACCAAGAAGCGAGAAGAATGTCCAGGACATTGAGTAGAGACTCATGATGGTAAATTTAGGGGAGGACATTACAAGGAGTAGTTTAGACTGGTCTGGCACAGACTGGTTGTGATGAGCATCATTGAAAGGGATTCCTACATTCTTAGATCCCAGATTCATTTGAATATTTGAGGAAGAAATAATAAATATGAATTCTCTTGAAAATACTTAGTGATATAGAACCCAGAAAGCAGAGACAGAATAACATTCAAATGCTGACCACAATGATAGAGAAACGATAACAATAACAAAAGCAACATGATTTGAAAAAAAAATGTACAAGGGAAAAGCAGTTCAGAAAAAGACATAGAAACTAATAGGATGCCAAACTTAGTTCAAATTAAATGTAAATAATTGGATTTATAGTTATGATAAGTTATTTTCATGCTTAAATATATTGTTTATGATTACTCTATGTAGGGTAAATTAATTTTTTAAAAGCCAGATCATTCTCCCTCCCTCCCCCCCTCATAAAAGTTTCATTTGTCCAGTAGTTTTTCAGTTGTGTCTGATTCTTTATAACTCTACTTAAAGTTTCTTGCCAAAGATACTGGAATGGTTTTCCATTTCCTTCTCCAGTTCATTTTAGAGTTGAGAAACTAAGGTATATAGGATTAAGTGACTTGTCCAAGGTCACACAGCTAGTTAGTATCTGAGGCTAGATTTGATCTTAAATCCATCTGACTCTATGTAAAGCACTTTATTTACTGTGCCCTAGCTTCCTAGTCAGAGGCTATTTATTACCAGCAAAATGTGCACCAGGAGATTGTATTTGCTCTTTTGAACTCTGTCCATGGTGTAGAGGTTCAAATGGGTTTAATGATGTAAGATAATCCTTTAAATAAATTGGAGAGTTGGGTTGGTTTCTTTATTATATGTGACTTCTGGGTAAATTTGAAGGGCAACTGTTGGGAACACCTTGGAGCAATTCAACCTAAACTCCTTTTCATAGTATGTAAGGGTAAGGATGGACTGAATCAATAAATCGCTTTTACCCATTAGAGATAACACGATGCAGGAAAAGATCACTAGGCTTTGGAATCAGAAGATTTAGGTTCAAATCTTGATATAGTCACCTACTATTTCTGTGACCTTGGCTAAATAATTTCATCTTTAGAAAAAAAAAACCCACAACAACCCTTACTTAAATAAACCAACCTTACTTTCTGTCTTAATAACAACTCTAAGACAGAGAGGCAAAGACTAGGCAAACAGGTTAAGTGATTTGCCCAGGGTCACACAGCTAGGAAGTAGCTGAGTCCAGATCCAAATACCATTGCTCTCCACTCCAAATCTGGTGCTCTATCCACTACCCTACTCTGCTATTCTGACTTTCCTTACCCCCAACTAATTTTTCCTCTCTAGGAATCAGAATATCTTTATCTGTAAAATGAAATTTTTGGACTAGATTATGACTCACTAGATCCTTTCCAGTTCTAGATGTATACTCTTAAGATTTGTCTTTCAGAAAAAGCACACTATGGGAATTACTATACTTCTTTATTGCTTATCCTCATATTTATGGGCTTCCTTCTTTTGTCAAGAGGAAGCCAAAATTGCTCTTTGAGAAGTCACAAGACTGGGATTCATTCAACTCTAAAATTTATATAATGTTTTGCCTCACCACATAGATAATTAATGAAGACTAATACTTGACTAGATTTTTATATCACATTACACTGATTTTGTCATATATACAAATTATTATTATATCAATTATTAATATGTTTTCAACATGGATATAGTCACAAGTTTCATTTTTAAGAAACACAAACTCTTGGTCTTAATTAAGGATTTTTCTGAATTAATTTTTCATTTGCTGCAGAAAATAAAATGATTTGGTAATTTTATTTGATAAAGGCACTTGAAGAATATTGCTGTGAAGTCACTGGAAAGATTTGCAATTCCATAGAATTATAGCAAAAAGAAGGAATAGGATTCTTTTATTTCTAAAATCTTTATTTTTAACATTCAATGGGTTTATAGATTTCAGTATTCAATGAATTACAAAAATTTTCTGGTGAGATTTTCTTTAAAACTTCATCAATTCATTTAATTTTTAAATTTTATTTAAATGTTCTGCCAAAATAATTTTAATAATTATTTTATGGAATTTTAAAATCCATATTCTCTTTCTCCCACCTCTCCCCATTCCCCAGGATGGCAGATAAGATGATATAGGCTGTATATATTACCATACAATACATATTTCCCTCATGTGAAAGAAGACACTTGAATTAGAGAAAAATTCATGGAGGAAACAAAGTGAAGAATAGTATGCATGCTTCAATCTGCATCCAGACTCTATCACTTCCTTCTATGATGGTGGAGAGCCTTTTTTGTTATTAGCCCTGGGAGTTGTTCTAGATCCTTACATTGTTGATTATAGTTGTCATTAACAGTTGGCCAGCATTACTTGTACAATGATATCCTGATTCATCAATCAACTTCTAAATTTGATATTATAAAAAGTTCTTTGAGATTCATTATGTGTTATCATAACTATATTCTAATTAATTTTTTCTGTTAACTTATATTTTTATCATAAGACTTCTAAATGAAAAATGAATTACAAAATCCATAATTTTTATATATTCTAAAATTAGACTTATCAAGTAAAAACTTTTTCTAGTACCTCATACCATCAAAGAGTTTATCTTGCAATTTTTAGAGACTATGCCAATGGTTAGGCATCTAGGTGGTCCAATGGATAGGGTGCCAGTCCTGGAGGCAGAAAGATTTATCTTCCTGAGTTAATATCTGACCCCAGACACCTACTAGCTGTGTAACTCTGAACAAGTCACATAGCTCTGTTTGCCTCAGTTTCCTCATCTATAAAATGAGATGGAGAAAGAGATGGCAAACCACTCCAGTATCTTTTCCAGAAAATTCCCAAATGGATCATGAAGAATCAGATATGACTGAAAAATGACTGAGCTGAATAGCAATAAATGAGGAATTAGGCTGTGAAAATGACAAATATGGGAATATGCATTACATGATAGTGCATGTGACCTATGTGAAATTGCTTGCTATCTCAGGGAAGAGAAAGAAAAGTGAGGGAAAGAATTTGGAGCTCAAAATGTGAGAAAATGAATATTGAAAATTGCTTCTATGAGTAATTGGGAAAATATTACAGGAAAGATAAAACAAAGTAAAATGGGAATAATATATCTTCTACAATTAAAAAAAAAGGATTGTAAGCTTCTTGAATGCAGGGACTCTCATTGTTTTTATTTGTATTTGCATCCTGAACCCTTTCACAGAGTAGATGCTTAATAAATGACATAAAGAGGAATTAGGCTATGAATTCCTAGAGCACAGGATTTGTTTTTTGCCTTTTATTGTATTCTTGCTGCTTACTACATTAGGGACATTAGATGAATTTAATGTGTTTAATTTAAAATGTTAATATTAACACATTTAATAAATGCTAGTTGACGGATTGATTTTATGTTCTTTCAGGTCCAACCAAGCTAAAATCATTTGGAGTGTAAGCCATATAACAGATTTGACCTCATTGCCTGAGGACTAGCTAAATCCATCGAGAGCTTATCATCAGAAAGTTGGCCAAGAGATAATTCACTTTTTCAGCTTTAGCAACTCGTAAACCTATCTACAACAATTTAGAGTAGTTGAGACCTGCCATAGTGAAGTGTTGAAGTAACAAATTGTACTACTGTGACCTTTGAGTTCTCATATTAGGATTGAAGACTAGAAATAAAGGAACTAGACGAGAACTTTGGGAAACACATAACATTCTTGCCACAGTGCTATGAGATAGTAGTGTGGGTAGGAGGGGGTCCAGACATCCATTTGGACTCTACCCAAAAAAATGACAGCTGAATTTATTTGTCTTAATGATAATTTCATCCTTCAAAAGTTGGAAGAACTAATAAGGAGAAGTCCTCTTCTGATTATGATTTTCATGAACGAAGAAGAATTGGTGGTGGGGTTGAAATGTTAGAGGCACAGGGGAAAAGAAGCCATTCCATGTTATAATTTGTGATAGAGAAAGGGATGAAAGCCAGGAATAGTCTGCCATGTAGATTAGATTTGGGGAGAGGATTTCAGAGGGTTCAAAGAAAGGCTAAGTATAATCCCATGGACTAAAATGTTAGAGAAGTCAAAAGAGGAGGGATAAGAAGCAATCAAGAACGATATTTTGAAAGAACAATTAGAAATCACTCTAGTGAGGAGGAAAAGGGAACAGTTCCTAAGGAGTCTAAATGTGGATGTGCTTGAAACTGAGAAACTAAAACTTTTTAAAAGTTAGATATAGAAGATGGAGGCAAGCACAGGCATGAAACCATATTATAGTCCTGGAAGAATAGTAACAGGCCACTGGGTACTGGAAAATATTTAACAACCAGATTTTGAAGAAAATGTACATACATGCCTATATACATGCATATTAATGACATTTTAATTTAAATTGCATTACTAACATTTCCCAATCCCTTTATTAAGTCTAGATTATTGACACAAAAATAAATCAAAACCTGATTTGTAATATTTGCTGATTTCTGAGTTATGAATGCTCACATTGAAAATTTAATAATCTGTTCTCTGTAAGCCAATACAAGCTGGCTCCAGAATACTTCATGTGCCAGGCATACCAAAGATATGAATAAGCCAGGATTAATGAAGAAAGTTAAAGACATGAGCTAAGGCTAATGAGGAAACTAAAAAATATATGTTTTTAGGATACTCTGAAGAAAATAGATAGAAAAAACAGTGACCATTATTTACAGGGGATGGGATAATGAGAGCAAATGGCAGAGATGAAGTTTAGTCCTAATTTTCTTCTGTTTTTGTTTGTTTATTTTCTTTCTTTCTTTCTTTCTTTCTTTCTTTCTTTCTTTCTTTCTTTCTTTCTTTCTTTCTTTCTTTCTTTCTTTCTTTCTTTCTTTCTTTCTTTCTTTCTTTCTTTCTTTCTTTCTTTCTTTCTTTCTTTCTTTCTTTCTTTCTTTCTTTCTTTCTTTCTTTCTTTCTTTCTTTCTTTCTTTCTTTCTTTCTTTCTTTCTTTCTTCCAAGGAGAATGAGCGCTAGACTGGAAAGGACAGAAGAAAGTAGACTAATAGGAAGTTGATGAGAAGGAATGTAATATAATGGCCGAAGACCTGGCCTCATTCAAGTCCGGTCTCTGACCCCTACTGGTTGTAAAAGTCACTTAATGTCTCGGTGTCCCAGGCAACTCTGTAGGGATAGAAGTTGAAGAACATTTGCTGATTTGGACTGGTGGACAAGTTCCCTATCCAATAAAATCCTAGGTCTGGGCAAAAATGCAGGAGCACAGAAAAAATAACGAGCTGTTATGCAACATAAGGAGAGAGATAGTGAGAGTGCCTATGTGCCTTGAATTGTACAGTTAGGTGGACTCAGGACTCGTTGAATGTCTGAGCACAGAAAGTCCAGCCATTCATGGTTTTATGTGAGCTAGAATACAAGTCTTCAGTGGAGTACTCCAGGAACTTCTACTTGATCTGTTGCTGTTTTACACATACACACCACACACACATACACACTCACATGTGCATGTACACACACACATGCACACACCCACCCATTTTATCAGTGTCATGGATAAGATAGTGCTTTAGTAAATTTTTGGATGGCACAAACCTGGGCGGGATAGCTAATACACTAAATGACAGTTAGCATCCAGAAGAATCTTGGCAAGTTAGAGCTTTGTGTCCAATCTAATGAATTAAATTTGATAAGAATAAATAAACTTTAATTTTATCCTTAAATTTAAAAATTCAGCTTCACAATATAAAGTGTGGGAAGCATGGCTAGACTGCTTTTTTTTTCTGAAAAAATATCAGAGAGTTTTATTAGACTGCTAGCTCAATATAGGTCAGCAGTGTGATATGGCTGCCAAAAAGACAAAACAAAACAAAAAACTCAAACCCTAAAGCAATCTTAGGCTGCATTGAAAAGTGGACTATTCAGGAAAGAGGAAGCAACAGTCCAGTTGCACTGCTCTCGGTTCCCCACATCTAGAATATTGTTTTCAGCTCTGCACACTACAGTTTAGCAAAAACTTTGATAAAGTTCTGAATGTGCAGAAGAGGGCAACCAAGGTACTGAAGGACCTTAAGCCCAGGCCATCTGAAAACTAATGAAAGGAACTGGGAATGTTTAGCCAGTTGAAGGGAAGGTTTGGGTGTTGGGAGGAGGGTACATAATAAAATGAGATGATGCATATGAAACGCTTTGCCAACTTTAAAGAATGACATAAATGATAAATATGCTTATTAAAGGATATTTGAAGGGTTGTTATGGGGAAGAAAGATTAGAGTTGCTTTTCTTGACCCTGAGAGCAAACCTAGGAACAAAAGTTGAAAATTACAAAGAGGGGAGATATAAGAGGGGAAAAATTCTAATAATTAGAGTTGTATCAATGTGGAA
Source organism: Monodelphis domestica (assembly GCF_027887165.1). Classification (NCBI taxonomy): domain Eukaryota; kingdom Metazoa; phylum Chordata; class Mammalia; order Didelphimorphia; family Didelphidae; genus Monodelphis; species Monodelphis domestica. The sequence goes on from NC_077227.1 coordinate 71,522,288, forward strand.
TGAGCTCCCTCAGCAAATAGGAGGGTACAACTCAATAGAAACTTTCAAGCAGGGGGCAGCTGGATGGCTCAGTGAATTGAGAGCCAGGCCTAGAATTGGGAGGTTCTAGGTTCAAATCTGGCCTCAGACACTTCCCAGCTATGTGACCCTGGGCAAGTCACTTAACCCCCATTGCCTAGCCCTTACCACTCTTCTGCCTTGGAGCCAATACACAGTCTTGACTCCAAGATGGAAGGTAAGGGTTTTAAAAAAGAAAGAAAGAAAGAAAGAAACTTTCAAGCTAAGTTTTGGATGGCCACTTGTTGGGTATATTATAGGGGCCATTCCTGTTCAAGTATGAGTAGCATTAGATGACCTTTGAGGTATCAACTAGCTCTTAGAATCTGTATAATTCTATTTCTAATTGAAATTTTGAGGAAACTTTTTTCCTATGAGGAAATATTCGGAATACAGATCCCCTTTGTTTTACAGACAACGAAACTCAGGCCTAAAATGGCTTAACTGAATTAAGGAAGGTCATACTGGTAATAAGCATAGAGACAAGAGTTGAACTCAGATCCTCAATCTAAATCCAGTAGGCTTTCTATTAAACTACTCTGCCTTCTATAACAGTTGCTTTTTCTTTATCAAGGGGTTGTTATAAAGAAAGTTCTTTGAAAATCTTAAAGGGCTATAAAGGAGTTTTTAATTTGGAGGTATAAAGATTAAAATTTAGGAATATGGGGAGACTGAGGCAGGTAGAAATTAGTTTCTCTCTGCAAGGAGTATTATATTTTTTAGAGGTTTATTAAAGGTTAAAGATTAAAGAATATACAAGTAAGAAACATGTGCCTAGGCCAGAGGCCTAGACAAAATAACCTCACATCATGGAAGAGACTCACCTGCTCCAAAACGGAAGTCCAAAAGAGCCAAGAGCCCCCCAAAAGCCTTTGAATCAGCTTAAATACCTTCTCGATCTCGGCCCAGGTGAGATTACAAGGCATTCTGGGGAAGTGGAGCAAAGGCTCATGGGGATTGTAGTCCTGTATTCGAGTCTATTTTTCACAGAGGGAAAGAGTCTTGATTAACTTGTTGAAACTGAAGTTTTAGTGATTTTAATGTATTAGCTCTTACTGAGTAATTAACTTTTTTGAAGAGGACAGGGAAAGGCTACTACTTATCCTAGCAAAAAGATATAAATGGTTGAATTTCAGGCCTCTCAGTGTCTGGAAAGGGATGATGTTTCCATGACTCAGTCACAATAAACAAACAATTATATACGTGCAAGATATACGAGGCAAATGGGAGGCAAAATCACTAGCACTGATTTAGACCAAGAAGATCTCTTTTAGAAGGGGACATTTGACCTAAGACTTGAAGGAAGTCTTTTTAATCTACATCCAAATCCAGCACTGAGCTCTGTCTTCGGCATCCCAGTCTTTCCTGTGTCATTCACGTGCCTGGGCATCCTTGTGGCCAAAGGTTAAGGCAATGGGGATGAAATAGAGAGGAAGATGACCAGGGGTCAAGACAGAGTTGATCCCCATTCAGGCTCATTACCATTCTATCCTTAAATATTAGTGATACAACTCTGTCAATCCTCTACATGACTAACTTCAGTGATTTTCAGAAAGCCATCTGATTTGCCTGACATTCCATGCCAACATTTGTTGAGTAAGCCTCCAATATAAACAGTGGTGTCTTTCATAGGACTGGAGGAAAACCAACCTTGCTTGGTCTGAGGGCTCAGAACACCATCCGCTACACAACATGAGGGCTGAGAGGGAGGGCCAGCTGAGGCCAGGATCTTCAGACAGATGCATACAAAGGGAACTTCATGGCTGGGAAAACTTTTGGCTGAGAACCGAGATGACTGGGCAGCCAAGGACCTCTCAGCCTGACACTGTTCCTAGGCAGGCAGGATGGCAGTGGAGCTCTCAGGCCTTAGAGATGGGCTGGGTCTTTGCTTTGGACAACTCAGTGAGCTATCCATGAATAGAGCTGGTCATTCATCTGCCCTTTGCTGATTTTAGAGGCTCCATTCTTGCATGTGAGGTACCTGGGAAAAGCAAAAACATTTCTGGTTTGTATCTTCTAGGAGTTCTGTGTAGCCACTATTTGGGGGTTAATGCTATGGGTGGGGTGGGGCTGGAGGGTGTCAGGATACTGTAGTAGTATTGTCCTGTCTATTGCTCATATTGAAGTTTGATGGAGAAGAGAGAGAAGGTGAGTTTGGGGGAAGAGAGGTCACAGAACTTTGCTTTGCACTCACTCCCATATTTAAAGTCATTTCTCAATAGTTCTTGCATTTTCTGGTGGATAGTGACACCACCCAAGTCTTTATTTAGGGCTAAGGTCTCAGGAAACAAAGCTTACTCCTCCATCTGCTTTCTGGTCTTGTCCAGTCATAGTGTACACACAGGTTTATCAAGAAAACACCTTTGCTACTAGTAATTGTTTTAAGTTGCAAAGTCTTGTCTCAGTCCTTGGCATACTAGAAGCTGAAACTATACAATGTAACCCGAGCTATTCCAAGGGGTTTCAGTTCTACCCAAGCCCTTCTGGTCTCTTTGGCACTGGTGTATCATGTCAACTCTAGCCAATACTATCTTGACTTGAATCCCAGATCCCAATTGGCTCTTCTTTTTCACTTAAGTTTGTATTCTTTGTTTTCCTTCCTTCAAATTTCCTGTCTTGGATCTTGTCTATTACTTTTTCAGTGCCCTCTTTCTATTCCTAGTTGAATGAGCCCCATCTTCCTCATTACTGGTCCCAAAGGAAATTGCATCTATCTCTTAGCTGAGGACAGGATATTTTCTCCTAGAACTGTAGTACTCTGTAAGAACAATGAAAGTCTCCCTTACTCAACTTAGTCCCCTGTCTATACCGTGTGGCCCATAGTCATCATCAATGACAAAATTCTATTTCATTCTGGCAGCCTGGAAAGAAGAGTCTACCAGTCAGTCTTTTCTAGCTTGACTCTTGACTATTCCCATTCTCAGAGTGATTAAAATGAGGATAAAGAAGAGATAATCCCTATTCCAAAATCAATGGTCACACTCCTGCTTTCACTATTGAGCAGAACTGCCTGATTATACAAATTCCCAAGTCTTTTCTCCCTATATTCACTGAATCCAAACCCCTGAATATGTACCTAACTTTTGCTTGTGTTTGCTACCTTCTGTCCAATGTGGCTTTCTGGGTATTGACTCTGGCCTGCATGTTCAGGCTCCACACCCCATCTAGCTTATGTCATGCGGCCAGTGTTTCATGACTAGCATGGCTTGGCAAAGTGGACTTTGAACTTGGTGTTGAAAGTAGAAGAAAGTAGGCAGCATCACACCCTATTACAGATATTGGAAGTGAAAGAAAGAAGGATGATAAGATGTTCTCTGGACATACCAATTCATTAATACCACCTTTGTTCTCAGTTTTGATTTAGTGGTGTCTACCATTTTTTCTTAACCCTTATTTTTATACTAATTGACAAACTCCAATACCCTTCCCCCAGAGACTGATCTGAGAGCCTCGCTGACTGAGCTCCAAGGGCAAAGGCTGCAACAAACTACAGGCAACAACCTTTTTTTTTTTTGAAAAAAATTTTAAATTAGTCAATTTAGAAGATTATTTCTTGGTTACAAGAATCATATTATTTCCCTGCCCTCCCCCATCCCTTCCTGTAGCCAATGTGCAATTCCACTAGGTTTTACATGTGTCCTTGATCAAAACCTATTTCCATGTGGTTGATGTTTGCACTGGGATGGGCATTTAGAATCTACATTCCCAATCATATGCCCCTCTTCCCATGTAATCAAGCAGTTCTTCTTCTTCTGTGTTTCTACCCCCACAGATTTTCCTCTGAATGTGGATAGTGTTCTTTCTCATAGATCCCTCTAAGTTGTTCTGGATTACTGCATTGCCACTAATGGAGAAGTCCTTTATGTTTGATAGTACCGCAGTGTATCAGTCTCTGTGTATAATGTTTTCCTGGTTCTACTCCTCTCGCTCTTCATCAATTCCTGGAGGTCCTTCTAGTTCACATGGTATTCCTCCAGTTCATTATTCCTTTGAGCACAATAGTATTCCATCAACAAAATATACTACAATTTGTTCAGCCATTTCCCAATTGGAGGGCATCCCCTCATTTTCCAGTTTTTTGCCACCACAAAGAGTAGAGCTATGAATATTCTTGTACAAGTCTTTTCCCTTATTACCTCTTTGGGGTATAAACCCAGTAGTGCTATGGCTGGACCAAAGGGCAGGCAATCTTTTTTTTTTTAATTTTAATATTATTTTATTTGGTCGTTTTCATACATTATTAACTGGAAACAAAGATCGTTTTCTTTTCCTCCCCTCCCCTCCCCCCCCCCCACCTTTCCCTCTCCCATAGCCGACGCATGATTCCACTGGTTATCACATGTGTTCTTGACTCGAACCCATTTCCCTGTTGTTGGAGTTTGCATTATAGTGTTCATTTAGAGTCTCTCCTCAGTCTTATCTCCTCCAACCCTGTAGTCAAGCAGTTGCTTTTCAGCGGTGTTTTTACTCCCACAGTTTATCCTCTGCTTGTGGGTAGTATTTTTTTTTAGATCCCTGCAGATTGTTCAGGGATTGCATTGATACTAATGGAGAAGTCCATCACCTTCGATTGTACCACAATGTATCAGTCTCTGTGTACAATGTTTTCCTGGTTCTGCTCCTCTCGCTCTGCATTACTTCCTGGAGGTTGTTCCAGTCTCCATGGAACTTCTCCACTTTATTATTCCTTTTAGCAAAATAGTATTCCATCACCAACATATACCACAATTTGTTCAGCCATTCCCCAATTGAGGGGCATCCCCTCATTTTCCAATTTTTGGCCAAAGGGCAGGCAATCTTTTAGCACCCTTTGGGCATAGTTCCAAATTACAGGCAACAATTTTGACAACAGGACAGGAAACCCAGCTCCTTTTCAGCCTCTGCTGTCAGCCAGGGAAGATAAGACTACCTGATCAAATAGCAGAACAGAGAGGAAGCCCTTTCAAGACAGAATAGTCCCAGATCCAGGACAAAACGAGAGGGGCAAGACTATAGGCAACTACAGGGGGATAAGAAGGGTAAAATATGAATAAACAGCAGAAAAAGAACATAGAAATTACAATTGACAGCTTCTATCCAGGCAATGAACAAAGAGTAAATGAAACAGAGGAGGATCAAGGAACTCCAAGAAAAAACACAGAAATTCCATCAAATTGGACATAGGCATTGGAAGAACTCAAACCATAATTCAAAAAACAATTAAGAGAGGCAGAAGACAGCTGGGAAAAGAACTTAAAAAGCAAAATAAATCATCTGGAAATGGAATATAGTGTTTTGAAAGCCAAAATTAGTCAGCTCAAAAATGAGGCAAAGGAGATGAAAGTGAGGCAAAGATGAAAGATGATCTCCAAAGAAAATCAGACCAGAAGGAGAAGGATGACCAAAAAGCCAGGGATGAAATCCAGTCTTTAAAAAAATAGAATAAAACAACTAGAAGAAAATGACTTCACAAGGCAGAAGGACACTATAAAACAAAATCAAAAGAATGAAAGAATTGAGGAACATGTGAAACACCTCATCCACAAACCAGATGATTTAGAAAACTGGTCCAGGAGAGACAACTTGAGAATCATTGGTCTACCAGAAGATCATGACAAAAGAAAAAAGTGCCAACATTCTAGAGCAAAAGGTAAAAGTGGAGATTTAAAGAATCCTCAGATCACCTCCTGTACTTAATCTCCAATTGACAACACACAAGGAATGTTAGAGCCAAATTCAAGAAATACCAGATCAAGGAGAAAATGTTACAAGCTGCTAAAAAGAAGTCATGCAGATACCATGGAACCACAGTGAGGATAACACAGGATCTGACTGCATCTACACTGAAGGACCAAAAGGCATGGAATATGATAGTCTGGAAAGCAAGGGAACTAGGTTTACAACCAAGAATCAACTACCCAGCAAAACTGACTATATTCTTACAGGGGAAAGTATGGTCCTTTAACAAAATAGAAGACTTTCAAGCATTCATAAAGAAAAGAGCAGACCTGAACAGAAAATCTGATGGACAAAAACAGAACTCAAGAGAATCATCAAAAGGTAATTAAGAAAGGGGAAAAAACAAACAAACAAACAAAAAAATCCCAACACTTTTTTTAAGGGACCCAAGAAGATAAAAATGATATGTATCCCTATAAGAAAAGAGGATATTGGTAACTCTTAAAAATTGTTATTATCACCTGAGTAGCTAGAAGAATTATTCTTAGAGGGAACAGTGACAAACTGTATAGGATAAAATGCTAAGACATAAATATTCTTATAGATATATGTATGCATATATATATATATACATATATAAACTAGAGGTAAAAAAGAGGCTAATACTAAGAGAAATTGGAAAAGAAACAAAATGGGGTAAATTTATATGTCATAAAGAAGCACATGGTAGGACTGGGGGAGAACACCAATATATTGGAAGGGTAAAGAGGTCGGAGAGAGGAAATACTTAATTCTTATGTGTATTGAAATTGACCCAAAGAGGGAAGAACAACCAAAGCCACTGGGGCAGAGAATTGATTTGTGCCCTATAGAGAAGTAGAAGGTTAACAAATGGATTGGTGAGGAGGGAAGCAATACAAGGGGGGGGGTCATTTAAAAAGACCATAAAAAAATAAGAGGGGAATTAGAAGGGAGGAGTAGTAGAAAGGGAAGTAAAATAAAGGTGGGAATTAGGGGGACTGATTAAAAACAAAACACTGGTGTAGAAAGAAATAGTGAAAGAAGAAAGGACAGGGCTAGGAGTGGAAATCAAAATGTTGGGTAATACACAGTTGGTAATCATAATTCTGAATGTGCATGGAATCAACTCACCCATAAAATGCAAGTGAATACCAGAGTGGATTAGAAACCAAAACTCTATCATATACTATCTATAAGGAACACACACCTATGATAAGCCCGAAGATCCCAGCTTTTGGGACCTAAATCCACTATTTGATAAAAACTGCTGGGAAAATTGGAAGACAGTATGGGAGAGATTAGATTTGGATCAGCATCTCATACCCTATACCAATATAACCTGAGAATGGGTGAATTAGGTGAACACAGAATAGTATACATGTCAGATCTTTGGGAAAGGAAAGATTTTTAAAACCAATCAAGAGCTAGAAAAAAAATCACAAAATGTAAAATAAATAATTTTTCTCATGTCAAATTAAAAAGATTTTGTACAAACAAAACCAATGCAACCAAAATTAGAAGGGAAGCAACAAATTGGGAAACAATGTTCATAACCAAAACCTTTGAAAAAGGTCTAATTACTCAAATTTATAAAGAGCTAAATCAATAGTACAAAAAACCAAGCCATTCTTCAATTGATACAAGGGCAAGGGACATGAATAGGCAATTTTCAGTTAAAGAAATCACAACAATTAAAAAGCACATGAAAAAATATTCTAAATCTCTTATAATCAGAGATGCAAATCAAAACAACTCTGAGGTATCACCTCACACCTAGCAGATTGGCTAACATGACAGCAATGGAAAGTAATTAATGCTGGAGGGGGTGTGGCAAAATTTGGGACATTAATGCATTGCTGGTGGAGTTGTGGATTGATCCAACCATTCTGGAGGGCAATTTGGAACTATGCTCAAAGGGTGCTAACAGACTGTGCCTTTTGATCCAGCCATAGCACTGCTGGATAATAAGGGAAAAGAGTTCTAAAAAATATTCATAGCTGTGTTCTTTTTGGTGGCAAAAAATTGATAAATGAGGGGATGCCCTTCAATTGGGGAATGGCTGAACAAATTGTGGTATATGTTGGTGATGGAATACTATTGTGCTCAAAGGGATAATGAACTGGAGGAATTCCGTGTGAACTTGAATGACATCCAGGAATTGATGTGGAGTGAAAGGAGCAGAACCAGGAGAACATTGTACACAGAGACTGATACACTGTGGTACACTTGAATGTAATGGACTTCTCCATTAATGGTAATCAGTGATCCTGAACAACCCAGAGAGATCTATGAGAAAGAACACCATCTACATTCAGAGGGAAAACTGTGAGAGTAGAAACAAAAAAGAAAAACAACTGCTTGATTACATGGGTTGAGGCAATATGATTGGGGATATAAACTCTTAACGAACATTCAGTGCAACCATCAACAACATGGAAATATGTTCTGATCAAGGACAAATATAATACCCAGTGGTATTGTGTGTTGGCTATGGGAAGGGGAGGGGGAGGGATGGAAGGGAATGGATATGATTCTTGTAACCAAGGAATAATCTTCTAAATTGACTAAAAAAAAATTAAATTAAATAAATACACACATACACACACACGAGGAAGGTAGACACACATAGGGTAAAAGTAAGAGAATGGAGCCAAATTTATTGGGCATCAACTGAGAGAAAAAGAAAGCAGGAGTCACAATCATGATATCTGAGAAATCCAAAGTAAAAATAGATCTAGTCAAAAGAAATAGGGAAGGTAATTACATCCTAATAAAAGGCAGTATAGACAGTGAGGAAATATCAATACTCAACATGTATGCACCAAATGGCATAGCATCCAAATTTCTAAAGGAGAAACTAGTGGCATTCAAGGATGAAATAAATAGAAAAACTACACTAGTGGGAGACCTGAACCTTCCTCTATCAGAACTTGATAAATCAAACCAAAAAATAAATAAAAAGAGGCAAGAGAAGTGAATGAAATCTTAGAAAAATTAGAGTTAGTATATGTGTGGAGAAAAATAAAAAGGGACAAAAAAGAATAAACCTTCTTTTCAGCAGCACATGGTACATTCTGTAAGATAATTTTAGCATTGTGACTTGAAAATCTAAATTAATTGGTCACCAGGGAAAATCCAAAACAATAAAATACCCGTCAACTGGAAATTATGGTGATTTTAATTAATATAGGGAGAAGTAATTAAGGAGAAGAGAAAGAGTGAGAGGAAAGAGTTAATTTAAACTGCTCCAGCTCAGGTTGAATCAAGCAGTAGTTAAAGGCCTTGGCCAAAGTGGCCTCCCTGAGTCCAAGGGAAAGGGAGTCAGTCTTATCACTCACCATGAGACCCTCTCAAGGAAGCTGCTCGAGGGAGATCTTCCAGGTTCAATTCTTCCTCTGAACTGCCCTCGCTGAACTGACTTTTAGCTGCTCATATAGACCTCCTTTTAAAGATCTTTTCTCTTGTGTCAACTCCCGTAAATTTTCACATCTACCAATCACAGTAGACACTTTTCTCCAGGACTGCCCATTCTTTAGTTCTCACCTTCTTTGATTAGATTTTCTCCAGGACTGTCCACTCTTTAGTTCTTGCCTTCTCTGGTTAGATTATATCTTTTGAGCTACTTCACATTTCTTTGTTAAGTTCACCTTTTGTTAATTACTTGACCCTTTTGTGATTAATTTAACCTATATAGTTACTTAACATCTTTTTTGTATTAGATCTAAAAATAGACAGCTTAAAGTTCTAGCTTCACTATAAGGTATGAGTTAAGTACCTTCATTGTTAAATCAGGAGTTTACAGCTTTATCTTCCCCTAAAGTACTGTCTGAGTAGGGTGGAATAATTTTTAAAGTTTCACAATTCACAACAATTGACCATATGCTAGGGCATAAAAACATTGCAAAGAAGTGCAAAAGAGCAGATATAATAAATGCAATCTTCTCAGACCACAATGAAATGAAAATAATAATTAGTAAGGGTATATGGAGAGGAAAATAAAAATTAATTGGAAATTAAATAATATGATTCTCCAAAACCAATTAAATAACAAATCATAGAAAGAATGAATAATTTCATTAAAGGAAATGACAATGATGAGACATCCTTTCAAAATCTATGGGATGCATCCAAAGCTGTACTCAAGGCTGAAATTTATATCCCTGAGTTTATATATTAACACATTAGGGAGGGTAGAGGTAAAAAAATGAGGCATGCTAATCAAAAACTTGAAAATGAACAAAATAAAACCCCCCAGATGAAAATAAATTAGAGATCCTAAAAATTATAGGAGAAATTAATAAAATCGAAAGTGAAAGAACTATTGAATCAATAAATAAGACTAGAAGCTGGTATTGTGAAAAAAAATGAAATAGACAAAGTACTGGTCAATCTAATAAAAAAAGGAAAGAAGAAAACTAAATTAACAGTATCCAAGAGGAAAAGGGAGACGTCACCTCCAATGAAGAGGAAACCAAGGCAATCATTACAAATTACTTTGCCCAATTATATGGCAATAAATACAGCAATCTAGGCGATATGGATGAATATATACAAAAATACAAACTGCCTAGACTAACAGAAGAAGAAATAGAATTCTTAAATAATCCCATATCAGAAAATGAAATCCAACAGGCCATCAAAGAACTCCCTAAGAAAAAATCCCCAGGGCCCGACAGATTCACAAGTGAATTCTATCAAACATTCAGAGAACAGTTAATCCCAATACTATACAAACTATTTGACATAATAAGCAAAGAGGGAGTTCTACCAAACTCCTTTTATGACGCAAACATGGTACTGATTCCAAAACCAGGCAGGTCAAAAACAGAGAAAGAAAATTATAGACCAATCTCCCTAATGAATATAGATGCAAAAATCTTAAATAGGATACTAGCAAAAAAATTCCAGCAAGTGATCAGAAGGGTCATCCACCATGATCAAGTAGGATTTATACCAGGGATGCAGGGCTGGTTCAATATTAGGAAAACCATCCACATAATTGACCACATCAACAAGCAAACCAACAAAAATCACATGATTATTTCAATAGACGCAGAAAAAGTCTTTGATAAAATACATCTATTCCTATTGAAAACACTAGAAAGCATAGGAATAGTAGGGTCTTTCCTAAAAATAATAAACAGTATATATCTAAAACCATCAGCCAATATCATCTGCAATGGGGATAAACTAGACACATTCCCAATAAGATCAGGAGTGAAACAAGGATGCCCATCATCACCTCTACTATTTGACATTGTACTAGAAACACTAGCAGTAGCAATTAGAGAAGAAAAAGAAATTGAAGGCATCAAAATAGGCAAGGAGGAGACTAAGCTATTGCTCTTTGCAGATGACATGATGGTCTACTTAAAGAATCCTAGAGATTCAACCAAAAAGCTAATTGAAATAATCAACAACTTTAGCAAAGTTGCAGGATACAAAATAAACCCGCATAAGTCATCAGCATTTCTATACATCTCCAACATAGTTCAGCAGCAAAAACTAGAAAGAGAAATCCCATTCAAAATCGCCTTAGACAAAATAAAATACCTAGGAATCTATCTCCCGAGACAAACACAGGAACTATATGAACACAACTACAAAACACTCTCCACACAACTAAAACTAGACTTGAGCAATTGGAAAAACATTAACTGCTTATGGGTAGGATGAGCCAATATAGTAAAAATGACCATTCTACCCAAACTTATCTATCTATTTAGTGCCATACCCATGGAACTTCCAAAAACTTTCTTTACTGATTTAGAAAAAAAACAATAACAAAGTTCATTTGGAATAACAAAGGATCAAGGATATCCAGGGAAATAATGAAAAAATAATACAAAGGAAAGGGGCCTTGCAGTCCCAGATCTCACACTATATTGCAAAGCAGCAGTCATCAAAACAATTTGGTATTGGCTAAGAGATTGAAAGGAGGATCAGTGGAATAGATTTGAGGGAAGTGACCTCAACAAGACAATATATGATAAACCCAAAGATCCCAGCTTTTGGGTCAAAAATCCACTATTCGATAAAAACTGCTGGGAAAACTGAAAGACAGTGTGGGAGAGATTAGGATTAGATCAACACCTCACACCCTACACCAAGATAAATTCAAAATGGGTTACTGACATGAACATAAAGAAGGAAACTATAAGTAAATTAGGTAAACACAGAATACTATACATGTCAGACCTTTGGGAAGGGAAAGACTTTAAAACCAAGCAAGACATAGAAAGAGTCACAAAATGTAAAATAAATAATTTCGACTACATCAAATTAAAAAGCTTTTGTACAAACAAAACCAATATAACTAAAATCAGAAGGAAAGCAACAAATTGGGAAGCAATCTTCATAAAAACTCTGACAAAGGGTTAATTACTCAAATTTACAAAGAGCTAAATCAATTGTACAAAAAATCAAGTCATTCTCCAATTGATAAATGGGCAAGGGACATGAACAGGCAGTTTTCAGATAAAGAAATCAAAACTATTAATAAGCACATGAAGAAGTGCTCTACATCTCTTATAATCAGAGAGATGCAAATCAAAACAACTCTGAGGTATCACTTCACACCTAGCAGATTGGCTAACATGACAGCTATGGAAAGTAATGAATGCTGGAGGGGATGTGGCAAAGTAGTGACATTAATTCATTGCTGGTGGAGTTGTGGACTGATCCAACCATTCTGGAGGGCAATTTGGAACTATGCCCAAAGGGCGATAAAAGACTGTCTGCCCTTTGATCCAGCCATGGCACTGCTGTGTTTGTACCCCAAAGAGATAATAACGAAAAAGACTTGTAGAAGAATAGCTGCGCTCTTTGTGGTGGCCAAAAATTGGAAAACGAGGGAATGTCCATCAATTGGGGAATAGCTGAAGAAATTGTTGTATATGTTGGTGATGGAATACTATTGTGCTAAAAGGAATAATAAAGTGAAGGAATTCCACAGAGATTGGAACAACTTCCAGGAAGTGGTACAGAGTGAAAGGAGCAGAACCAGGAAAACATTGTACACAGAGACTGATACATTGTGGTACAATCGAAGGTAATGGACTCCTCCACTAGGGACAATGCAATGTCTCTGAACAATCTGCAGGGATCTAAAAAACACTATCCACAATCAGAGGATAAACTGTGGGAGTAAAAACACCGATGAAAAGCAACTGCTTGACTACAGGGGTGGAGGGGATATGACTGAGGAGAGACTCTAAATGAACACTCTAATGCAAATACCAACAACATGGAAATGGGTTCCAACCAAGAACACATGTGAAACCCAGTGGAATTGTGTGCCGGCTATGGGAGATGTGGTGGGAGGGGGTTGGGGGAGGAAAAGATAATGATCACTGTTTCCAATGAATAATGTTTGTAAATAACCAAATAAAATAATGTTTAAAAAGTCAAAAAAATTGACCTTCAACAAAAAGGCATCTATAGCATTAAGTTTTTTAATTAAATGTGGATTAAATTAAATAGAAAAATAAATAGTAAAACTATAATAATTTGAGGACCTTAATGTATCTTTTCACAGTTAGAAACATCTAATAAAATGATAAATGAAGAAAAAGTTAAGGATCTGAACTGAATTTGAGAAAAGTGAGATATGTCCATTACCAAATAAAAATAAAAATAACTATACATATATAAATATTGTTGTGCATAGCACTTCTTAAAACTAAATATATACCAGGACTTAAAATTTTTAGAAAAAAATACAGAAAATGACAATTTAAACCCTATCACATATTGATCACAATTGGTAAATATAATTAATAAAGAGCTTTTAAGGAAAAGATTTAAACCAAAATTTAGATTAAAACACTAATTGGTGAGTCAAAGGACAAATAGGAATAATAGGCAATTTCATTAAAGAAACTGTATAATGAAGCAATATATAAAAGCTTTTGTGATGCTTCCAAAGCAGTATTGAGGGGAAATTCATATCTCAAAATACTTTCATTAACAAAAGAGACAAAGAATGAATCATCTAATTGACCATGCATCTAAAAATCAAGAAGGAAAGAAATAAAAAGAAAAAGTAAGCCCCAAAGTAGAAATTCCAGAGATGAAAGAAGAAATAAAACTTAAAACAAAAAAGTAGAATTTTTTTTCTTTTGGAAAACAGCAACAAGAAGTAATAGAATAGATATGGAGTCAGGTAATCTGTTAACAAAAAGAGAGGAAACTAGATAGAGAGGTTACATACTCATGAAGCATATTTTTTTGAACATCACCAGTGTGGAATTTTTTTTTCTCAACCAGTTATGTCTTTAACAGAGGTTTTATTTTTCTTGCTTTCTAAATGTGGAGATGAATGAGGAGGAACAGAAGAAGGACTTTCATTGATCAAAAAAAAATTAAATTAAGCTAAAAAGGAGAAAAAAAGAGAGGAAACCCAAATTGGCAGTGTCAAAAATGAAAAAAAGAGAATTAGCATCTGGAGAGGAAATAAATTATTAGAAGTTACTTTGCTTAATCCTATGGTAACAAACTAATAAATTAAGTTAAATGGATGAATATTTACCCAAACATAAAACACCTGATCAACACAACAAGCAACAGAAAGCTTAAGCTAATTTTAGAAAAATGAAATTGAACAAGCTATAAAGGAATTCTTAAGGGAAAATAAAGCAAGCAAGTATTCCACCAAACATTTAAAAACAATCAATTCCAATATTGCATGAATTGTTTGCAACAAGAAGAAAAAAAATTTTCTGTTAAAGGGAAACAAAACTCTTTTTTTATGAAATAAATATGATTTGCTACCTTACCAAAAAAGAGCTACATCAGAAGAAGAAAATTATTTACCAATATTTCTAGTGAATGTGGGTTCAAAAATGTCAAATCAAAAATTATCAGTAAAACATATGTAAAATATTATAGAATATGATCAGATTGATTTTATCAGGAATCTGAGTGGTCTACTAACATAAAAATTATGAATGTAATAGATCACATTTATTGGTAAAAACATATCATCAATAGATCCCGGAAAGTTTCTAATGAAATACAACTTTTGTGATAAAAATAATTTAAAAGCATAAGAATAAACTGTCTATTCTTTAATATGCTAAATGGAATCAATCTAAAATGAAGAGTTAGCATTATTAATAATGACAATGGGATATAGATTTTTCCAGTAAGATCTGGGTAAAGCAAGGATGTCTATTGTCATTACAGTTTTTGATAGGGTTCTAGAAATATTCTTTATAACTGTAAGACAAGTAAAAAGAAACTAATGAACAGCATTGTTTAAATGGAAACAAAAGTATCACTTTTTGCAGATAATGTTTTGCTTAGAAAAGCCTAGAGATTCAAATAAACTGTATTTGAAATAATTAGCAGCTTCTGTTACATTCAAGTAAAGTATCAAGACAGAAAAAAGAAACATTTAAAAAACCTTCAAAAGTTATTAACCCTTCTGTACCATATCAACAAAACAATAGAAAATCACTTTAGTAGAAAGAAGGGAAGCAATTGGCAAAGGGGTTTTTACCTTAGTCTGGAGGTGATTAGAGAAGAGAAAGAATTCCTTCAGCTTCTCATCAAACTCGGAGGACTATGGGAATGTAAGTTAGGAGCAATGAGAAGGACATCCACTATGGGAAAATGAAAGAGTGCTATTAAATAATTTTCTCATGTGTATATGGTGAGAGACAGGGATTTCATAATGAATTTTATTTGAAGACCATCTGACATTAATGATTTTTTTATTTTCTAAGCTTCATCTCTCTTTAGGAGAGGAATATATGTCCTAGAGACCAGGACAGATCAGAATGATTCCTATGAAACGTTACTGCATCCTTCATGAATTGATATTTCTGGGAGTAAAACATAGTAGAAGGTCCCACCAAAAAAAGAAGGGGAAGGTAGGATTATACTGAGGTCTACAAATACACAAACATAGAAATTAGATGGAAAAAGCAGTTTGCATTTGATACTTTGTAAATCTTATGAAGAATGTAGAATAAAGAAAGAATATATGAATATACACAATGGATGCTCAATTTTATAAGCAACATTGAAAGACCTAAGACCTTTGATGAACACAATGACCAAATATTCTAGAGGATTGATGAAACATGTCTCCCATCATTTGACAGAAGTATGATAGACGCAGAAAGCAGATTGAAGTGCTTATTTTTTGGACATGATCAATGCTTGACTATGGCTAAAAGTTTATAGTTTTTATTTTTCTTCTCTTTTTCTAATGAAAAGAGGAATGGAAGGAAGAGAAAACAGATTTTGTTAATGGAAAAATAAAATGAAATTTATAAATTCCTTTTACATTAGAAGGTGATAGAAATGAGGAGAGTGACAAAATAAATTAATACTTATTGGAAAAGTGCAGTGGAAAATATTATTCAGACTTAGAACTTGGACTGGGAAAAGCAAGGTTCAAAATGGTGGTTGGAGATTAGTAGACTTTTCAAAAAGGTAGAGAAATGACCAATTTAAGTAAACTTAAGGAACTTGGAATAAAACAGGTAAATAGGATGACAAGAGGAGCCGATGGGAATAGACTAATGGTGCATGAAAAAATAATTTTTGAAGCAACTTGATGAATTAAAAGAAAGATGAGGACAAAAATAAATATACAAGATATAATTAAAGGAAAATAAATAAATAATCAATATTGACCCCAAGGAATAGATGAAGAAATAAGACTCTCTACTTTTATTGGAGAATTGAGGAATTATGGTTTTAGAATGTTGCATATACTTAAGAAATGAATGTTGTCAATCAATTTTGCTCAATTTTTAAAAGAGAAAGAAGAGAGGTAGGAAGGGGATAGCTGAAAAAAAAAAACAAACAAACCCAAACCCAAATCCAAACCCCTGTGAGATTAAAATAAAAAGCATCAATATAACAAAGAAAAAGAAATTTCTAGAAACAATCTTCCAGTTACCATATGACCACTGGAAAAATGAGGTTTATGGGCTTGACTTTGAAAGAGAATCGGAGCAAAAGCATTTGACCTTCAGAGTTCTTATACTCCACTTTGCTCCTGCTGTCTTGCCTGGTTTCAACCCTATGGAATAACATGACCCCCTCAGGATAAACTCATCATTTCCAAATTCACCACTATACTTCTTCCTTAAGCTTTCTGTCCCCTCTGTTTGGAGGGCCAGAGGTCAGAGTGTCAAACTCCTCCCAATGCCTTCCTTTAAAGAGAGCAGAAACTGGACTTTCAGATCACTGCACTTTGTATCTGCTGCCCTACCTGGTTGCAACTCCATAGAAAAAGATGGGGGTACTCTCTGGTGTTCCAAATTTTCCCCATCTCCTTTCCTCCTTCCTTTTGTATGCTATCACCCTCTTTAGATTGTAAGCTCCTCAATGGCAGAGACTGTCTTTCTTTTTTTATTCATTGTATCCATAGTGCTTAGCACAGTGTCTGGTTGATAGTTGGAGTTAAACAGATATGTTTTGGAATGAATTGGATAGATAGAATAGAACTAAGTTATGGGGAACACTGATGTATTGGCAAAGAAGGGCTTCTTTCTTTGATTTTCAACTCTTTCCTTGAGGCAGCTAGGTGGTATAATATACTGTTATTTTAGGGGTTAAATCAGTTATAAATTGTAGATATAAAAGCCTATTAATATACTATAAACAGAATTAATTATTGGGATTGGTGGTTGAGAGTTGGGTGTACCAGTAGTTGAAGAAATTTGACTGGAGAGAAATCTTCTATAATAACCTATTTATTTATATTTGCTTCTATAGGAACAGTGAAAAGAAAAGGATATTGGAGATACTGAATTTGGAAAGGCTTAGGAAATATATTTCCCTAACTCTAATCAATACTAGCTAACCAACCACACCCACTGTCTCTCAGGAGACTTTCTTCTTGCTTGAATTCACAAGTCTAACTTAAAACTACTCTTACTGACTAATCTAATACCCCAAATTAACTCACTTTCTCTCCTAAACTAAAATATAAACTTAATAAACAGAGAGGAATAAATCTGATTTCTTTACTGCTGCTCAGATGAAAATTCTGCTTGTTAGAACTTCACTGACTTCTCTATGCAGCCTATGCTTTCTCCTGCTGGTGAAAAGCACCACTATTCTCTTGTCTGCTAGGATTTTTTTTTTAAGAGATACATTTACCAGATCTTCTCCAACTATCAGAGCAGGCTTCTTGGACAACTTTCCTTGATCCAGACAGCCCAAAGAGTTTAACTGACTTTCCCAAGGCTCCTTGTGAAGTTCTCTTCCCATCATTCCTCTTTGAGATGTACTTTTGCCTCATCTACTTTTTCCTGTGTGACTCCCAGTAAAGTCAATTAACCTCTCTTAGCCTCAGTATCCTCATTTGCAAAATGAAAATAACAGCATAAACCTCATAAGGTTATTTTTAGGAATCTCTGTGTCTCTCTTTCTCTGACTATGACTTTGTCTCTGTCTGTCTCTGTCTTCCCCATCTATCCAGCTATCTACCTAGCCATCTCTCTCTCTCTCTCTCTCTCTCTCTCTCTCTCTCTCTCTCTCTCTCTCTCTCTCTCTCTCTCTCTCTCTCTGTGTGTGTGTGTGTGTGTGTGTGTCTTTCTCTCTCCCTTCTGTTTCTTTGGATTCTTCTCTTTCTTGCCATAGGATCACTTCTTATTCTTTGAAGAAACTTGAAAACAGATTATACCTAACTCAAAATATTTCAGCAAGGTTAAATGTAGGACTTATTGAAAATAAGAGAGATACAGTGATTACTATCTAGTGAATCAATGAAATAACTTAATGCAGCTACTAGAAAAATACATGTAGATGCTTGTGATATTGGAAGGCAAGAGTGTATATTTGCAGTTGACTCTAGAGTGTGAGTGAAAGAAGGTAGTATCTATTTCTGGTCTTGGGGCTCTCCCTCTTAATTAAGGCTTGAACTGGCAAAGAACATGATTTTTATACTTTCTTTGATTTATGATCTTTTCAATGTGGTTATTTCATTCCCTGGTTTAATTTGGAACTCTTTGTCCTGTCCAATTCTTATCCTTGGTTCTCTCTCTCCAAAAGAGGAATAGCGTCCTTCATTTAGATCTTTTAATGTCTTTGGCATATCAGTGTAGCATTTGGTCTTTCCATTTGTTATTTCCATGACTTCCTTTTCTGGTCATATCATCCTTTCTAGTATATTTTTTGTCACTTCTCTCATGCAAATCACTGTTTCTAACTTGTGGCAATCTGCCTTATCATCTTTCTATTTCCCCTTTGAGTTACTTATATTTTTGATTTTTCAGAGACCATGATTGCCCATGATTCTTTATTATAGAATTTCACCAGAAGAACATTGGTACTCAAAGAGGCACCTAACAGTTGGACATCAACTTCTTGAATAGGAACTCGCTTGTCTCCTCTTCTCTTTTCTAAAATATGGAATGGAATTCAGGATTCCATAAATTGACAGAATACATTTCTGGGCAGTTTTACATAGTAGGCAGTGGGTAAAGAAAGGTTTTCTTATGCCTTCTACACGGGAATGGAGTGATGCTATGGTAACTGGATTGATATCTAGCATGAGGTCCCTGGAGCTTTGCTTCAGGATTCTGAAACTCAGCATAAAGACTATGCCCTATCCTTCTCATCCATGATGCCAACACATTTATTTGCTGCAGTAGTCTTGCAATAAGTCGGGGATCAATGGGACAGGATGATTGCCACAGGGAAGAAGTGCCCCTGCTTACCCATCTGGATGACCTGGGTGGACTAAGTATCTCAGTCCTTGAGAGAAATTCATCACCATCTTGTCTCTCATCTGGAGTTAGTTGCCTTTTCACAGCTGTAGTTGGGGCAGTCTGCCTACTCATTGCCTGACCAGGGGAGGATGGGGTGCTGTGAAGAAAGTCCAGAGTAAGCGATGATGGTCATGCATACTAGCCTAAGAGTATGTATCTCCCTTCCTTGCTCAATATATTTTGCTCCAGGTGCCAGAATTCCTGGTCATGACACTAGCGTTGGCAAGGTATAACATATAGAAGCGACTGAGGAACTAAAGGACCATGTACTCCTAAAGGAAGGAGGGAGAGTCAAACTGTGTGTCCTCCTGGTCCTCCCTTCGTTTCCCCATTTCATTATCCAGGGCTACCTCAGGTTGACCTGGGGTGGGGGGGAGGAAGAGTTTTTCAGGGCAGGAACAGAAACAGCTGAGCAATCTTCTCCATCTTAAGTGGGGGACAGCAGAAAGACGTATATGTTTAAGATACTCCAATCTGTAATGTTTGCACTATTCTATCCATTCTCGGAAGACAGTGGGGAGATATGAGATGTAGGACCTCGATGGGAGACACTGTCACTTAGAGCCAGGCAGAGCCCAGGAAGTGGACTGCAAGCCATAAAATCTATGCATAATAACAATAACAATAGTAAAAAGGTATAGAAAGGCCTTCTATATGGAAATATATATTTACTGCTTCTTTGTGCTGCCAGCGTTCGGGATGCAGCCCCAGCCTTGGTGCCGCTGTGTCCTGGAGCCGGGAGTCTCTGGGGCTAGTAAAGAGGCATACTGGAGCCTAGTGGGAGGGTGGGCAGCGCTGGCTGGCCCAGCCGGGAGCAGGCAGCGCACAGTTTTATGTGCGTCGTTCCGTTTTTTTATAGTTTAATAGGGTCCAACTATTATAGCATAACAAAGGCCGTCACAGACCCGATGTGGCTTGTTTCCGCTCTCCGTAGCCGTCCTTTGGTGTGTACTGAAGGAGTGTCTGGGAAATGCACAAAAACAAAGGGACGTTTAATACCAGTTTTCTTTTTATATGTGTGCTCTCAGCTTTCATCATTCAGGGCGCTGACCATTACAAAATCCACCCACAGACACTGTGGCTGGGGCTGGGGGGGAAGTGGGGAGGGCACAGATCGGCTTCAAAGTCTTTTCTTTGCCGGGGCTGCTTAGGGATTTACTCTCTTAAATTAACTCCTTCCTTCCCAAAGGCAGCCATCGCTTCCATTGGAGAAGATGGGGGTGTTTGCTCCTCAAAAGGGTATGGCATGTGGCTAACAGGCACCATGAGGGGATCATATTGGAGAAGCGGGTCAGCTGGATCCTGAGGAGGATGAGGATCTCTACCTACGCAACCTGGGATTTCTCTAGGGGAGCTGAGGAGCCACGATCCTGTGTCAGGGTGGACCAGGCAGCAATTTAACTGGCTTTGTTTTCTTGCCTAATGTTAGAGAACAGCAGGCTGCCCCTGAGAATAGAAGCCTTGGCTATGCTCTGTCTTGTTCTCTGAGGTCTAAAATTAAAAACAAATTCAAGCAAAGATAAATGACTTCCTTCATTGTGTTAGGCTGGGGTAGCATAAAAAGAGTGGGCCTCCTCTAACACTCTCCCTCTCCCTTCCCTCCTGTCTTCCTCTATTCCTCCACCCCTTCTACCAGGCCCTAAGGGCATTTGGCTTGTCTCTGTGCTTTGTAATGTCTCATATATAGAATCATAATAATTATTATTATGATGATGACAAAAACAGCAATCCCTTGTACTGTTATAGGCTTTGTAAGTTGCAGAATTTTTTTCCTTGCCATTATTTCATCCTATCTTCACAAAAACCTATAGCATAGACAAGGCAGGGATTATTATCTTCCTTCCCCTTCCCTCATTTTACATATGAGAAAACCTGGAGAAAACCAAAGCCTGGAGACCTAACTTGATGTGGCCAAGGTCACAATAAGACCTGAACTCTCTCCAGAGTTCTCTTCCTTCTTACCTGCCATATCACCACCCTCAAAAAAGTCCACCTTGAATTTCTCCTTTCCCCTCCTTAGTGCCATCACTTTAGTGCCAGCCAAGCTTTGTCTTGTTTATGATTGGACTATCTCTGAAGTTTTCTTCCATTTCTTTCCCCCTTTCCCCCAGCTCTTCCTCCTTCCTTACCTCCAACATCTCTTTTATATGTTGTCTTTCTCCCATTAGAATGCAAGCCCTTTGAGGGGAGAGACTTTCTTATTTGCCTGGAAGTGCCAGGCACAAAGTAAGTAATTAATGAATACTTGTTGACTTGGTTTGATTGTATTTTTACTTGTAATTTTATCCCCAAGGTGCACAGTGTCTGGTTCACAGTAAACTCTTATTAAATACTTTATTGATTTATCCATCTAAGGACAGTGGGGAAAACAGTATATGAACACAAGTAATTGGTAAAGTTTGACAGAGGTGTGGCAACCCAAGTTGAAGAGTTCTAAAAACTGCCCAAGATTGTTAATTACCCATGAATCTGTAAAGAAATATTTAAGGCATCCTCCTGAGGCTAGTAATCAGTATAATAGGAGTATATAAGAAATTGGCTCTTGGGAGTATGAGGGAGAGGAAGGGGTGTGGACAGACAGTGGTTAAATTATGTTTCTTCTTTGGGGGCCAGTTCCCCAATCTATAAAATGAGGGAGATGTTTTTAAGTTGTTAGATCATTCAATAAATACTTCTTAAACATTCAGATGTATGCCACCTGCTCAAGGGATACCAAGATAAAATAAGGCAATCTCTGCTCTGAAGTAGCTTTCCTTTTACTGGGGGGTCATTTGAGCTACAGTTTGAAGGAACATAAGAATTCTGAGAAACAGACATGAAGGAGTTGGTAGTACACTTGAAGGATTGGTTGGGCTAATGCATGGAGACTAGAGAAAGATAATTGGACCAGAGTTCTGGTCAGCTTGGACAACAGTTAAATGATCCAATTTGATTGGAATATAGAGTGTGTAAAGAATATGTAGCATAATTCTGGAAAGGTAGACCATGTATATAGAGTCTTAAGCAGAGGCTAAAGAATTTTAAAAAATCTACAATGTCTCTCACTATGTCTTCCCCTTGTCTACTAAAGAGAATAGTAGGACTTTGTCTATGTGATGGTGGATTAAGAGAGGGAAGAAAAGAAAGAGATGAGATGAGACAGTGAATGGAGGCTTGATAGGGAATTTAATATACCTCTTGCAACCACTGAAACCTCTTGAACTGAAGAGTTCAGTGTCCAAGACAGGGGGGGCAGAGAAGGCAAGGAGAAAAGCAAAATGGAGAGTATTTCTGCCAGGGTCTGGTCTTCTCTTATCTATCTCCCTGCTTCATGAGAATGAGCTATCCAGGGTGAGAAGCAGTGAGAAGTCTGCCAGCAAAAGGACACTAGTAATATATGCAATATATATTATATTGCTTGCCTTTTGGAGGAGAGGTGAGGGGTAGGAGAGATAGAGAACATGGATCACAAAATATCAGAAAGTGAATATTAAAAAATTGTATTGACATGTATTCTGGAAAAAAAATTATCATAAAAAGGGCACTAATTGGAACACACTGGCTTTCAAGAATGTTATTCCTTACAAGATCCAGAATCCCTGAATAAGGGTCAAAACCTTATATTATATCCTAACTCTTCATATTGTGATTTGTCCTCAGAAGCAACTATTTCCACATCCATTTGAACTTATGAAGCAGGTCTCCAAAGTATGACTATTATATCTCCTCAAGGATTCAAGGTTAGGTTTAATGAGCTAAGAACAGGGAAGTTAATAGCTCATAAGCACCCAATAGTGTGCTTCATGTTGATTATAGTTTGACATATAGTAGTCAGCCATTCTTTAGTAAAGTATGTTTACTAAGATGGCTTAAAAACATCATGGAGATGTCTTTTGACTCACATATAAGTTGGGTTTAAGTGAGGCTGAGTTGCAGAAAGATGTTGATCCCATTCTCTCATCTAAAATAATCAAAGTCTAGTGGTAGGAGAAAAGTCAAGATGATTGGGGATGGCTTGGGATGCAATGGATGACCTTGGCATTTTCAATGTCTAACCAAACTCTTAGTATTCCACAGTACCTGCTTCTCCATGCCATCTTAATGGCAGTAGAAAAAATTGTTCCCATTGGCCCCTTCCATGGAGAAGCATCTTTGCATACCTGGGGTAGATAGCCCCCTAAGTCACTGATGGGTTTGAGGCTTGTTGGTTACTTTCAATCTAATTTAGCCCCCACCAAGATGGTTTAATAGGGTACAGCTTCTCACAAGTGAGAACTGGGTGGCAGGTGAACAGTAAAGGAGGAAAGCAGTCCTTAAGAGGGCTTGGTAGGCCTTCACACCAGAGATACTAGTCTTCCTTGAATCCCCATACTATGGTAGGTGTTGCAGTGGATAGAGGGCCAGGATTGGAGTCAGGAAGATTAAATTTCTAGAGTTCAAATCTGGCCTCACACAATTACTGTGTGTCCCTCAGTAAGACCTTTAACCCTGTTAATATCTATAAGATGAGCTAGAAAAGGAAATGGCAAACCATTCTGGTATCATTGCTAAGAAGATTCAGACATGACAGAACAATGTAGAAATTGTGGTATCTGAATGCAATGCATGTAATATTATTCTCTGGACTTTGCTACCATGCCACAGTTTCCTTCTCCCTTTGCCTCTTCAACCCCTTGCCTCTTTAGTGAGTTCTCCTTGGTACTTCTATTTTGGGGAAGGGCCCAGACCAGTCATCCTCCATTTCCTAAACTTTATCACCAAACCTTTAATCTATCCCCATTTCTCTGCTTTTCACATCCCTTTCATGGGTTATCTTCCATCATTAGAATAGAAGTTCCTTGAGGGCAGATTCTCTTTTTCTCTTTGCTTGTGTTTGTATCCCTAAAACTTTCCATAGTGTTTGTTGTTGTTGTGTCATAAGAAGACCAACATCTGGGGGCAGCTAAGTATGATTCAATGGGTTGTGTCTAGCCTAAAGAGAGGAGTTTCTGGGCTCCAACACTTCCTCCTGACTGACCTTGGGCAATTCACTTAATCCCAGTTGTTTAGCCCTTACCACTCTTCTGCCTTGCACTATACAATATTGATTCTAAGGCAGTAGGTAAGGGTTTAAAAAAAAAAAGAGTAGATCAGCATCAAGAATTAAGAGAATCTTTGAAAAACTAGTCCAAACTGATGTAGAATGAAGAACACAGAAATATAACAAGTTACTTGTTGAAACAAAAAGATGTTAAAATTTTTTTTTGATCCCAGAGTTCTCGTGAATGCATAGATCAGTCATGACTTCAGATGATTGATAATGAGCTACCTCATGGGTGAAAGGTGGTTGGTTATTGATACACAATGAGGCATTCCTTATCAGGCATTTTCTATATATTTTGCTTTGTATAATTACCTTTATTTGCTTTAAGGGAGGGTTCTTGGTAGAGGTTATCATTAAGTCACTGAAAAATTATATGTAAAAAAGAAAAGAAAATTAATAAAACATTTAAAAACTAATTACATCATCACTACTATCAAATGATAAAACCAAATGAGATTTAACAGTAAGAATAACAACTAAAGTAACATTATTAGTTGTGTTGGATGGTATCCTAGACAGTGGACCCCACCACTGAAAGAAGTTCATGAAAGGAATGTTCCTTTCACAAAAGAATAAACTGTTATCTTCTATTTTGGCTTCTGAGCTCTGTGTTTGTGAACTTCTTTTCACTGTCCAAGACCCTGTCCCACACAGAGACAATCACAATAATGTTTTTATCCCCTTGCTATTAGCCCACACTTGTTGAGATAAAAGCAGGATCTAAGATGCTCTTTCTTGTGGAGATAAATTCTTTTTTTTTTAAACCCCTACCTTCCATCTTGGAATCAATACTGTGTATTGGTTCCAAGGCAGAAGAGTGGTAAGGGCTAGGGAATGGAGGTTAAGTGACTTGCCCAGGGTCACACAGCTGGGAAGTGTCTGAGACCAGATTAGAACCTAGGACCTCCCATCTCTAGGCCTGGCTCTCAATTCACTGAGCTGCCTAGCTGTCCCTGGAGATGTATTCTTATATCATAATTTCTTTGTAAAAATCCATTTAATGAAGAGTCTAAATTTGTGGCTGACAAGATTAAATGTCTTTTGCATAAAAGATACCTTGTCTTGGAGTTTTGCAATTTCCTCTTCAGTTGTAGGTAGTTCAGTGAATGAACTCAATGGAAAGCATCATATACAATAAAAGTTACATCCTTCAGATGAAAAGAAATTATGCATATTCTTCATTGGACACAGTCAGTATAACACAGTGTGTCCTCTACACATCCTGATGGAATATTTCTAAATCAGCTCTCCATGCTTTGGAGGATGTCTGCTTTTATTTATGAAGCCAAGGTAAATGGAACACATGCCAGTAGAAATTCTTTACAAATTCAGTTAAATCTTTTTCCATATCATTTTAGAATGAATATGAAAAGATATTGCTAAAGGATTAAAATATGTTAAACATATGCTCCAGGTATAAAAGTACTTTTGCATGTGATTCATGGGACATTTCAGGCATCAAAAGAAGATATTTATTTAAGAAAGTTTCAATTGGAGGGCTTGTGATGAGATTAGATGCTGAACTCCATGAGAAAAGCATTGTTGCAAAGTCCTGATCCAGGGATACTCACCCAAATGTCAATGAGAGAGGAGTTCCCTAAAATGTTTCATACATATTAATTATAAAAAACTAACTTCTCTAAAATGTATTGAGAACTAGCTATAAAAAAGAATTCATAGGAAAGGAAAATGAAGAAACCTTTCATGAAGGTAATAATCCACAGACATCATGTAGTTTGTCTGCATTGTAATTGAGATCCCCACCCTGACCAGGAACACTGTCTTTGGGATGTTCATTATTAAACTAAATGGGTTTCTAAATGATGGTATTATGTTGACTCCTCCAGACTCTGGAATCTTTGCAGAGAGAAGGCATTGCAGTCTTCTCCATGAGATCCATCTTTATTCAAAATAGATTCACAACTATTTGCACAAAAGAAATTAAATGGTTGAAAATTGCCTATTGTCCAGCCTGTTATTTACATTTGAATGGACAATGTATAGAAACTGGTTCTACTCTTTTTCTTGACAGATGTTGGATCTAGAACTGAATAAAATGAAGAAGGAATACTAGAATATACTTAGTAAACTTTCCATGTTGTCAATAGTCCTGAGGTAGAAGATATAATAAGACTGTTGCTTATGAATCGTTGAAGAACAAAAAAATGGGAGTTAGTCAAAGGTAATAGTGATATGGATAGTGCACATAAAGGGGCAGTAGCTTATTGTCAATAAAAAAAAAAACTGTGTGTGTAGAGGATATTCTCCTTATGTTTACATAATGAGGCATTAATCTCATGGCAAGTTTAGCTCTTTGATAAGGTATGAACTTGCTTTGTGGAGGCCTGAGCAGTACTCCCCTTGCCTCTTTTAGGTCACATGAAGTTCAATTGACTCAGAATCAGTTCATAGTCCTAGGCTATACCATTGGACTTGGATTTTATAAGGGAAAATAGAAATGTACGGTGAGAACTAGAATTGGAAACAGACAGATACTAAGAGGAGACATATAGAAACATGGACTTTGCTCCTTAGAGGGGAAGTCAGAATAGATGGTAGGGACAGACAAATACAAGAAGTTTCAAGTCTTATGCTGCAAGACTATGAACCAACAGATATTGAAAAATGAATGGAGGGATTCCTAGACCAAATCAACTAGACCTAGTGGAGAAATTTTTGAACCACATGAGAACCCTCCAGAGTCAGAAGAAAAGGGCGAAGAGTTTCAATGTGAAGAAGTAAACCTGGACTTTGTACCTAACTAGTACTGTGAGTTATAGAGTATGTACAAGACTGGCAAAAGAGGTTGACTCGTTTTATTTTTGGGGGGGGCAGAGCACCTCAAGTTCAGAATTGTACTATAAATTGGGAGGATGATACAAGTCAGTGATGGCATGGGTATCAAAGATGGCACACAGAGAGCTCTCTGTGGGTATGTGGCCATGCCCACCCCTTAGTTCATTACTAGAAAGGCAGAGGGATTTGGGCACAGCTGTTCCCTTCCCTCTCTCCACCATGCCTGACAAAATTTTTTCAGATCACTCACCTCTCTGCCTAGCAGCCCAATCAGAGCACACAGTGAATAAGTTTAGGTAGCTCACAGGTGGCAGAGTTGGAGGGGAGTGGAGTGGACTGGCCACTCCTCCTCTCTACATTCCCTAAGGACCTTCCTCCTTTCATCCACCTCTATGTGAATCACCAATGTGAACTCTTTCTTCCTCCCCTGTATGGAATAAAGAGAGGTGGGGAATGCCTAGCCCTGGGAAGGGAGACAGGACACAGCACAAGGTCTGGGGTGTGTGTGTGTGTGTATGGAATGGGGCATGGCATGTGGTCTCTAAAAGGTTTGATATCACTGATATAAGTCCTTGGGGGTCTATCAGAAGCCCCCAAGGGAATTCAGAGAAGTAATAAAGATTATTATTCATGGGTCTGAGCTTTACATTTTTGGTCAGACTAAATAGAATCTCTCCTATTTTTACTTTATAATTAGCCTGAATATTTAACTTGGAGTTCAGAGTGCTTTTCTTTCTCATGTATAGTCTTAGATATAAAACAATTTTTTTTTTCCTGGAGGAAACCATGATAGGGACAAAATGATCCAAATTTTATTATTCCTGGGGCATGGAAACTCTAGATAGAGGAACATGATATTAAAAAAAAGTATCATTTAGGGAGAACTCAAGACTGAACTTAGCCTTTGCAAACCAAGAGCTTTGGTTGTAGATCACAGGTTACATGAAGAAAAAGTACCATGAAAGATACTATCAAAGAGGTCTATTACTGGAAACAAAAGAATGATAACAGATTGGCACCCTGAATGTTGATATAGTGTCTATGTAATATTAAAAGATCTGGAGGAAAGGTCCTAACCCTTTGGATAGACCTTCTACAGAGAAAGAGATGGACAAGAATCACATAGAAAAGAAAAGGGGAGGATAAGGTACACAGTTAGAGGGATCAACTCCACTGATGAGATAAGAGATAAGAGAATGCATTTTTCTTCTATGGTTTTTAGAATGGTCCTGAAGGCAGAGGCATATTCACACAGGGTCTCAAACAGCAACAGTGACATCTAATACAAAACCTCCTGATGGACTCTAGGTGATGATATTTGAAAACATGATTTGTTATCCAGGGTGAAGAATGTTGAATAGATGTAAGTAGAGATATTTCCCTAAGAGTTACAAACTAGATGATTTCCCAAATCGATAGGTACAAACTAGATTTCCCAACTTCTCTTTTAATCTCATGAATTTTAGCTAAAGGTCCCGGTAACCAAAATGATCTTTATCATTCAATAAAATTATGACATTGTAAAAATGGAGATTTGAATCCCAGACTTCAACCCCCAGAAGTCCTTGGCATTTCCCAGAATGCCCTATAATCTCACCTGAGATCCCTAGCTGGGCAGAGAACAAAAATTTGTTGTTTTCTCTTCTTTCGCTTTTAAGCACAAGCAGGCAAGATGTAAGTGGCTGTGAATGGGCTATGTGCCCTAGGCATGTGCTTTCTTATTTTGTATTTTCTTTATCCTTGATTTCTAATAATATTTAATAAACCTCTAAAAATATAATACTTATAGTAGAGAAACTAATTTAACTGTTACAACATCCATCCAAGGTAGTTTAAAAAGGACTAAGAGAGAAATTTTCTGGGTAAATTCTGAATGAAAAGATGGCTAGTGAACATTTAAAAAAAGAAGTGGTAATTTCAGAGAGCTAATATTACTTAACTCACAACAAAGACTGTCAGACAAATCTTATTTTTCTTAGTCAATGTTACCAAACTAGAAAGAAGGCAGTGTGGTATAATGGATACTGAATCAGGAAGGCCTTGGTT
This sequence comes from Monodelphis domestica, assembly GCF_027887165.1. NCBI lineage: Eukaryota > Metazoa > Chordata > Mammalia > Didelphimorphia > Didelphidae > Monodelphis > Monodelphis domestica. Next base: position 71,551,664 of record NC_077227.1, read on the forward strand.
CACGTCCCATCTCTTCCACATACTGGTTGCTGACCTTGGGTAAGTCACTTAACCTATAAATCCCCTAGGTGACTCTCTTAAGGAAACTTGTTGATCAGATTTTAGTATGCATTGGGACAGAGAGATTTCCTGACTGAGAGTTTTTGTTACACCATTCAAATGACAGATGTGGCCTTTCTCTCCTCTCCTCCCAAATACATGGAACACACAGAGGCAGTCCTGCTTCAGACAGCTTCTGGCTTGAAAACTGTGGGATTTGAGACTGTGGGAAAATTACTTAACCTCTCAACTCCCCATGCAATTCTCTAAGAAGTATAAGCAGTAGAGAAGGTCCTGAGGGACATTGATAAGATGAATTTTTTTTCTTCCAGAATCCCCTATACCAGTAAAATTACAGGCTTGGTACCTTCCCAAATGGCATCAACTGACTTTTTATTGCACTTTATGCTTTACAATAAAGCATTTTATATAAACTAGCTCAATCAGCAAGTATTTATTAAGCTCCTACTATGTACCAAGAGCTATGCTACATGCTGAGAATACAAAGAAAGGTAAAAACACTCTGCTCTCACAGAATCCATAGTCATTAGTAATCTAACATTCAAACAACTAAATACAAATAAGATGTATTCAAGATAAATTAGAGGCAACATCAGGGGGGAGTCATTATTATTAAGGGGGATCAGAAAAAGCCTTTTTTAAAAGTTGGGAGTTTAGCTGAGGCTTGAGAGAAGCCAGAGAAATGGGGAGGGGGAGATGAAGAGGGAGGCTATTCCAGGTATGGAAGACAGCCAGGGAAAATACACAGAATATGGAGATGGAGAGTGGGAAAGGAGGAAGGAAGAGAGCTCAGAACTTAAAATATATTACACACACACACACATATCCACCATCATCAGTTCTTTCTCTGAAGCTAGACATTTACAGTTTTTCTTCAAAGAATATTGCTTATGTGGCATGCAAGATTCTCTTGGTTCTGAATTCTAGACTTCTATAAGGTTTATAATGTACTTCCCTGTCCTTAAAAAGTGAAGTGACACAAATGCTTTTGTGCCCATTTTTACTGATGGAAAAAACTGCAGAGACGTTTAGTGACTTGCCCATGGTCATACAGCTAGAAAGTATCAAATTCAGAATTCAACTCAGGGTCTCTTACCTTGTCCCACACTTGTGCTCCTATATTAGGTTTCCTACCTGAGCAACATGTACCAGATCCTGAAAGTCTTAGCAATATTTCTATGAGTTTTTATTCCCAAAGTGGCAATGGGCTCTAAGTGACAGTGCCCTTGGCAGCTACTCTAAGAGGATGCTACTAGATTGTTCTTGTGGGAATCCCCAAGGAGATGCTCTGAAGATGTCTCCTCTCTATCCCTTCAGTTGAAACAAACGAAGCCATCCATTTACTTACTTATTGTAAGGAAATTACTGGATCGTATTGTTTGAAAATTGTCTTATTTTGTTTAGATGTGTTTAAAATATCACTTTTAATGTTTCAAATGCTAATACATGTATAACTCATATTGAATTGTGTGCCAACTCCAGAACAGGGAGGGAAAGAAGAGAGGAAGGATGATATGACTTTGGAAAACTTATGGGGAAATTTGTCATTACATGTAATAGATAAAAAATCTTTACAAAAATAAAAAATATCATTTTAAAATGTCAGTTGTTCTAGATTTCAAGTGAGGGGACTGTAACCATTCTTAGCATTTGCATGATACTTCAAAGACTGCAAAAGAGTTTTGCATAAATTTTCTCATTTGATTTTCACAACACCTTTGTGAAATAGAGATTGTTAAAATCATTTTATATATGAGGAAAAAGAAGCTAAGTGAGTAGCCTATTGTCACCTTAGAAACAGAATTATATATATATATATGTACATATATACTATATATAGTGTATGTATAGTATGCTGTCATAACTACAAATCAAGTATATTATCTACATGACTGTCCTCTACTCCCTCCATTTCTGATTGAGACCCATAAGTGCTACTTGATCTTCTCCAATTCATAAATCATAAATCTAGAGCTTTTAGTGTCTTCAGAAACCATCTAGTCCAGCTCCATTGTTTTATGGATGAGAATGAGACCCAGGCAAGTTAAATGATTTGTCCAAGATAAAAATGGTAGAAAACCTCAGAAATGGGATTGTAACCCAGGTTAAAATGACTACTGGGACAGTGCTCTTTCCATATGGGATCTAACCAAAGTCTGACACTTTGACACCTTCTCTGTGTCTTTTAGGAAGGAAAGAAGGAAAGAAATATGGAAGGCAAGAAAGATGGAAGGGAGAAAGAAAGGAAAGGGAAGAAAGTAGGAAGAAAGAAAAGAAGGAAGAAAGGAAAGAATGAAAGTAGAAGAAATGAAGGTGAAAATGAAGGCTAGATAGAAGGGAGGCAGGGAAGGAGGGAAAGGAAACAAGGGAATAAGCAATTATTGTCTATTGTATGCTAGACACTATGTAAAGCATTTTACAAATATTGTCTCATATTATCCTTACAACTTTGAGAGGTAGATGCTATTTTATTCCCATTTTACAGTCAAGGACACTGAGGTGGACAAACATCAAGTGACTTGCCTAGAATCATACTGTTAGTGTCTGAGACCGGATTTCAATTCAGATCTTCATCACTCCCGATATATTGTTCCATTTACTGAACATTCTGGTTGCTTGTAACATTCTTATAATATGCTGTGGACACTATTACAACACTCAGACTTCTGTGTCTATCATCTTAAGTTTCTCCAATATGACCATTGCACTTCTTTTCCTGACCACATGTGTCTTGATGATGTCTCTTATGCCACTTTTTGTATGAAAATTTCTGTAATATGCTGTACTCTATTATGCCTATTATCTATCTCTTAGCTCTCCTGTTAGGAGAAAAAAAGTGATTAAAAAGATGACTAGGTAGGAAAGGGTGGAGGTATAAATAAAAAAATTTTCAGACTTTTAGACACATTAACTTTTGCATCCCTGGTTAACTTCAAAGAATAGCTTGAAGGGAAATATTAGTTCTAATGACAGGTTAATTCAAGTGACATCTCAGAATGGAAAGAAAGATGATCATGTGGTTTTACTGAGACCCTGGGGGAATGCTTAATGTTGGATTTTTTTCTTTATTTTGTTGATGTTGTGTTGTTTATCTAAAAGGGGAAGGATGCTGTACCAGACAACATGCCTTGCCTTAAGGCATTCTCTGTGATTATCAGAGAGAAGTAATTTCCTCTGTAGAAAGAGTGGTTAGTTAGTTAGGAAATCTTAGCCCTGGCTGGCATCATGAGGAAGCCTATGCAGTGACTACAAAGTCAGTTATCCTATAAATGGCCAGGATCCTTGGATTATTTTCATTCCCAGAGCATCAAAGACAAGAGAAAAATAAAAGGTCTTATTTGGAAACAATTGAAAAGAGTAGGAGAGTTCACTTAATTTGTACTTTGATGAAAGTGCATTGGTCTGTTAGTAGGAGAACTGAGGTTGACCAAGTCCTGCCTTTGCCACTAACCAGGTACATGACCGTAGGAAATTGACTTTCCCTCTCTAGATCAAAAAGAAAATGAGAAAATCAGATTAAGTATACATCTAAATACCCTTCCAAACATTTTTTTAAATTTAAAAATGTTAGTCCAACTGTCTAATGGTGGAATTTCAGACCTTATGTACCCGAATAGAAAAAAGTCTCTTTTTCTTCTTTTATTTTCTAAAAAATATATATATATATATATATATATGCATATATATATCTTTGTTTCATTAAATATTTCCTAATAACATAAATTTTTTAACTTGCAATTAAAAATTTTTGAGTTTCAAATTCTTTCCCTTCCTCTCATATTTTCTCCACCCCTTGAGAAACCAAACAATATGATATTGATTATTTGTGAAGTCATGAAAAATATTTTTCCATATTATCTATGTTGTAAAATAAAACACACATATACATAAAAGCAAGAAAAACAAAGCTAAAAAAGAAAATAGTTTAATCTGCACTCAGAGATGAACAGTTCTTTCTCTGGAGATAGCTAGCGTTTTTCATCATAGGTCCTTTAGGATTGTCTTGGATCACTATATTGTTCAGAGTAGCTAAATCTTTCACAGTTGATCATCATTACAATAGTCTTACTGCACACAGTGTTCTCCTGGTTCTGCTCACTTCACTTTGCATCAATTCATATGTCATCCAAGGTTTTCTGAAACTATCTTGATTATTATTTATGTACAACAACATTTCATCACAATCATATACCATTACTTGTTTAGCTAAACCAAAATTGATAGGTATCCCCTAATTTCCAATTCTTTGCCATCAAAAAAGAGCAGCTATTGATATTTTTGTATAAATAGGTCCTCTTCTCTTTTTAAAAATCTTGTTGGCATATAGACCTTGTAATGATATTGCTGGGTGAAAGGTATTTGCAATTTTATAGCTCTTTGGACTTAGTTCCAATTTGTTTTCCAGAATGATTGTACCAGTTCAAAACTTCACCTGCAGTGCATTGGTGTCCCAATTTTTCCATATGTGCTCCAGCATTTGTCATTTCCCTTTTCTGTCCTGTTAACAAATCTAATAGGTGTAAGGTAGTATCTCAGAATTATTTTAATTGAAATGCTCTAATCAAAAGTTATTTAAAGCATTTTTCATGTGACTATTGAGAGCTTTGATTTCTTTTTCTGAAAACTTCTCAGTCATATTCCTCAATCATTTATCAGTTGGGAAATGAGTTATATTTTTATAAATTTGGTTCAGTTACCCATTCATTTGAGAAATGAGGAGACCTTTAGCAGAGAAACTTGCTGTACCACTTACTGATTTCCTGTTTTCCTTCTAATTTTGGCTGTGATAGTTTTATTTGTGAAAATTCTTTTAAATATCATGTAATCACAATTATCTATTATGCTTCTCATGATCCTCTCTATCTCTTGTTTAATCATCAGCTCTTCTCTTATTAATAAATATAACAGATACAGTTTCCCATGCATCCCTAATTTATTCATATCATCTTTTACATATAAATCATTTATTGATTTTGGTTTCATCTTAGTAAGTACTGTGAGATGTTGATCACTACCTAGTTTCTGCCAAACTGGTTTCCTGTTTCCCAAGCAATTTTTATCAGAGTGAGTTTCTGTCACAAAAGCTTGGATCTTTGGGTTTATCAAACACTAGATAACTATGGTAATTTAATACTATTTATTGTGCATCTAATCTATTCCACTGATCCACTACTACTTCTTAGTCAATACCGGATTGTTTTAATGATTACCACTTTGTAATATGATTTGAAATCTGGTACTACTTGGCTGCCTTCCTTCATATTATTTTCCCATTGATTCCCTTGAATTTTTCAGCTTTTTATTCTTCCAGATGGATTTTAAAAAATGATTTTTCTTATCTCTATGAAATAGTTATGTGGAATTTTGATTGGCATGGCACTGGATAAGTATGTGGTAGAATTATCATTTTTATTATATTGATTCAGCCTACCTGTGAGCAATTAACATTTCTCTAATTATTTAGATCTATATTTATTTGTATTAAGGGTGTTTTATAATTGTGACCATAGAGTCCCTTGTATTGTCTTGGCAGAATTTGTAGCATCCCAAGTTTTATATTGTCTATAGTTATTTTTAATGGAATTTCTTTTCCTATCTCTTGTTGTTTGGTTTTGTTGGTAGTATATAGAAATGATGATGATCTCTTTGGGTTTATTTTAAAACTGCTAACTTTGCTGAAGTAGTTCATTGTTTCAACTAGTTTTTTTAATTGATTTTCTAGTATATTTTAAGTATACCATCTACAAAGAGTGATAGACAATTTTGTTCCTTCATTGCTTATTTTTATTCCTCCAGCACCCCTTTATTCTCTTGTTGCTCTAGCTAGCAGTTGTAATACAATATTGAATTAGAGTGGTGATAATGGACATCCTTGCTTCATGCCTGATCATACAAGGAAGGCATCAAGTTTATTCCTATTAAAGATAACACATGTTCTTGGTTTTAAATAGACATTACTTTTCATTTTAAGAAAGGTTTCATTTATCCCTATGTTTTCTAGTATCCTTTAAAAGGAATGGGAAGGGTATTATGTCAAACTTTTTTTTTTTTGCACTCATGTATATAATCATATGATTTTTGTTGTTTTATTATTGATATGGTAAAGTATGATTATATTTTCCCTACTATTGTAAAAACGGAGATTTGAAACCCAGACTTCAATTCCCAGAAGTCCTTGGTAGTTCTCAGTATTCCCTATAATATATCACCTGAATTCCCACCTGGGCCGAGAACAAAAATTGTATTTAAACTGACTCTCTGCCTACTTCTGGTCTTTCTCCTTCTGCTTCTAAGCACACGCAGCTCTCTACTTAGCAGGCAAGATGTAGAGTAAGTGGTTGTGAATGGGCTCTGTGCCTAGGCATGTGCTTTCTTATTTTGCATTTTCTTTATTTCTTAATTCTAATAATCTTTAATAAACCTCATAAAATATAATACTTTTAGCAGATAAACTAATTTTAAATGTTACACTATTGAACCAGCTCTGTTTTTTGGGTAATAATATATGATTTTTGTGATTTAGTATTGTAATTTCCTTGCTAGCCTCTTACTTAATTATTTTCCATTGCTATTGATTAAGGAAATTGGCCTATAGTTTTTTTTCTTTGTTTGTTCTTCCTGATTTAGGTATCAAAACCATATTTGTGGCAGAAAAGGAATTTTGTAGGACTCCTTTACCAATTTTTTCAAATAGTTTATATAGTATTGGAATTAATTATTCCTTAAATGTTTAGTAGATTCACTTGTAAATTCATTATTTCTGGTAATTTTTTCTTAGGGAACTCAATGATGGTTTGTTCAATTTCTTTTTCTAAGATAAGAGTTATTTAAGTATTCTATTTCCTCTTCTGTTTATCTGAGCAGTTTATATTTTTATAAATATTCATTTATTTCACAGTCTTGCTGAAATATAACTTCATTATATATATATATATGTATATATTTATATATAATTAGGCAAAATAACTCCTAATAATTATCTAAAATTTTACTTCATTGGTAAGTTCACCCTTCATTTACCCTTTTTCATTTTTGATAATGGTAATTAAATTTCATTCTTTCTTTTTTAAATATCAGATTAGCCAATGGCTTATCTATTTTCCTTTAACATTTTGATTCAATTTTTAATATTCATTTTCTTACATTTTGCAATCCATGTTCTCTTCCACCTTTCTACTTTCAATCTGTATTTGGACTCCATCTGTTCCTTCTATGGTGGTGAGTATTCTTTTTCATCATGAGTTCCTTGGAATTGTCCTGGAACTTTGCCTTGTTGATAAAACTTGTCATTCATAATTGATCACCATATATTATCATTGTTATTGCATACAATGTCCTCTTGGTTCTGTTCACTTCACTATATTTCCCTTCACAAAAGTCTTTCCAGGTTTTTATGTAATCATCTTGATTGTCATTTCTTACGGCATAACAGTATTCCATTACATCACAACTTAAGTTATCTCTTAATTGATGAGCATCCTTTCAGTTTCCAGTTCTTTGCCACTACCAAAAGAGGTGCTATAAATATTTTTTATATAGGTCGATTTTCCCCCTCTTTAAGCTCTTTGGAATACAGACTGTAATAGAATGGTAATCTGTGTGGAAACTATTTCTTGTTACAATAACTGGATACTCTGGCTTGTGACTAGGGGCTGCTACTAGGGGGACACACCCGAGGGCTGCCTAGTTAAAATGGGATAGATAAGAGAGGCTGCTTGAGAGGGATGCTGCTACAGGGGAATGCTCTGGGGTTTGCCTATTGATCCCTTTTGAAGGCTAATGGATCAATCTATTTCCTACCCTCTTCCTCCCTTACTCCCTTCCTTAACCACCCACTTCTTGAAGCCTTTTGGCTTCCTCTCTCCCTCTGAGTAGACTATAAAATACTCTTGTTTTCCTTCTCAGGTAAGGAGTTTATTGGGAAACAACAGTATAGAGAATGAGGTGAGAGGGATGAGGGTTTCCCTAAACTATAAGGAGAACTTGAGAGTTTGGGAAGTAATTCCAGTCACAGCTTTGACTCAAGGACATTCAGAGAGACAGAGAATCGCTGTTAAGTCTTCTTTTCTTCTTTTAATTCACAAAATCACCAAGGTCTCTCAGCCTAATTTCAAAAGCCCCCCTCAAGGGTCCTTCAGCCTGGGACAAAAGCTAATAGGATTCAGTTCAGCTTCTTCCCCCTACAGCCAGGATGGCCTCCCTTGGTCAGAAAACCCCCCAGAGAACCAAAGTCTCCTTTCTTGGTCAGTCACCCTCCCATAGAGAGACAGAATCAGTTCCTCTCCCCTTGGTCAGCTTCAACTGCCTCCTCCTGGGAACATTCTGTTTGGAATCTTCACCTTGATTTTGCATATCAGGTCCCCAGTTTGGTTTGCAAGCCTGAAGTTCTCTCTTTCTTCATTTCTCTTCCAGAAGTCCTAGTAGTGATATTGCTGGGTCAAAGGGTCAGCACATTTTTATGATCCTTTGAGCATGGTTCTAGATTTCTCTCCAGAATAATTGTATTAGTTCACAGCTCTACCAACAGTGTATTAGTATTCCAATTTTTCTATATATTCTTCAAAATTTACCATTTCCTTTGTTTGTCTTTTTTAGCCAATCTTGTGGGTATGAAGTGGTACTTTGAGTTCTTTTAATTTTAGTTTCTTTAATTAATAGTGATTTGGAACATTTTTTCATATGACTAAAGGTAGTTTTAATTTCTTCATCTGAGAATTGTTTATTCATATCATTTGACCTGATATACACATTTAGAGATATAAATTTCCACCTAAATATTACTTTGTCTCTATCCCACAAATTTTGGTATATTGTCTTATTGTTGTTATTCTCTTTAATGAAATTATTTATTATTTTTATGATTTGTACTTTGACCACTCATTTTTTAGGATTAGTTTATTTAAATTATAGTTGATTTTAATTCATGTGTCCATGGTCCTTTATTGAATATCATTTTTATTGCATTATGATCTAAAAAACCTCACTTAATATTTTTGTTTTTCTTGCATTTGGTTGTGAGGTCTTTACACCATAATATATGGTCAGTTTTTGAGTTCTTGCTAAAAATAGATGACAAAAGCTATACTCCTTCTTATGCCCATTCAATTTTCTCCATAGGTCTATCATATTTAACTTTTGTAAGATTCTATTTATCTTCTTAATTTCTTTCTTATTTATTTTATGCTTATATTTATCTAGTTCTGAGAAAGGGAAATTGAAATTCTTAATTTTTATAATTTTACTATCTGCTTCTTTCTTTAATTCAAGAATGTTACCTTTTAATAGTTTAGTGTTTACAACTACAAAACACTTTTCACACATTTAAAACTAGATATAAACAATTAGAAAAACATTAATTGCTCCTGGATAGGATGAGATAATTGAATAAAAGTGACAATCATAACCAAAATCATCTACTTATTCTTTGTTATACCTATCAAACTACCAAAATTGTTTTTAGAATTAGAAAAAAATTATAACAAAGTTCTGTGGAAGAACAAAAGGTCAAGAATATCAAGGGAAATAATGAAAAAAATGTGAAGGATGGGGTCCTAGAGTACCAGCTCTTAAACTGTACTATAAAGCAGTGGTCATCAAAACAATATGGTATTGGCTAAGATACAGAAGGGTGAATCAGTGGAATAGACTAAGGGTAAGTGACCTCAGTAAGCCAGTGTTTGATAAACCCCAAAACCTCAGCTTTTGGGACAAGAATTCACTATTTAAGAAAAAAACTGCAGGGAAAATTAGAAAACAGTATGGGGAATATTAGGTTTAGATCAACATCTTATACCCTATACCAAGATAAATTCAAAATGGGTAAACATCATAAATATAAAGAGTGAAATCATAAATAAATTAGGGGAACATAGATCAATATACTTGTCAGATCTGTGGAAGAAAGGAAGGAATTTAAGACCAAGCAAGAGAGAGGAGAACATTGTAAAATGTAAAATGAATGACTTTTATTATATTAAATTAAAAAGGTTTTGTACAAACAAGGCCAATCCAACCAAAATTAGAAGGGAAGCAACAAACTGGGAGAACATTTTTATAACAAAACTTTCTGACAAAGGTTTAATTTCCCAAGTATATAAGGAACTAAGTCAAATCTACAAAAAATCAAGGTATTCCCCAATCAACAAATGGTTAAGGGACATGAATAGGTAGTTTTCACAGGATGAAATCAAAATTATCAATAAACACATAAAAAGTGTTCTAAATCCCTCCTGATTAGAGAAATACAAATTAAAACAACTCTGAGGTACCACCTTACACCTGGCAAATTGGCCAATATGACAGCAAAGAAAAATGATAAATGTTGGAGGGGATGTGGCAAAATTGGGACACTGATCTACTGCTGGTGGAGTTGTGAATTGGTCCAACCATTCTGGAGGGCAATTTGGAACTAAGCCCAAAGGACTTTAAATGAATACCTACTCTTTGACAGAGCCATACCACTGCTGGGCTTGTACTCCAAAGATATAGTAAGGAAAAAAGACTTGTAGAAAAAACATTCATAGTTGCACTCTTTGTGGTGGTAAAAAATTAGAAAATGAGGGGGTGTCCATCGATTGGGGAATGGCTGAACAAATTGTCATATCTGATGGTGATGGAATACTATTGTGCTCAAAGGAATAATGAACTGGAAGAATTCCATGTGAACTGGAACAACCTGCAGGAATTGATGAAGAGTGAGAGGAACAGAACCAGAAGAACATTGTACACAGAGACTGATATATGGCACAACCTAATGTAATAGACTTTTCTACTGGTAGCATTGCAATGACCCAGGATAATCCAAAGGAATTTAGCAGAAAGAATGCTATCCACATCCCAAGAAAGATCTGTGGAAACAGAAATGGATTAGAAAAACAAGTGATTGATCATGTAATGCAATAGGAATGTGATTGGGGTTTTGATGTTAAAGGATCACCCTACTGCAAACATGAATATCATGGAAATAGATTTTGAACAGTGATACATGTATAACCCAGTGGAATTGCTTGTTGGCTTTGGGAGGGGAGGGAAGAGTGGGGTGTGTGTGTGTGTGATCATGAATCATATATGGAAAAATATTCTAAATAAAAATTTAAAAAATGGTTTAGTGTTTACTACTATGACTACAACACAAAGGATGCTACTTTGACTCATGGTCATGTTCATTTCTGCAAAGGACTTTACTTATAGTAACGGTGGGAGGTAGACTATAAAGCTATTTTCATCTTCATTTTATAGATTTAAAAATTGAGGCTTGTAAATATAGAGTGAATTGTTTAATTTTTGTAACTCATGATTTCCTTGATATTCCATAATTTATTTCTATCATGTTGATTATCTTAAGACTCAATCTGATGGAAAAACATATTCCTGATACTGTGGAAGCAACAAAGTAAAATGGATAGAGTGTTGTATTTGGAGTTGGAAGACCCAAGTTTAAATCTTATCTCCACTACGTACTACTGTACTGTGTACATTGTACTACTTACTTAACCTCTCCAGAAAACGAAGTGGTTGGACTAGATAGCCTTAAGGCCCTATCTATCTATGTAATATTTTAGGAAATTTTTTTTATTTGAATTTTTTTCATTTTCAAACTTGTTTTGAGATATTTAGAGATCCAACAGAGATCAGAAAACTAAGGTTAAAAACTCTGTTATGGAAAGGTAACAAATGCAGAGGAAGACCTTAGACCACATGCTCTCAGCCAGGACATGTCTTTTTATCCCTCTGTTCGTGGGAGAAATTATTTTTCTTCCTGTTCTTCTCCCTCCTTTCCCAATGCTTTGTGTTTTTCTTTTAATAGTTTCCCTGTGTAAACAGTCATTTATTGCTTTTGTTTTGGCAAAATAAAAGCATATGTGCTCTTGGGGCTAAAATTCAAGGCCAGAGTCTTTGTGCCCTCTTTCTTTATCCCTCCTTTTCCCTTCCCAATTCTCTAGAGAAAGTGGTAAGGCTAGGTGGGCATTTGACTCAATGAGAATCAACAGTTGGAAAGTTTTGAATGAAAACTTCCCAAAAGACCAAAAATAAGGTATGTTACAAAATGCTCATAAGGAATTTTGAAAAGAAATCAAGAATACCATCTATGAGAGTCGCAGAAAAGTAAAAAAAAAAAGCCAAAGACCCTTCTTTTTGAGACATTCTGTACTTGGGAGTCATGAGTTTGGGGTCCAGAAATGCCACATATTGACCTGTAATTTCCCACATCTGACCTCATAGGGGCTGATCTGCTCAGATGAAAGCTACATAATTACCCCTCAACTACTTTGTGGAAACCACATAGATCTATTTTGATTTGAGACAAATAGTTCTCTGACCTTTGGTTGTCATATAATCTTTTTGGGTCTTAGTTTCTTCATTTATTATGTGGAAGGATTAGATTATAGATGAACTCTGAAGTCCCTTCCAATTCTGGGATACTAAGCATCGATAAGTCTATGATTATTGTATTTTTAAGCTCTTACTTTCTTATCTTAGTTATGACTCTAAGACAGAAGCAAGGGCTAGGAAAATGGGGGTTAAGGGACTTGCCCATGGTCATATAGATAGGAAGTGTCTGAGGACAGATATGAATGCAAGTACTCCCAACTCAGGCTTGGTGCTCACTGTGCCATTGAGGTACCCTTGCCACTTAGCTGCCCCAAGTCTATAATTGTAAGTCAAGGGGAATTAATGAGGATCAGGCATACAAAAATGATGAAGCATATAGGGAAGGGAGAAAACAGAATTTAGAGGAGTTCTCAACTTTTGGGGGGATTCATCATCCCTTTTGACATTCCTCTGAAGACTCTTGAGCTCTTCTCAAAAGAATTTTTAAGTGAATAAAATAAAATACTTACGATTATGAGGATTAGCTATTATAACGAAATACAGCTCTCAAAATATTTTAAAGAATATAAATTCACAGATCCTCTTGAAATCTCTCTGCTGATCCCTTGGGGAAAGGAAAACTGTCAGTAGCATCCTCCTTTTCAAATTATATTTAATATGTATATTTATTTACTTTTTAGCTATACTAAATACATATGCATGTGTATATGTGTACTATACATATATGTATTCATGCATGTATCACACATATGCCTATATATGTATATATCATATATTAAATATATATGCATGAAGATTGCTAAATGTCACAGTGTATGCAGCTGGACTCTGAGTCAAGAAGACCTGAATTCAGGGGCAGTTAGGTAGCACAGTAGATAGAGAAACTGAGCTAGAGACATCTAGGTTTAAATATAGCCACAGACACTTCCTAGCTGTGTGACCCTGGGCATGTCACTTAACCTCAAAGGCCTAGCCCTTGTTACTCTTCTGTCTTAGAAACAATATTTAGTGTAGATTTGAAGACAGAAAGTAAGGATTGGTTTAAAAAAAGATTTTGAATTTAAATCCAATCTCAGGCATATTTATTAACTGTGGGACCTTGGGTAGTCACTTAACATCTATCTGCCTCAGTTTCCTCATCTGTAAAATGGGGATAACAATAGCACCTCTTTCCCAGGCTTATTGTGAAGTTAAAATTAGATCATATTTGTAAAGTTCCTTGAAAATCTTAAAGTACAATATAATTGCTTATTTACCAGAGATTATTATTATTATAACTATTTGTCTTTCTCCCACATGAGGATGTCATCTTCTTTGCTCTTGTTTCCTTGGCATATAAGCCAAATATCTGGCACACAGTATGAGCTTAATAAATATTTGATTCATTGAGTGACCAAGAAAACTCTATAAATTATGAGAAGTATAAACAAGGAACCCCTGTAGACCTTCGCTCTGTGGAAAATTGAATAAAAGTCTGGGACCCATCTTTCCTGGTTATGTGGTTGCCTGGAGCTGAGGACATGCAAGAGGGAGAGAATCACATTGTTGCTCAAAACAGGAAGTCCCCTTTGTGACCGGATGGTCAGTTTTTGTTTTGGAAGATCTTGGGGCATGTGGACCCACTGAAAAAAATTCCACTGGGGAGAAAGGGAGGATCTGCTTTTCTTTGGACAGGGTGTGGTGTTTACTTTTTGAGCTTTTCAAACCTCCCCCTGCCTGTGCGGAATGGGAAAAAATGAATCATATCTCTTTGAAATTGAAACCTTCATCCTGATTTTTGGTGAGGCAGGAAAGCATCTTTTAGAGCTGGACCATTTTTTGTTTGGGGCAGTGCTAGAGTAAAAAGGCCATTCATTCATGTGGGTTCTGATTACAGGTCTCAATACGAGTTGGTGGAGGCAGAGAAGATGGATGAAATGATTATCTCAGTATTCCAAGTGTTCCATCACACAAGATGTCCTGCCATGCCAACCTCAACCCGAGACTTCAGTTTTTAATTTGCTACTCTTTGGAGGTAGACAATGCAATCTCTTCTTTACTCATCTGAAAGGTTGAGCTGTCAGTCTTTAGAGATAGGGACCAAACTAGACCCATGCCTTAAATGGCTGCCAAAAAGACCAGTGAGTAGAAAAATACCCAGAAACAGAGGTCAGTAGCTTGGGATCAGTTACCTGTAATCAATACCTTCCAGGTATGTTGACATCAGAACTTCACAGCTCTTGGTGACTGCCCAAACTCTTCACATTAGTGGATGGTAAGCAGATACCATAGTTTGATAAAGTACATTTTGTAGATGGCATGTTGAGAGATGGTAGAGGCATCAGGGCAGTTTTCAAATGCAGGATGGTGCCAAGACTCTATTCTTCCCTTTTCTTGATATCTAGAATGTTATATGGCTTCCTATAATTCTCTCCAGTGGGAATTCTGCCTTCAGTCTTCGGAGATTACTCTCATCCACTTTAGTGTTTTCTATTGACTCTCTAGTTCTCTTTGTTACTCTGACATTTCTCATCCTAAAAGGACCAATAGATAATTAGCTGCAAAATCCTACCCTAGCTTTACATGAAGTTTGCAAGAGTAAACAGATTTAAATCCCACAAAGGAATTTAAGGTCAAGTTCGTGACATGGTAGTTACAATCATAGACTCATAGAGGCAGAAGGTATTTAGAGGTCACTTGACCCAATCCTCTCATTTCACAGTGAAAGGAAATGGGCCCAGAGGGAGGACATGACTTATTTAAGATCTTATTCAGCTAATTAGTGGCAAGGTTGGGGCCTCTATGGACACTTTGTGATTGCCAATGCTTCTTTTCAAATAATATAATTTGAGTGATTTTGGTCATGAAATGCCTTGTTGGTCTTCAAATATAAATATTGTTTGGATATGAAAAAATGTCATCTATAAAATGAGAGAAATGGAATAGATGGTTTTAAAAATCTAAGCTCTAAATTCAATGATTTTCCAAATTCAGTGTTTTCTCCTGAAAACAGTCAAGTAACTGAAATAGCCTTCAATTGGGAACAACTAATTGGTGCAGTAGATAAGTGAACTCAGCCTGGAGTCAGAATGACATTTTCTATCTATGTGACCTTGGGAAAGTCACTTAACCTTGTTTGCCTCAGTTTCCTCATCTATAAAATGAGTCAGAGCAGGAAATGGCAAAACACTCCAATATCTTTGTTAAGAAAATCCCAAATAGAATCAGAGTCAGACAGTACTTAAAATGAATGAAGAACAACAAAGTTGAGATATAGTCACTTCTTTCTACTCATAGCCTTTATCCTAATTCAGATCATCATCACCTCTCTCCTGAGTATATTGCAATAAAATTCCATTTGGTTTCTTTGCCTTAATCCTTTCCCTACTCCAAACCAGCCTTCATGCCATTAGGAAAATAGTCATGTCTCCCCTGCTCAATGAACTCTGATTCACTATTACCTTTAGGATCAAATATATACTCCTCTGTTTGGCTTTTAAAGAACTTCACAACCTTGGTCCTTCCCAAATTTCTAGTCTTCTTATACGTTCTTCCTCCTTCACACTCAGAAATCCATTAAATGCCTTTTCTCTGTTAAACACACATAATACTTCATCTCCTAAGTCTTCCTTTGCACTTTCCTGTCTCTCATGGTGTGCTCTTCCTACTCACTTCCATTTCTTGGAATCTCTTGTCTCCTTCAAAACTCAGATTAAGCATAACCTTCTCCATACAAGTTTTTCTGATCCCTGTCTACTAATGTAGCCACTTCTCAAACCATTTTGTTTTTCTAGATGTGTATTATTTAGATGTGTATATTAGAATGTAAGCACCTTGAAAGCAGGGATTATTTATTTTTGTCTTTTTAACAACAATACACAGCAAAGTTCCTAACACACAGTAAGCCTTCATTTAGTGTTCATTGGTTGGTCAATTGATTGATAGTGTACAAAAGTTATTAAAATGGAAAAAAAAAACATTTTTTTCCTGGAATTAGAAAATTGGAGGGTAGATGAGAGGTTGTTTAGCCCTGTTCCCTGAATCCCCTCTGCTATATCCTAGGTGCTTAATAAATTCACATGGACAGATTATTGATGAAGTTGGAACTCACAAAGGACTTTTCTCTATTTCTATGCATGGAATTCCTTTTGGAATCCTTTTGCTCTTCTGGGCTGAAAAATCTCCAGTTTTTCAATCAGTCATCAGTTTATTACAGTATTGTGTCCTTATACCCAAGAGTCAAAGAATTACAAATCTGTCTTTTGCCTTTGTTTGCATTCCCAGCATTTAGCACATGCTACATAGTGATGCATAGTGGAATAGGTGCTTAATAAATGCTTCCTGACTTGGCAGCAAAGTGACTCAGTGGATTGAGAGTCAGACCTAGAGGCTGAAGGTCTGGGTTTAAATTTGGCTTTAGACACTTCCCAGCTATGTGATTCTGAGCAAGTCACTTAACCCCCATTGCCTAGCCCTTACTGTTCTTCTGCCTTGGAACTGATACTTAGTATTGATTCTAAGACAGAAGGTAAGAGTTTAAAAAAAGAAGGGGATATACATAGGTAGAGTAATAATTGTACGATTACATTAAATATTATTCACACACACACACACATATATATATATACACAAACACAAAATCTATAAAATTAAGGTTAAATATTAAAGGTTTCATAAACCATCCTTTTGAAAAGCATATTTTGTATGTGAAATTTTTTTATTTTATTGATGCTTTTTTAGTTCATAATTTTGAAAAACCAAAAATATAAATTACTTTATTGCTCTATCTGTGCTTCCTGTATTTTGCAGCTTCATGTTAGGATTTGCAACTGAGTTAGGCACTAATCCCAATTTATCTTCAGGGCATCTCTATATGCTGAGAATCGTTTGATTGTGTTGGTTTGCTTGTTGTCTCTTTCATTAGACTGCAAGGTCCTTGAGAGTAAGAATCATCTTTTCCCTCTTTATGTATCCCCAGTACTTGGTGTAAAGCCTGACACAGAATAGATGATTAATAAATGTTTATTGACGGATTGGCTGCAGCCGGGCATTTTTTCACATTCGCCTTTCTATACTGTTTGGGCTAGATACTGTGTGCAGTTGATGGAGCTTCCCTTGAATTCTGGACTGGCATCTTTAGCTGAAATGTAATCACAGGGTGAGTTATTTGCTGTCAAACTTGGCTCTGCTTTTCTTCCCCAGCCTTTAACAATGTCTCCAAGGAAGCCATAAATAAACGTTGAGTTGACATGGTTCCATGAACTGAATTCAATCTTTGATTTCATTCTTGATTTCAGTTCTCTGACTGATGTCACAATTCTCTTGAGTTTACTCCACTCCACCGTGGCCCAAGGCATTTATAGTGACTGTTTTCCTGGAGCCAGCTATCTTAATATTCAACATAGGGACAGCAAGTGAGGCTAAAATCAATGTTTGCATTTAGGGTCTGAGGGTCTGGGTTTCCATCTCAGCTCTGCTGCTTTTTGCTCATGTGACATTGGGTGTTACTTCCTTTTTCTACATCCTATTTTCCTAATCTGTAAAATAACGGAGTTAGATCCAATAACCTTTTTTGGACCTTTTCCATCTTTAATTCTAGTATTGTATGACTGATTAGACACTTTTCAAAGGCAACTTTATAGTGGATAGCCTTATATGAGTAGTCAAGAAGTTCTATCTTTCCTAGGTTCCTTTTGTGGGGTCATGTGCAAGTCACTTAATCTGAGTCTCAGTTTTCCCTGTAATAATGCCTGCAGTAAATTGTCTCACAGGGTTGTTATGAGACTTAAATGAGATAATGTCTGTAAAGTGCTTTGTAAACTTTAAAGTTCCTGTTAATTTATTGAAATTTCCAGACAGCATATAAATGATGATTGGTTGAAAAGCTAGCTCCAAAATCCACCTTCATGTGCTTGGTAGTATTCTCTGTGTCCAGTTGTATTCATTTTTCAGTTGTCTCTAAAATTTTTCAGTTGCCACATTTCTTTCTCACCCCATTTTGGGTCTTTTTGTCAAAAATACTGTAAATGGAGTTCCGGTCAAGATGGCGGCTTAGAGAGAGCTAAAGTTCAGATCTCTGGAAACCGCTTCCTTACCAATCTCAAACTGTATGCTCTTAGGACACCAAAATTCAAAACAAACAACAGGATAAATCCAGGGAACCCTCCTCCTGGACCTGGACCTGGATCAAAAGGTATGGCCCCCCAAAAGCCAGAACCCAAGATCACTCGGATCTAAGGGATAGGCAGAAGGAAGGTCCCAGGACCCATTCCCCCCAACCCAGAGCTCTGAGTCCGAGGCAGCAGCGGGAATCTAAGAGCCATCAAAAGGACCCCAGGGCCGGCTATTCTGAAGGTTGCACCCTGAAAACAACCTGAGCCAGTCGTGAGGGCACCCAGACAGCAGGGAAACAGAGAGAGACAGAGGGGAGCCTGTAGCCCCCTGGCTGGATCCTTCTGTCCAAGTCTCAGGGAAGGTCCCTGCTTCAAGACACACTCAATCCAACCCAACTGAAGTTAATCCTATCAGGAGCTCTCAAAATTCCTGGAAGCCTTGGCCCCTCCCACCTCAGTGTGCAGGCCTCTCTGGCCCACAAAGGCTCTGAGATACCTCAGGGACAGTGCAAAGCCAGGCTCAGAGGGTGGGACTAAGGCAACGAAGAAGCATTGGGAGGGAACTGAGAGCAGTGACACCCACAAATGGACAATTTGCTGGGGCTAAAGCCTCTGAACACCAGACAGAGATAAGAAAAGCTAGACCTCCCCACTCAGATAGAGATGGCAAACAGCACAGAAAAGCCTCAACACTCCAAGAAAAACAAGAAGAAGGGGGCTATTTTGGACACATTTTATGGAGCAAAAATACAAAATACAGAGGAGATAGGAGAGGAAACACAAGCAAATGCTCCGAAACCTTCCAAAGGAAACGGAAACTCTCCACAAACCCATGAAGAATTTGAATCAGAAATGATCAAAAAGATGGAAGCCTTCTGGGAGGAAAAGTGGGAAATAATGCAAAAGAAATTCATGCATCTACAAAACCAGTTTGACCAAACTGAAAAGGAAAACCAGGCTTTAAAAGTCAGAATCAGCCAACTGGAAAAAAAAAACAAGCAAGAATTAATAAAGCAAAGTCAAAAGACCAAGAAATTAGAAGAGAACATAAAATATCTCACTGACAAGGTCATAGACTTGGAAAATAGAGGGAGAAGAGACAATTTAAGAATAATTGGACTACCAGAAAATCCAGAAATAAACAGCAAACTCGAATCATAATACAAGAGATAATCAAAGAAAATTGCCCAGAGATTCTAGAACAAGGGGGAAATACAGCCACTGAAAGAGCTCACAGAATACCCTCTACACCAAATCCCCAAAACACAACTCCCAGGAATGTAATTGCCAAATTCCAAAGCTTTCAAACAAAAGAAAAAAATCCTACAAGAAGCCAGAAAGACAATTTAGATATAAAGGAATGCCAATCAGGGTCACACAAGACCTTGCAAGTTCCACTCTGAATGACTTTAAGGCATGGAACATGATTTTCAGAAAGGCAAGAGAGCTGGGTCTTCAACCAAGAATCAATTATCCATCAAAACTGACTATATACTTCCAAGGGAAAGTATGGGCATTCAACAAAACAGAAGATTTCCAAGTTTTTGCAAAAAAAAGACTAGAGCTCTGTGGAAAGTTTGATATTGAAAAACAAAGAGCATGGAATACCTGAAAAGGTAAATATGAAGGAAAGGGAAAAGGAGAAAAATGTTATCTTTTTCTTTTATTCAAACTCTCTTCTATAAGGACTATATTTATATCAATCTATGTATACTAACATGTGGGGAAAATGTAATGTATAAATAGGGGGAAAAGAAAGACCAAATAGAATAATTTTTCTCACACAAAGATTCACATGGGAAGGGGAGGGGAATAAAACTCCTATAAGAAGGAGAGGAAGAGAGTTTTGACTTAAACCTTACTCTCAGGGAAATCAATTCTGAGAGGGAAGAACATCCAGATCCATTGGGATCTTGAATTCTATCTTACCCAACAAGGGTAGAGAGAAGGGAAAACCAAGGGAGGTAGGGGGGGAGGGAACATAAAAAAGGGAGGGAAGAAGAGGGGGAAGGGGGAGGGAGCAAAAGGGGAGGGGATAGAAAGGGAAATATATCAAGGGAGGGGACAAGGGGGACTGATTTAAAGTAAATCACTGGACTAAAAGGTAGAGCTGAAGAAGAAAAGGTTAGAATTAGGGAAGGATATCAAAATGCCAGGGAGTCCACAAGTGACAATCATAACTTTGAACATGAATGGGATGAACTCACCCATAAAACATAGACGAATCGCAGAATGGATTAGAATTCAAAACCCTACCATATATTGTCTCCAAGAAACATACATGAGGTGGGTAGACACCCAAAAGGTCAGAATTAAAGGATGGAGTAAGACCTTCTGGGCCTCAACTGACAGGAAGAAGGCAGGAGTTGCCATCATGATATCTGATAAAGCCAAAGCAAAAATAGACCTGATTAAAAGTGATAGGGAAGGTAATTATATTTTGTTAAAAGGGACTTTAGATAATGAGGAAATATCACTAATCAACATGTATGCACCAAATAATATAGCACCCAAATTTCTAATGGAGAAATTAGGAGAATTGAAGGAAGAAATAGATAGTAAAACAATACTAGTTGGAGACTTGAACAAACCATTATCAAATTTAGATAAATCAAATAAAAAATAAATAAGAAAGAGGTAAAAGAAGTGAATGAAATCTTAGAAAAATTAGAGTTAATAGACATATGGAGAAAAATAAATAGGGACAAAAAGGAATACACCTTCTTCTCAGCACCACATGGCACATTCACAAAGACTGACCATACACTAGGTCACAGAAACATGGCATACAAATGCAGAAAAGCAGAAATAATAAATGCAGCCTTTTCAGATCACAAGGCAATAAAAATAACAATCAGCAATGATACATGGAAAACCAAATAAAAAATTAATTGGAAATTAAACAATATGATACTCCAAAATCTTTTAGTTAGAGAAGAAATCACAGAAACAATTAATAATTTCATTGAGGAAAATGTCAATGGCGAGACATTCTTTCAAACCTTTTGGGATGCAGCCAAAGCAGTAATCAGAGGTAAATTCATATCCCTGAGTGCATATATTAACAAACTAGGGAGAGCAGAAATCAATCAATTGGAAATGCAAATAAAAAAACTCGAAAGCGATCAAATTAAAAACCCCCAGCAGAAAACCAAACTAGGAATCCTAAAAATTAAGGGAGAAATTAATAAAATAGAAAGTGATAGAACTACTGATTTAATAAATAAGACTAGAAGATGGTACTCTGTAAAAACAAACAAAATAGACAAAGTACTGGTCAATCTAATTAATAAAAGGAAAGAAGAAAAGCAAATTAACAGCATCAAAATGAAAAGGGGGACATCACCTCCAATGAAGAGGAAACCAAGGCAATCATTAAAAATTACTTTGCCCAATTATATCGCAATAAATACACAAATTTAGGTGATATGGATGAATATATACAAAAATACAATCCGCCTAGACTAACAGAAGAAGAAATAGAATTCTTAAATAATCCCATATCAGAAAATGAAATCCAACAGGCCATCAAAGAACTCCCTAAGAAAAAATCCCCAGGGCCCAAAGGATTCACAAGTGAATTCTATCAAGCATTCAGAGAACAGTTAATCCCAATACTATACAAACTATTTTACATAATAAGCAAAGAGGGAGTTCTACCAAACTCCTTTTATGACACAAACATGGTACTGATTCCAAAACCAGGCAGGTCAAAAACAGAGAAAGAAAATTATAGGCCAATCTCCCTAATGAATATAGATGCAAAAATCTTAAATAGGATACTAGCAAAAAGACTCCAGCAAGTGATCAGAAGGGTCATCCACCATGATCAAGTAGGATTTATCCCAGGGATGCAGGGCTGGTTCAATATTAGGAAAACCATCCACATAATTGACCACATCAACAAGCAAACCAACAAGAACCAAATGATTATCTCAATAGATGCAGAAAAAGCCTTTGATAAAATACAACATCCATTCCTATTAAAAACACTAGAAAACATAGGGATAAAAGGATTGTTCCTAAAAATAATAAACAGTATATATCTAAAACCATAAGCTAATATCATCTTCAATGCTGATAAACTAGATGCATTCCCAATAAGATTAGGAGTGAAACAAGGATGCCCATTATCACCTCTACTATTTGACATTGTACTAGAAACACTAGCAGTAGCAATTAGAGAAGAAAAAGAAATTGAAGGCATCAAAATAGGCGAGGAGACTAAGCTATCGCTCTTTGTAGATGACATGATGGTCTACTTAAAGAATCCTAGAGATTCAACCAAAAAGCTAATTGAAATAATCAACAACTTTAGCAAAGTTTCAGATACAAAATAAACCCGCATAAATCATCAGCATTTCTATATATCTCCAACACAGCTCAGCAGCAAAAACTAGAAAGAGAAATCCCATTCAAAATCACCTTAGACAAAATAAAATACCTAGGAATCTATCTCCCGAGACAAACACAGGAACTCTATAAACACAACTACAAAACACTCTCCACACAACTAAAACTAGACTTGAGCAATTGGAAAAACATTAACTGCTCATGGATAGGACGAGCCAATATAATAAAAATAACCATCCTGCCCAAACTTATTTATCTATTTAGTGCCATACCCATTGAACTCCCAAAAAATTTCTTTACTGATTTAGAAAAAACCATAACAAAGTTCATTTGGAATAACAAAGGATCAAGGATATCCAGGGAAATAATGAAAAAAAAAACACAAATGATGGGGGCCTTGCAGTCCCAGACCTTAAACTATATTACAAAGCAGCAGTCATCAAAACAATTTGGTACTGGCTAAGAGACAGAAAGGAGGATCAGTGGAATAGACTGGGTCAAGCGACCTCAGCAAGACAGTAAACAATAAACTCAAAGATCCCAGCTTTTGGATCAAAAATCCACTATTCGATAATAACTGCTGGGAAAATTGGAAGACAGTATGGGAGAGATTAGGAATTGATCAACACCTCACACCCTACACCAAGATAAATTCAAAATGGGTGAATGACTTAAACATAAAGAAGGAAACCATAAGTATATTGGGTAAACACAGAATAGTATACATAGCAGACCTTTGGGAGGGGAAAGATTTTAAAACCAAGCAAGACATAGAAAGAATCACAAAATGTAAAATAAATAATTTTGACTACATCAAATTAAAAAGCTTTTGTGCAAACAAAACCAATGTAACTAAAATCAGAAGGGAAACAACAAATTGGGAAAAATCTTCATAGAAACCTCTGACAAAGGTTTAATTACTCAAATTTATAAAGAGCTAAATCAATTGTACAAAAAATCAAGCCATTCTCCAATTGATAAATGGGCAAGGGACATGGATAGGCAGTTTTCAGATAAAGAAATCAAAACTATTAATAAGCACATGAAGAAGTGTTCTAAATCTCTTATAATCAGAGAGATGCAAATCAACACAACTCTGAGGTATCACCTCACACCTAGCAGATTGGCTAACATGATAGGAAAGGAAAGTAATGAATGCTGGAGGGGATGTGGCAAAGTAGGGACATTAATTCATTGCTGGTGGAGTTGTGAACTGATCCAACCATTCTGGAGGGCAATTTGGAACTATGCCCAAAGGGCGATAAAAGACTGTCTACCCTTTGATCCAGCCATAGCACTGCTGGGTTTGTATCCCAAAGAGATAATGGGGAAAAAGACTTGTATAAAAATACTCATAGCTGCGCTCTTTGTGGTGTCCAAAAATTGGAAAACGAGGGGATGCCCATCAATTGGGGAATGGCTGAACAAATTGTGGTATATGTTGGTGATGGAATACTATTGTGCAAAAAGGAATAATAAAGTGGAGGAATTCCATGGAGATTGGAACGACCTCCAGGAAGTGATGCAGAGTGAAAGGAGCAGAATCAGGAGAATATTGTACACAGAGACTAATACACTGTGGTATAATCGAAGGTAATGGACTTCTCCATTAGTGGTGGTGTAATGTCCCTGAGCAATCTGCAGGGATCTAGGAGAAAAAAACACTATCCATAAGCAGAGGACAAACTGTGGGAGTAGAAACACTGAGGAAAAGCAAATGCCTGACTACAGCGGTTGAGGGGACATGACAGAGGAGAGACTCTAAAGGAACACTCTAATGCAAATACTAACAACATGGCAATGGGTTCGAATCAAGAACACATGTGATAACCAGTGGAATCATGTGTCGGCTAAGGGGGCTGGGGGGGAGGAAAAGAAAATGATCTTTGTCTTTAATGAATAATGCTTGGAAATGATCAAATAAAATATTATTTTAAAAAAATACTGTAAATGTCATTTCCTTCTCTAGGTCATTTTATTGGTAAGGAAACTGAGGCAAACAGTGTGAAGTGACTTGCCCAGGGTCACACAGCAAGTAAATGTCTGAGGTTGAATCTGAATGCATTTCTTCCTGACTCCAGGAATGGTAATCTATCCACTGCACCTCCTAGTTGCCCTTAGATCCTGTTAAAATGTGTGAAATATTGAGTAACTGTACAGGGCTCTTATTTCCAAGAAGGCACTCTTTCAACTGTTAGTGTTGATCCTACTGGGGGGGTAGTAAAATCAAGATCCTTTGAATGCTTGTGGTGGGGAGCAGAATAGAGATGGCATGGGCATTGTACTCCCAGAAACTCAGGCAAACTGTTATCAGGGAAATTCCTCTGCTCCCTTAGGTCCTTATGACTCCCCACCCCAAACACCTGACCTTGAAGATCACCCTCCTTTGATTGCCCCATTCAATTTCAATGGACAAAGAGATACACCTCATTCATTTATCCTCCAAATCATGAGAACCAGCCCATGCCCTCCAGCAAACCTTCCTCCAATCCCTGGCTCCAGAGTCAAGCCCTCACTGTTGTAAAGAGTATAAAATCCCTAGAATTTATGTCCTCTGGGGGACAACTTTTCCATCCATGCTGTTCCACCTGGGAGGCAGGCTTCCACCTATGCTGCCCTCCTGGTCAGATTCAATATTACCTTCCAAATTAATAAATTTCCCTTTTTATTTTAGAGCTAAGTTTTGGAGTCTTGCATTCTCGCAAAAGGTATTCTTCCTGAACCCCAGGGGTTCATCCTCTGCACCCCACAACAAAATGAGGGGTTATTCTCTGCCTTTAGTTAGCTACATCGGTAAAGTATCTTCTACCTGTGTTGGGCAAGTGAGTAGACATCTTTGAACTTGGGTCCTGTGTAATGAGGAATTTGGATGGAATGATCTCTAGGGTCTCTGACCAACCTTCCCTCAAAATTCCTATATTCCAGTTCCATATGTTTCACATAAAGATCTAGATTATTTACTAAAGGAAAGTGCCTGATAAGAAAATTATTCAACTCTCCATGGAGTCTTTTCTTCTGCCCCTCATGTGGTAGCCATGGAGTAGTGATTAGGGGAACATGAGAGCTAAAATCTGAGAAAAGAATGTTCCAGATCAGTCTGTGACTTGTTTTCATCAGCAAGGGATTCTCTTCCTCTTCTGAATAACCCATTTCCCAGGTTTCATTTGCTTTTTACAGATAGGCACAGACAAGTAGCTTTTTGCCCCCTTAATTCTAGTACTTTTCCTCTATTGATTATCACCAGTTTATCACCTGCACTCATAGGTATATTTAATACAGGTATCTTGTTTGTAAATAGTTATTTGCATGTTTTCTCCCCCATTAGACTTTGAGCTCTTTGAGAATAGGGACTATCTTTTGCCTTTCTTTGTAACTCCAGTACTTGGAACAGTGCCTGGTACATGGTAGGTACTTAAATTGAAATGCGTATTGATTGACTGACTGACTACTGGAGATGTGTGCTCTCCTGGGAAATATAGAGAGGAGACATTGCTTCCAGGGTCTTCTCCCATTTGGGCTGACTGAGGTAGCTGGCTGCCAGTAAGGAGATTGTAACACTGAGGGCCAAAAGTTTGAATGGTTTTATGTTCCTATTGAGGAGACCAACAAGGTCAAGGAAATATAGAATCTTAGAACTGGAAGGGACCTCAGAAACTGACCAGCCTAACTCCTACCTGGACAAGAATCTTCTCTCTGACATTCCTAACAAATGGTCAGCCACCTGCTTACAAACTTCCAATGAGAACAAACACACACTGTGCCTCTCAAGCATGCCTTGTAGAAATAGTGGTAAGGCATGATTGGGGAGGGTCTTTCAATAAAGGAAATATATAATAAAGGCAATATAGCAATCTATAGTACATGATTGGGGTCTATTTTCCCAAACCCTGTTCACATTGGGAATTTAGCTACCTTCCTTTTGAGAATTCTAGAGACAGCCCTGAAGGACTTAGGGTGCTTTTCTAATGTAATAATGTATGAACCCTCGCCAATATATTTCCCTTTATGATTATCTGTTGGTATCAATTAGTCAGCCAGACAAAAAACTTTTAGAAAGGAAGTAGAATATGGTGGTGTAGTAAGGGCAGTTAGGGCAAAAAGTCCCTCCAAAGTCTATGGCACACGCTGTCCTACTGGTGTACATAGCATCTAGGGCAGAGTGGGCTCAAACTTAAGATGCACATGAGGTGAAGGGGTAACATAGCCTTTGATTATTTGAATTATAATGACACATGACCAGCATTTATCTAACTTTAGAGTTGAAAGGTGTTATCCATTGTTATGACTGATATTCTTTGAAGACTGCATATTAATTTATAATTATTTATTGGTAAAGGTTGGAGAGAGAAAGAGAGAATCACAGGATCACCTGGTCAAACCTAATTAATCTCTTTTTCCAATATTGCCTCAGTCCCACTGCCCCCAAAACCACTGTATTAGTCAGAATCCCCAGCTCCTGTGTGTAAAAAGCCCCATGCCCAGGGGTAGCTGGGTTGCTCAGTGGATTGAGAGTCAGTCGAGGTCCTGGGTTCAAATTTGACCTCAGACACTTCCTAGCTGTGTGGCTCTGGGAAAGTCATTTGACACCCATTGCTTAGCTCTTACCACTCTTCTGCCTTGGAACCAATACACAGTGTTGATTCTAAGACAGAAAGTAAGGGTTTAAAAAAAAGTCCCAGGACCCCCCCCCCCAAAAAAAACTGGGTTTCTTCTGTGCCCTTTTTATAAAGCCAGTTTTTAGCACTCCTCCTGGGACTCTTTGGTTGGACAGACTTAACTTCAGTCTGGGTCCAAGCCCTATCTTCCAGATATACCACAAGTTGTATGGGAACTTAAGCCAGCACCTTCCTGATACCAGGGAACTGCACAGTGTCCAGTCAAAGAATGGAGCTAATACCAACCAAAAATGGGTTTGCAAAGGGAATGAGGGGGTAAATTTTATATTAAATTCACACAATCCCTTCTCTGATTCTTTGGGAGATTAACATGCCAGTTTCTCCAATGAATTATGCCATGTATAATATCTACATATTTTAGTATTGTCTCACCAGGGTGCATAAGGATACAAAGATATTATACATTTCATAGAGAGTTTAACTCCATTTTAGGTGTTTTTAAACATATTAGAAAATGACTGACAGGTATATTGATAAGGAGGCATATGGGGGCATTATCCTTTTTGGCACAAGGGCTTTGCAACCAGGATAAAATAATGGTGCATGGGAAGAACAAAAGTGAACAAAGAACCAACCCCCCCACAGCTCAGTTCATTATATCCACAGGTTCACTTAGAGTCTTATGATGTAGTGTTTGACTTCTGGGGACATCTTATACTGCTGCCATCTTTTTTTTTTTAAGTCTGGCTGGAATCATGATGGTCTTTACAGAATCTTCTCCAGAAGATCTGCTTTCCTGGCCAAATTATTTGCAACATCTTTCCTTAAAATTGCTTTAAAAAGATCTTGGTTAATGGACTTTTAGGATAACTTCATAATCTCCCATAGGAGGATGAGATACTATCTAGCCTCTGATCCTAACATAACCTGATTGTAACACAAAATGATATTCCAACACTGTGCCATTTCATTTGATAAATCCTTTTCCCTCCTTCATGGACAACTCATGAAGTTCTCATTTTTGGCGTAATGCAGTGATTCTGTTGGACACCCTTTAGATGCCTGAAACTACCTTTCCTTAGCTTATTTCATTTTTCCTATGGTCCTGATTCAGGCAATACTATCAGTCATTGCTGTCCTGTGGACAACTAAGACAACTATGATGGAAAGTCCAAATTCTCCACCTTCTGAAGTTCAGAAAGTTCTTTTTTGTTGAAGAAGCAAAGGGAGGAGATTGAATCTAAGCCTTAAGCTAAAGCTGAAATTGAGGCCAAACTCTTCCCTCCTCCTCCCCCGAAGTGAGTTCTTCTTAATGGCTTAGCTGGAATGGTCTTCTACCCTTTCTCCCATCAGACATGCAAAGATTCCAAATCAGCTTACCATTTTATACAAATTCTGGAGGTATGACTTAGTCTTCGTGGCCAATCTAAATATCCTTCCTAGGCAACATCATTCCATATCATCCAGTGATTTTCAAGGACTTTTCATATCTAGCCTAAAACTTTTAACTGATTTATTGATTCAGTAGAGTTGTTTAGGTCTTATTATTAACATTACTAGCATTTATATAGAGCCTTAAAGTTTGCAAAGCACTGCATCCATGTTGTCTTATATGATTCTCATAAAAACCCTATGAGGTAGGTACTATAATTATTCCTATTTTCAGGATGAGGAAACTGAGGATAAGAGAGGTTAATTGATTTGCCCAGGGTCAGTCATATAGCTAATAAATGTATGAAGTGGGATTTGGACTTGGGTTTTCTTGAATTTAAGTCCAGCCTTGTTACTTACAGTGCCTTGTTAAAACCTAATTTATAACTCTCATTGATGGATTGTCTCAGTGGAGGTGTTCTTACCTGATACAGGTATCAGAGTTTGCATCTTGCATTACTTAAATGAGATTGGATTCTCTGACTCAAAGGAACCTCCCCTTCCTTGGTGAGGAGGGGAAATGTATCAGCTGCCTGAGTAGCTGTTTGCCTTCTAACAGTTTTTTTTTTCTCCCCCTTCCCATAAACATAAGTATGTTTGTGTCTTTCCTTAACTGTCAGATTTTGACAGATTCCTCCCTTGGGTTCCTTTGTGCTGAGGAGGAAGGGGGAATTCAACCTGCCAACTAATCATCTTAAAAAAATTAAATAAACTTTCCTTTCTGTCACAGTAACAACTCTAAGACAGAAAGGCAAGACCAGACAAATGGAGTTAAGTGACTTGCCCAGGGTCACACAGCTAGGAAATGTCTGAGGTCAAATTTGAGCCCAAGTCTTCCCAACTCCAGGCCACCTAGCTCTCCCTGTCAACTATTCTGCCATCTGGAAGGAGAGGCATGTTTGTAAAATATCATGATACCATCTTGAGATGCTAAGGACAATTTCCATTGGGAAGTATTTTCCATCTTATGCATATTTCTACTTTTTAAAGTATTAGACACAACATGGCATAGTATAAAGAGTACTAGGATGGGGGGAAGAGGATCTGGGTTTGAGTCTTACTTTAGTCCCTTATTTCCTGTGGGAACTTGAATGAGTCATTTTCTTTAGGTCTCAGTTT
Organism: Monodelphis domestica; assembly: GCF_027887165.1. Taxonomy (NCBI): domain Eukaryota; kingdom Metazoa; phylum Chordata; class Mammalia; order Didelphimorphia; family Didelphidae; genus Monodelphis; species Monodelphis domestica. Next base: position 71,581,668 of record NC_077227.1, read on the forward strand.
CCTCATCTGTCAAAAGAGAATTTAATTAGATAATCCCTAAGTTCTCTTCTGTTTTTTAGATCTGCCCGGGTTGAAAGCTCTTAAATACCCAGGCTCTTAGTTTTCCAATCTATTTATATTTTATTCTCCTCCGTGTATTTCCAAAGTCCCACTAGACTGGCCTGCTTGTTTTGCTTCACATGCAACACGAGTATCTCCTATCTTTTTGCCTTTGTGCTGGCTGTCTATCATTTCTGGAATGCTCTTTCTTCTCTCCTTTGCCTATTAGAATTTCTGGTTTTCTTTGAAACTCAGTTGAAGCATCACCTTGTACATGGAACCTTTCCTAATATCCCTGGATGCTAGGATCTCCTGTACCCAAATGACAAACTAGGTTTGATTAGTGCGAATAATGAATTCTCTGAAGTGACCCCGTTATTTGAATTGTATTGCATATTTCCATTGGGCTGGAATCAATTACCATATTTTACATAATTATAACTGTAAATAGTGTAAATTCAAATATATGTGACCACATCAGGAGGATACTTTATTCTCACTAAATGAGACCAAGCTGTATCTTGTATTCATTTTGTGTATATTCTGGAGATGCAAATAAATGAACATTCTTGTTCCTCCTGTGAAGATTGGATTTAGCTATCTCCTGATTGTAACAATGAAGATACTTAGTTCTTTCTTTATTGTGAAGATAATATTATAATCTACTGATTGTAACAATGAAGGTACTTAGCTCTTTCTTTATAGTGAAGCTAGAATTATAAGCTACAGTCTATTTTTAGATTTTAACTACAAAAAGGTGTTAAGTAACTACAAAAGGTGAATTAACCACAAAAGATGTTAAGTAACTACAAAAGGTGAATTTACCAAAAGAGGTGTTCAGTAACCCCAAAAGATATAATCTAATCAGTGAAGGTAAGAACTAAAGAGTGGGCAGTTCTGGAGAAAATCTAAGCAAAGAAGGTGAGAACTAAAGAGTAGACAGTCCTGGAGAAAAGCATCTACTGTGATTATTAGACATGAAATTTAGGGGAGGTGACACAAGAGAAAAGATCTTTAAAAAGAGGACCAAAAGGCAGAAGGAGGATCATTTGGATCATTCGGATTCAGACATTCAGATGATTTGGATTCACCACATTTGGATCAATTGGATTCAGACATTTGGATTATTCAGATTCAGACATTTGGATCATTCGAATTCAGACATTTGGACAGTCAGATTCAGATCATTTGGTTTCAAACATTTGGATAGACTCAGAGATATTCAATTAAGAACTCTGACTCAGAGTTGGACTGGAGGAACTGGACCCCTGGAGGAACTTGTCTCAACCACAATTAATTTTAACACTTCCCATTCCTTTTCCCCAGATTATAACATAAGTTCCATGAGGGCAGGATTGATTTTATTCTTGTCTCTGTGTCTCAGAGCTTAGTATAGTTCTTGGCATGTAGGAGGTGCTTAATAAATGCTTGCTAATTAATTGATATATCTAGAGATTCTGGAGGAACTCGTGCAGGAAACCTTAGACTGCTTTCATTTAGATGGTCACTGTTGGTGAGTGAAAGGCTGACTTAGTGACCCTGCCTTTCTGGAGGTGTGAAGCCTCCAAGAAAGGCCCATCATCTTGAGACTCTCTTCCCCTGGCTGTAACTTAGAATTTCTAACTGGTATCAGAGGAAACCAGAGTGCTCTCTCTCTCTCTCTCTCTCTCTCTCTCTCTCTCTCTCTCTCTCTCTCTCTCTCTTCCTTTCATTCCTTAACATTTTCCCTCTATTGTAAATAAACTACCATAAATTCCATTACTTTAGTAATTCATTTTGGGATTTAGAAATTAAATCCCTGGCAACCACCTAATAATATATTTCTGTCTCAACCACAATTAATTTTAACACTTCCCATTCCTTTCCCCCAGATTATAACATAAGTTCCATGAGGGCAGGATTGATTTTATTCTTGTCTCTGTGTCTCAGAGCTTAGTATAGTTCTTGGCATGTAGGAGGTGCTTAATAAATGCTTGCTAATTAATTGATATATCTAGAGATCCTACAATGTTAATAGTAGCAACATTACTAATAATTCTAGTAATAGCATATCTATGTATGTATATGTCACTTTCTATATATGTACATACAGATATAACTCATTTTATTGAACTTTGTATGCATGTGTGTGTTTATATGTCCTAAAAGTCTTAGTGCAATTTTAAGTTTTAATAGTACCTACATCATAGAGTTTTTGTGAGGATCAAATGAAACAATGGATGTCAGTTGCTTTGCATACTTTAAACATGTAATGTGGGGTGTCCCAGAAGTCGCAGTGCAATTTAAAGCTATTAAAGCTTATAGCTACATGACATTAAAACTTGTTAAAGCTATTAAAGCTCAAAAGTTCACTAAGATGGGACAGGAAGGAGGCTCAGTGGATAGAGATTCAGGCTTGGGGTCAGAAAGTCTTGGATTCAAATCTGGTCTTAGACATTTCCTATCTGTGTGACTCTGGGCAAGTCACTTAACTCCAATTGCCTAACCCTTACCACTTTTCTACCTTGGATCCAATAATTAGTATAGATTATAAGACAGAAAGTAATATTTAAAATAAACACACACACACACACACAGTAAGACTTTTGGGACACCCTATATTGTATATCCTCTTAAGGTATGCAAAGCTCTTGAAATCCCTCATCTCATCTGATCCTTACAAAAACCTTCTGATGTCAATGTGTTATTAATCCCATGTTGGGGAATGAGGATGCCAATTCCTAGAGGTTAAGCAATTCACCTCAGGTCACACAGATAAGTAAGTGTTCAAAATAGGATTCAAATCCAGTTCAAGTCCAGAAGTCTAGCCACTTGGTGTCACATCATCCCATGGAATATCTTCCTAGTCAACCAGTGGTGGTTGCCATCTCACTTCATTTATTTACAACAAAACTCAGATAAAGATATTTTCCCAAAGTAATTTGTGACTGCTAAGTGGTAGATCTGGGACCAAGATCCAGATGTTAATGACTTCATTTGGCGTTCTCTTTCTATTGAAGTCTGTCTGCAAACGCCCATCTTTGTAATTTACCTAATTCAGATAATCACATAGGTTCTGAGCACCATAAACATTCATATGAACACATTGGGCTTGACTCCAGGTTCTGATGTCTACTACCTGTGGGAATTTGGGAAAATCAATTCACTTTTTTATGTCTCAGTTTTCTCAAATGTGAAGGGGGAAAATAAATATACTACCTCATAGTTGTTGCGAGAGAAGCATTTTGAAAATGCTAAATTACTACTAGATATACTTGGATTATCATGTAAGGGATTATTGTTTATATGATGCTTTAGTAACCTGAAATCTCTTCCTCTATTTTAATAATTAAAAAAATCACATGCTGGATGACTGAACATGCAATCTACTATTATTAATCTTTTTCACCCCAGAAGACAAGATGCAGGTGAGAAGGAAGTCCCACAGGGAAGGGAGGTGGCAGAGAACATAGATGTGACTGTGTTGGGAAATGCTTTGGGCCCTGCTCTGAGGGATTTCTCACTAGACTTGGGCTTCTGAGAGCAGCTGAGGGAAGATCATTGATTGTTTCAGCACTGCCATCACAGGCTGGAGGGGATTTAAGAGGGGGCAGATAGAATGAGCACTGCTGGTGTATTTTGGACAAAGTTGGCCATTATATTCTGAAGGTTGGCAAAGAATTGGACTGTGAAGATGGAGACAGAGGGGAGTTGGGAGTGGTTGGGTAGTGTAAAGGCAGTGATCAGGTGTTTTCCCTATTTATGTGTTCATACATTCTTCTTTTTCCTTTTTATTTTTTAAATGGTGTCAGATAGCTTACAGTGCCCCTGGGATATTGGATATTTCTAGGAGAAAACAGTTTTTCACCCAAGGGAGGGGATGTGATGAAAAGAGATGGCCAATGGATGGTATGTATTTTATCCACAACCTTGTGTTAATGATGGGCAGTTAGGTGACCTAGAGGATGGAGTACCAGACTTGGAGTTAGGAAGAACTGAGTTCAAATTCAGACTGAGACACTTACTAGCTATGTGATCCTGGGCAAATCATTTATCCCTGTTTGTTTCACTTTCTTCATCTATAAACTGACCTGGAAGAGGAAATGGCAAACCACTCCAATATCTTTGCTCACTCAGTTCCAAAAAGGAGTCACAAAGAGTCAAAAACAACTGAATAGATCTGGAGGATAAAAGAAATATCAAAAGAGGTCAAGCATTAAGCATCTACTATGTGTCAAGGGCTGTTCTAGGTACTGGGGATACAATGGCAAAAATGAGACAATACCAGCCTCCAAGAAGCTTACATTACATCAAGAGAGAAAACATATAATTATATAAGTGGATACAAAATAACTACCAATGAAATACAAGAAAAATTTAGAAAGAAAGGCAATAGCACCTTCTGGGGGTGGGAAGTGTCAAGAAAGGTTTCATGTAGGTCTTTTGAGCAGTAGTTTGAAAAAATCAGAGATTCTTAAAAGCAGAGGTGAGAGAGGAGCAGGGCATTCCAAGGATGTGTGACAACCGGTTCAAAGGCATTGAGGCAAGAGAGAGAATAGCACTTCTGAAGAACATTTTGACTGGACCATGGAGTTCAGAAAGGGGAGAAATAAAGGACTCTATCAACGAGGAAATCCATCCTTCTACCATATTTTGGCTACATTTCCTTTTCTGGAAATGAGAATGAAGCTGATGATATTGTGCAACTCTGCCTCACTTAAATTCAATTCACACACAAGCCAAGGCATTACCTTGTATTATCATTGGTTCTTCTGAAAATGAAGGACAAATAACATTTCCCTCTATAGATGAGATATGCCTATTGTTATTGGTCCTGTCTCTGTTTAGCTGCATGTGCCAGGTATTGTGGCAATAAAAACATAATCACACACAAAGAGTTAATATCCACTCTACACTCCCTATCTGATTCCACCACTCTCCACATCAGGAAACTGTGAGGGGGACAAAAAAAAAAGAGAGGAATCAGTTGTTGTAGGTGCCTCTTCCAGGTCAGTAGTGCCTCACCTAACTTATCTGTATTCCCACTGGGGATAATAAGGAAGAGAGGTTGGAAAGCATCCAAGAAAGTGGGCATACAATCCTGCTAGATTCCTTATTAGTGAAGAGGAAAAAGTGGCTATAAATCTGTGCCAGGATGTTTTTGTCCTTGGTGGAAGGGGCTGGCTTTCCAGGGATCCCCAAATGTGCCCTGATCACCACCCCAACTTGGCTAGGATGGGCTTTTACCACACCCATATTTTTCTACCTTTTCCTGAAACCACAGAGCCTGAGTTTAGGGCACAAAGAAACCAAAATATGGCCAATTGCTGTCGGATAAATGCCCTGTAATGAGTCTACTTTGGACTAGCTGGCCACAGGTCAATTGGGAAATTTGGATGGAAGCTAAAAGGTAGTTTGCTGGAACAGGCTGACAAGTACGCAGTCCAGTCTAGTATCCTTAAGAAAGTATTTTACTCAAAAGATTATACACATACATAAAACAACAATGGCAAAGCATGAATGGTACAAAGGGCTTAAGGTTAGATGCCCTATTTGAGACTTTTAAAGCTAACCTTTCATAGTAGGTGTAGAAGAATAGGAAATAAAATCCTACTAGTCCCCCTACTGCAAGGCCTAATGGACAGAGTTCAAGATCTGTAGTCAGAAGATCTGAGTTCAAATTATGACTTGGATACCCTCCCTCCCTTGTCCCCACTTAGCTGAATGACCCTGAGAATGTTCCTTTTCATTTCCTAATCTGCAAAATGAAGATAAAAGCACCTACACCACAGGGTTCTTGTGAAAATCAAATTTGATAACATACCAAAAGTGTTTTGGAAAACAAAAGTGTTATATAAATGCTAGCTATTATTCCAAACAGGTGATACTAACAGAAACAAGAGGCATGTTAAGAAAGCAGAACTGATGGGGACCAGAAGGCTTGTGGAAGGACTTTCACTGGTCACCCAATCTAGCCTCACACCAGATGCTGGAGTCCCTTCTGTAGCATCCTTAACAACTTTGGAATAAGGCTTCACAGAGGGACCAGGGCACTCATTATGGTGTAAGACAGCTTGCTGAGCTCCTAACTGCTTAAGGCCTTGGGTATGTGGTACTAGGAAGGTTTGGATGAAGCAGTGTTGTACAATGGAAAGAACACTGGAGCTGGAGTCAGAGGACCAGGATTCAAATCCTGCCTCTGTCACTTAACTACCTGTCACTTAACTAGCATTTGACTGACCACTTCCTTTCCCTGGGCCTCAGTTTCCTCATTTATGTAAAATGAGGAAATAACATAATATTTGTGTATACAAATAATATTTGTATATAATGATGTTGGACTAGAGAATCCCTAAAGTTCCTTCTAACTCTAAATCAAATCTCCTAGGATCTTATGAACCCATCTCAAAATATTGTTGATAGCTTTATTCCCAACATTCCCTTTTGAGACCTACATTATTTTTTTGGGCAGGTGTCTAGGAATTTGCCAGTCCTTGTGACAATGGCTGATAAGGCATTACCTTTCCAAAATATTTGTATTTTAACAGTTGCCAAGGAATACATTTAATTTCTCATATCTCATCCCTTTTGTTGTGGGGATTCTAGAGTAGCAAAAAGCCTATCTTAACTTTGGGACAGATATTTTCATATTCCTAATGCTGATTTGTGGCAGCTAGTTAGTACAATGGATAGAGTGCTGAACCTGGAGAAGAACGACTCATTTTCCTGAGTTTAACTCTGGCCTCAGATGCTTACTAGTTGTGTGATCCTGGATAAGTCACTTAACCCTGTTTGCCTCAATTTCCTCATCTTTAAAATGAGGTGGAGAAGGAAATTACAAACCACTCCAGTAGCTCTGCCAAGAAAACCCAAATGGGGTCACAAAGAATCAGATATGACTGAACAACAACAATCTATGGCAACTTCTAAATGCTTAATAACTGCTTGTGGAGTGATTCATTCTGGGCAAGTCACTTAACTATTATTTGGTCTGCACAAATATCTAGGATTTAGTTGGAAACTATTGAGTAAGTGTTTAGTAAGCATTAGGCATCCAAAGAAAGGCAAAAACCAGAAACAACCCCCCAATCCCCAAACAAACAGGAAAAATAGTCCTGGTTTTCTAGAAGCATCTATTCACATGAGGGGAAAAACATGCAAAAATGATTTGCATGTGCAAGGTGTACAACATAAAAGGAAGGTAATGTCAGAGGCAAGGCACTCTGGGTGGACAGAAAAAATCTGTACAAGGGGAGTCTTTCTTTTTTTTTAAAGCCTTACCTACTGTCTTAGAATCAATACTTGGTGTCAATTGAAGACAGAAGAAAGATATGGGTTAGACAAATAGGGCTAAGTGACTTGCCCAGAGTTACACAGTTAGGAATTGTCTGAGATCATGTTTGAACCCAGTATCTATCTTCTTCAATCCTGGAGCTCTATCTGCTGAGCCACCCAGCTACCCCTTGAACTGAGTCTTGAAGGAAGCCAGGGAAGCTAGAAGGTGGAAGTGAAGAGAGAGAACAGTCCAGCATGGGAAGGGGATGCAGATGGTACAAAGGCATGAAGTTGGAAGATGAAGAGTGATATATGAGGAGGGATGAGCAAGGAGATGTCATTAGATTAAAAATTACATGCAGGGGAGTAAAGCATAAGAAGAGAGAGAAGGGCTAGAAAGACCATGAAGATGTGGTTGAGATGTGAAAGACTTTGGACTCTAACAAGAGCACCTTCTATTTGATCTTGGAGATAATGTGGAATCTCTGGAGTATGGTGAATAACAAGGAGGGTGGCATGGTCAGACATGGAATTTGGCAAGACCACTTGGGTGGAAGAATGAAGGATAGACTGGAGTGGGGAGAAGACTTAATAAGGCAGAGAGACCAACTACAAGACTATTGCTATAGTCTAGGTAAGGACCTGTGCCAAGGTGGTGGAAATATCCTTTATTCCCGTAACAGCAATTTCTTATTCTAAAGAAAAAAATCATCGATTTTTCAGGTATTCACTCTTAGTGACAATTCTTTTTTCATTTTTTATTGCATAATATTTTATTATGCTCCAGGTCACTTGGGATGATTTAGCTCTCTAGGTCTAGCAGTTGAAAATATGTATCTATATTTTTGCCAATGATACTTGAAGACCGATTCTCCTCTAGTTCCTTAAAAATGTATTAAAGAAGTAATAAACTTTGACAAGACTGTTCTTTACATCATAGAAAGTTGAAATCCCCATGAATGGGTTGAGGTCTCTATAGTGATCATTAGAATGATCCTTGACTGTTGGGCATGTATAAGGATTTCTGACCTCTATTGAATGTAGTAGAAATGTAGTTCCTAGCCTTATTAAAAACTATCTTGGATTTGAATTTGACTTTTCCTGAAAGAGGCCAACTGTTTTTATAGAGTGCAGATTCTACTCTCTGGGAAATCCAGGAGGGGCACAAAGGAAGTTTGTTTTCTTAGAAGAGTCAAGGTCATTGCATCATTTAGGTTCAAAATATGGCTATGAGGCAAGACCTTTGATTTAGAGTTTCAGAGGACCCTAAAGTTAGCTAAGCCAATCTTTGTTTTATAGAAAAACAAAGTCAAAATAAAATTGAGGCCCAGTGATGTGAGGGAATCTCTTAAAATCATAGAAATTAAAGAATTGGGATATAAACTAGGGTTTTGTGACTCCAGAACCACCCTTCTGTGAGGCAGCTGGAGGGTGTTTGTCCTGGAGGGGCCAAATCACAATTTAATGATGAAGACATTGAGCCCAAAGAAAGAAGATCATGAAGATCATGGAATCAGTTGGTGGCAGTTCTATAAGTCAAGTCTCCGAAGTCAATTCAGATCTCCATCTCTAAGACCTTACTGCTTTTAGGGGCTTTGTCTATATTCTCTTACATGATAGGCCCCCATATCTCTGCACAATCATTAAACCCATTAATTTTGCTTATGAAATGGAATAACAGAAATAACCCCTGGTTATGTATTAACCCCAAATCAGTCTGCTACCTCTATTTTTTCTGCTTTATTTTGCTATGCTTCCTAGGATTCTACCAACTAAAGAATCAATTGTGTTTACAGGCTGATTAAAAGAAGTGCAAATGGTAGTGGTATTAAACTCAAATAGAAATGGAATGTGGGGGGGGGACTAAACCATACATAAGGATCTCTTCGACTACATATGGACTTACAAAACTATATGTGAACATTATCTATATTCCATTGTATTTTTAAAAAAAGTTTCCTTAATATTATCTATTATATTTTAATCTGATTTGAGCCATACTTTGGAATAGACTGGGGGCATATGCTTGACATTGCTGATGTAGTAGAGACCCAGCCTTATTCTGGAATGAATGAATGACAAATTTATTAAGCTTTACTATCCTCTACCACTCTACTGAGTTCTAAGGATATACATTTATAAAAAAAAGAAGGAAATTTAAGAAAGAAAAACAAGGTAGTCCTGCCCCTGGCAACTCTTTGGCAACTGTAGATCTTCCTTGGTATAGGGGACCTCTTTTGGGGAGTTCTTTAAGCCAGTCAGACTTTTAAAATGTAAAACCAAGCAGAGATCTCTAGAATATAAGCTCTTTGAGGACAGGGATGATTTCCTTTTTGTCTTTGTAGCTCTAGCACTTGGTATCTCTAGTCTTGCTTGTAGAAAGAAGGCTTTACTAAATGGTTTCTGAATTGGTCAACAGTAGGGTTCTGTCATTTATTCTTACATTCTGATAAATTCTTATAGACATATTTACTTTTCTCCTAAATGCTGACTGATATCATGCAAAGACTGGTTGAAAGGAGAAGGGAAGGGACTTATTTTAGGGCATAGAATATTTGCAGGCATGGAGAAGAAGGTGTACTCAAAATAGAAATATTACAACAGGAAGTTTAGGATAGTGAGAAGAAAAGAGAAGAGAAGAGAAGGAATAGTTAGTGAGAAAGAAATGTGAGAAAGAAAGTGAAAGTGTCAAAGGCAAATGTCATCTCTATTACAAGGCCCATTGAGGTAAAGTCATCAGTAGATAAAGAAGAAGAATATTATTTCTTTTTCTCCTTTTAAACCACATGGACTCTTGCCTAGGAGCCTTGTTGAGTTCTTGGCAGAGATACTGGGGTGGTTTTCCATTTCCTTCTCCAGCTCATTTTATAGATGAGAAAAACAGTGCTAAATGACTTGCCCAAGGTCTTAGAGCTAGTAAATATCTGAGGCCAGATTTGAACTCAAGAAAAATGAGTCTTTCTGACTGCAGGACCAGTACTGTATCTACTGTACCACCTAACTGACCCTAGGAGTATAGACTAAATGTTATTTCTTATAGATCATTCATAGATTATCTAATTTCAAATCACAACCTTTTTCTGATTTAAAAGGGTTAGGGTTAGGGGAGTTGAGTGAGTGCTCTACTTAATAGGTAACAGGCCCAAATTTCCAGAATTGGAGTAAAGGTTTAGAGGCTGAATTGACGATGGTAGTTGTTTTTTTTCTCCTGTGTCTTTATGCTTTTTTTGGACACCTATGCAACACATGACACTATTGACTGACTTCTCCTGATGGAAACTTTCTTCCTCCTAGGTTTTGGTGGCACTGCTTTCTCTTGGTTCCCTTGCTTGCTTTTAGTTTTTTTCTCCATTTTCTTCACTATATCAGCATCTATGTACTGTGTAATTAGAATCTGATCCCCAGGATTCTAAATCCCAGTTCCCACTTTCTTTCTCAATTACATCCTTATGTTTTAGAGATAAAGTTTGAGTGTGACCCCTCCTCGCTCTCTCTTTTCCTGTGAATGTGGCTGGAAAACTTTTCTTGATTCAGGCTTTTATTTTTGTCCTTTTATTTCTTCTACATCAAGTGATTATTAATAAATCTTATAAAATATAATACTTGGAGTTAATGGATATTAATTTAAATCTTACAGTACCACATCTCAATTAGGTATGTACTAGTAAATCTCAGACAAATAGTTTTCTGGGGAGAAATGTATACAAGATGTACTTTTCAGTTTAATCTGCATTATTAATATTTTCCCCTAACTTCCTTAAGTCTACACAATCAATAAAATAATAAACAAAGTCCTGACTTGTAGGGCTATTGCTAAATTCTGAGTTGTAAATCCTTACATTGCAAATTTAACAACTGGTTTACTTGAACCTCTTTGAGATGGGGTTGGCTTATCACTCTTTTTCTGTCCAAGGCTCTTTTATTTTCTCTACTGTATGTTTTCTCTTATTGGTCCTATCAGTGCCAATGGATACATTAAAATGATATCAGTTGACTGGCTAAATCAGGATGAGGGTAATGAATGGGTCTTAAACCCAAGCATGTGAAAATTCCCCTTGGTGGAATGGGTAGATGAGAGTAATTTGTTCCCACAGTCATGAAGTCAAGTGAAGCAGGCACTGGGGAGTGCTTAGAGCTTGGCTGGACATTGAAGATACCAAGGTCATCCACTACATCCTGGGTCATCATCAGTGGTTCTGATTTTTTGTCCTGCTACTGGACTTCATTGATTCCAGAAGAGAGAATGAAGCCAATGAAACTCTGCCTCTCTTAACTCCAATTCACACTCAAATCAAGATATCACTGACCCTTTTCCAAAATGAAGACAGAACAACAATGGATCCAATTATCTTCTCTAGGCACATGACTCAGATTTATATGTGCAGTCTCAGTCTTTTCTGAGCTCTCATCATTAACTGTGACTATTAAATATTTATAACTAGGGGTCTTGTAGGCATCTTAAATTCACTACATATCATCAAAATAACCCTTTAGAATTCTCCTCATACCATTGCGCTTATGTGGTTCCTTAATTTCTCTTGAGGGCACCACTATCTGGGCAGTAATCCAGATTTACAACCAAGGAATGATCTTTTGCTCTTCATTTTCTCAGATCTCATATCTAATCTCCTTTTAAGTCTTGTTGATCTCCAACTGATTTTTTGACATTGAAAATGACATCTTAAACTCAACATGTCCAAAATTAAGCTCATTATCTTTTCCCCAAATCCCTCCCATTTCAAACTAGGAGATTTAAACTCCCAGTTCGATCCCTGATTACTTTTGACCAATAGCACTGCCTTCTAACTGACACTCTTGCTCCAACTCTCTACCCTCTTCAATTCATCCTTCACAAGTTGACATAGGGACATTTCCACAGCCCAGGACATATCAATCCCCTGGTGAAGAAGCTCTGGTGATTCCCACTTCACTGTTTGATATGAATGTTTTTGTTTACGATCAGTTGCTTTAGTCATGTCCAATTCTTTATGACTGGTTGGGGTTTTCTTGGCAAAATATTGGAGTATGCCATTTCCTTCTATAGTTCATTTTACAGATAAGGAAACTGAGGCAAACAAGGTTAGGTGACTTTCCAGGGTCACACAGCTAGTAATTGATTGAGGTTTGGGTTTCAACTCAAATTTTTCTGAGTTTTTCAGGCCAGGTAACTCTATCCACTGAGTCACCTAGCTGATATATATATATATATATATATATATATATATATATATATATATATATATATATATATAAAGCTCCAACCTATTTTTCCTTACTAAATACAATTATATCCTAAACATTTTAAGACCAGCCAAATGGCCTGTTTGCTATTCATATTTGACATTTCATCTTTCCCATCTCCATGTACCAGCTGTCTCCCATCATTCTGGGAATGGATTCTCTCCTCACCTTCACCTCTTAGAAGTCCTAGTTTCCTTAAGAGCTCAACTCAAGAGCCACCACCTACATGATGTCATTCCTGATTCTCCCAGTTCCCTCTCTTTCAAAAAATATCCTTTGTTGTACATATTTTGTAAATATCTATATGTTGTGATAGAATGTCACCTCAGGAGCAGAGACAGCTTCGTATTTGTTTTGTGTATCCACAGTGTTGGAGCTTGTGCCCATTACAGAGTAGAGTTAATGATTTATTGGGTTAACTGGAGTTTTCTAAACTATCCTTTGTAGCTTGGTGGCATAATGGATAGAGCATTGAGCCTGGGATCAAGAAGACTTGAGTTGGAATCTGATCTCAGATACTTACTAGCCGTATGACTCTTGACAAGTCACTTAACTGTTGTTTGCCTCAGTTTTCTCATCTGTAAAATGAGGATAATAATAGAAATACCTTGCAGGGTTGTTGTGAAGACTGGATGAGATACCATTTGCAGTAAGCACAGTACAGTACTTGGTACACAGTGGGCATTAAATAAATGCTCATTATTTTTCTTCCCCCATCCTGGAAATTTGACCTTCATTTATAGCCTTGTTTCTAGAGGTAAATGCAAAAATGTGTTCCCAGTTTCAACACAACTAACTCATAAGTGAATTTTTGGACCTAAGCCTGTTGGAGTCTATCTTCAGAGAGGCTTTTACTGTGGAGAATTGCTATGATTGTGTGTATGGGTTTGGGGGAGGGATTGCTGGTGGTAGAATTTAAACCCATGTTAGAGCTAAATCTGTATAATAATGAATGGTATCATGGGGTTTGACTTTATGGGTTATTTTTTTTTGAACCTTAAACTTAACCCTCCCTAAGGCATCTGCTTCCTAGGCAGGGCACAGATTTACATACAGGAAAGCCCTGCAAATTAAGAACCTGACAAATTTGCAATAATTGTTCACACCCTCCGGGCATCTGGATCATAGGCCAGATGTGATTCAAGGTCTGAGGATAGCCTTCCCCCAGAGTCTGAGGGGGAGGGGGAGTTTGAGGAGATGAGAAATTCAGCAGTGTGGGGCCATTTAGACATTACTTTATCCACATATATCTCTATGTACATAGAGAAAATGTATATGCTATATGTATCTTTTAGAATATTCTAAAAACAATATATTTTTCCTCTAGAAATTATGCTTTAAATGATTATTACATATATCTGTATATTATGTATGTGATGGTCAAATATATATGACAAATATATATTATATATAAATGATCAAATATATAAGCATGTAGGATATATTATTATATAATATAAATGCATGCATACAAAATGTATTTTATATATATTAAAGACACATATAAGTATATGTTTATATATAAGTATATAAGTATATGTTTTTTATGGGCATTCATTGCTACTTTATTACTTTTGAATAATTAGGTGGCTTTTTGAAAAAAAATCAAAATCTAGGTCCTCTATAGGGTCATGACCAGGGAAAGAGACCTCTCATGGGATGGAGATGGGGATCTGTCATAGCACTGGAGGAGACATTAGTCTGGGAAGCTGGGAGGTCCCCACTCAGGGAGATGCCAGCAGTTCCCGGTCAGTCATGCAGAGCCAGAGGTCAGGTAGCAGAATTATGGAATGCCTAGCAAGGATGGAGGAAGTGGCGCCAAGATCAGAAGCAGGCACTGGTTTCAGGGGATAAAGGAAATCCAAAGAACAAGTAGAGATATGTTCTAAGATCAGGTATAAGTTTCCGATATTGAGAGGCTCTGAATTTGTCTGACTTTTCCAGTGTTTTCAGTTACACTGAGGAACAGTATTCTGGCTCTCTTCATTTGGTACTACTTCATGGAAGCCTTCACATCCTTTTCTGATTCCTTCATAATCCCAGCTTCTTCTAGACCAATAATGTGCCATCACATTCATAGGCTAGAATTTTAGTCACTTCTCACGTGACGGGTACCATTATGTTTCTAGTTCTAATACAGAATATTTTGAATATTTTGGTATATGTGAAACCATTCCCTTTCTCTTTGATCTCTTTGGGATATTTGTCCAGTAGTAACCTCTCAATTCTACTTTTTTGATTTCCCCTATCTCAGTTGCCTAGAATCCCACCAGTGGGTGAAATGGCGATCTCTACGCTCTGGGGAGATGTTTATCTAACTGATGCTGCCAACTCTGAGCTCTCAAAACAAGTCCTCACTGCACCTTTTCATCCCATTTTAATTCACAATTTTGATATTTTCTTTTGATTAGGATGTAAACTCCATGTAGACAGTGAGATGAAGTGTATAAACTCTCTGCTTCTATATGAATTGAAGAGATTGTGATATTATTGTTGTGTCTCTCATAGCACCTGGCATGCATAGATTCTTGTAGAAATTTAGTACATAATTATTAAAAGAATGCATGCATTTTTGGATGTGATATCTTGGAAAGAACATTTGGTATAAGGTCAAGATAATTGAGTTCTAGTGTCACAAACTGAAGAGCATCATTTCTCTTTCCTGATATTACCAAGTCTGCTTAAACCCTAGATTTGTTGGGGGTCAATATTTGTTGCATGCTGTTGCAGACTAATGTTAGTTAATTCATGTGTGGGGATAGACTGGCCATTGTTGGTGATGTGTTCTTTCTGGCTGAAAGTGTTCTTATCCATGCTTCATGGAATGGAGGTTACAGGATTTCTGTCTGTTTCCTACCTTTTGATAAATATTTTAAAGGTAGTAGAGTGTAGCAGATAAAGAATAGCCTTCTGAATTTTGAAGACATGGGTTTAAATAGTGTCTATCACACACACACACACACACACACACACACACACACACACACACACACACACTGACTGTGTGATTCTGGGCAAGCCAGTTAAGCTCAGTTCCCACAGGAGCTGAGACCATAAACTGTCAAAGAGTCTACATTAAATTTAGTCTACATTAGTAGAAAGACTTTTTCTCACTGTTAATTCTCTACATCAGTGAAAACAATCATAGGTCCAGATGAAAAAATATGTAATAAAAACTATTCTGTAATAATTCTATAATAGTATGAAATTCATCCCTAGAAGTTGGGAATTGACTTCATTATACTTGGGGGAGCTGGGTGGAGGAAGAGGACTATGTAAAGCATTGGTAAAACCAATCTATTCCTCACTTCCTAATTCAAGTCAAAATTATCGCTGCTATCACAGACCAAGATAGGCACAGAAATCTGATGTATCGTGTTTTTGAGGGTAGGGATGTAGGTAAGAAGATGTGGAATGAGCCAAGAGAGTAAAAATCCCCCAAAATGTAACTGAGCCTTAAATAACATTCCAATCTATCTTTTTTTGTTGTTGTTGTTCAGTCGTTTCAGTTCTGTCAATTCTTCATGACCCCATTTGCGACTCTATTTGGCAAAGACATTGGAATAGTTTATCATTTTCTTCTCTGGATTATTTGACAGCTGAGGAAATGGAGGCAAACAGCATTAAGTGACTTGCTCAAGGTCACACAGCCAATAAAGTGTTTGAGGCCAAATTTAAACTTCAGAAAGATGAATTTTTCTGACTCTAGTTCTGGTGCTCTATGGACTACTCTAATGAGAACTGTGTATGTACGTGTGCCCCTCTTGCAAACCTGGGAGGGATTAATACACTCTTTTTCACAGATGCTCTCCTTCCTTACCCCAAACTCTGAGTACCTCTAACTTCTTCCAAAATACAACTTAGGTCCCACCTCCTATACATGGTATTTCCTAGTCTCTCCTCCTTCCCTTTCAACCCTTCCCACCCAATTCTAGTGTTTTCTTCCTCTTAAAATGACTCTTTTATTATTTTTGTGCCCATTTGTCATTTATTTACCTGGATGCCTATAATGTAGACTGAAAACTCATTGAGGTTAGTGACCTTCCTAACACCTAGCATAGTGCCTTCCTTATAAACTCATAAATATCCATGGAGTTGAATGGAGCTGAATTGAAACACGTGAGGCAGAGCAAGGCTGGAACCATTCCAAGAGCCTTAAAAAAACGAGCAACCCACACTCATGAGATATTAGTAGAAATTGTATTTCAGCCTTCCAGCACGTCCCACTTGAGATGCCCACAGTATATGGAAACCTCAAGAAACAGCTGCCTCACACCAGCTCGAAGAAAGGGTCAATAGAATTGCAATCATTTTACAAGTGGCCAGACGGAGTCAGTCACACGGTCCATTAACAGAGGAAAGAGAATCGATCTCTGTGGAAAATGGTTTGGTTTCTTTCTCTAGACTCATTCCTTTAGGACTCATTCCCTTTCACAACCTGCCTCCTGGCCCGATGCTTGCTCTACGATGGAGAAACAAACAAATCCCCAACAGGTGGCAGTGGGATAACACTTTGTTCTCCATCAATTTATTTAAAGGAGGAACCAAAAAAAAATGTCCTCCTTGCTTCCGTTTCTGCCTGGGACTTTCCCTACTCCAATTTGTGTGCCAAAAATAACATTTTACACTCTTCTAACACCTTTTATCCTCTGAGCTTCAAGCACTTTACAAGCAAACAGTTATCTTCTTGGTGCTCTGATGGAAAAACTGGGAGTCAAAGGCTAAAAGCAATGAGGGACTGGAGGGCCCTGCAAAGGTCACCTCTCTCCAGGCATGGAATTCTTCCAAGTATTTTAGACTGGCTTACATTATTTAAGAGTTCCAACAAAGGAAGTCAGTCAGTCAATAAGTATTAAGTGCTTATTGTGTGCTAGGTCCTCTAGGCTGCCTCAAAATCCCATTCCAGTGGTGCTTCAAGTGGTAATTGGTTTTATTTTTTGGACTAGACCTGTTAATTCTTTAAAAAAAAAACAACTCTAACCTTCTCTTCTAGAATCAATAATAAGTATCAGTTCCAAGGCAGCAGAGGAGGAAGGAAAAGGCAATTGAAGTTAAATGACTTGCCAAGGTCACATTTGAACCTAGAACCTCCCATCTCCATGCCTGACTCTCTATCCATGGAGCCACCTAGTTACTCCCTAGACCCTAGAAATCTATAGTTAATTCTTAGTTATAAGGAATGCTTGGTTAGGATGCTTCCTTTGTAAATAGGTATGAGCTGAATACCTAATAGCCTTATGGAGTTGTTTTGGAAATTGGGAAATTTAGTGGCTTGTCTTGAGTCATGGAACCAATATATGTCACAAGCAGGACTTGTATACAGGTTGTCACCGGAATTATTTTCCTTTCCCATCTTCCTTTCCTACTTTTACTGACTATTTTCAAGTCCAAGTTAAAATTTTCTATAGAAAGCCTTTTCCAGTCTCCCCATTATTCTAGTGCCTTCCTCTGTTGATTATCTCTGGTTTATTCTGCCTATTTATTTATATACATTTATTACATATTGATACATTTGTACATATTTTATACATTTATATATTTTATACATATTTAAACATTTATACAGAGTTCATTTGTTATCTCCCCCATTAAATCTGAATTTCCTTGAGAGCAGGGATTTTTTTTTATTTTGCTTTTCTTTATATGTGTACCTCTCCCCCCTTTCACCCTGGTATAATATCTGTAAGCAAAATATTTTCTTACACCAGCACTTAGTAGGCACTTAATATCTTTTGATTTGATTTGATTTCTCACTTGATTGGGTGAGGCTGCCTCTCATTCACCATTTTTTACTCTAGTGCTAGAATTCAGTCTTTGGAAGTGCTCTCCATCCTTGTAGCCTTTCTCTCTGATTGGATGATGACTCCTAGAGCCTCTATTTTGGGAGGGTGTCTAGGAGAGCCTTGTCTCATTCCTTTCCAGGCTATAGCCAAGATTTTATTTTCTCTCTCTCCCATTTGCTTCTTGTCAGCTTCTTTTCATGTATTTTTTTTCCATTAGATTGCAAGTTCCTTGAAAGCAGAGCTTGTCCTTCTTTCTTTGTGGATTTGTATTCTCAGTACTTACCACAGTGTCTGGTACATAGTAAATGCTTAATAAAAGGCTTGAAGACTCATTGAACAGACAGCACTCAATTATCAGTTTGTGTAAGTGACTGGACTTTCCTCAATTCAACAGAGATAGCACAGATGCTATAAAGAAGGGAATAATAATAAAGTAAGTATAGGCATACCTCATTTTATTGTGCTTCTCATATATTGCATTTTTACAAATTGAAGGTTTGTGGCAACTCTGCATTGGGTAAGTCTATGGATGCCATTTTTTTCCCCAACAGCGTGTGCTCATATTGAATCTGAGTCATATTTTGGTAATTCTTCCAATATTTGAAATGTTTTCATTATTATTACAATATCTGTTACGGTGATCTGTAATCAATGACCTTTGATATGGTTATCATGGTTGTTTTGGGGCACCAGGAATGGTGTCCACTTAAGGTGGAGGACTTAATCAAAAAATACTTCCGATTGCTCCACTGGCTGCCAAGAAATGATTAAACTTAGAGAAGAAGGTGTGTTGAAAGTTGAAAGAGGCCCAAAGCTAGGCTAATGCTCTGATTAGTCTGTAGCCATGAACATCGAGCAAATGCTGTCCACCAGCAAAAAGATTGCAATTTGCTGAAGGTTCAGATGATGGTGAGCTATTTATAGCAATAAAGTATTTTTAATTAACATATGTACATTGTTTTTGTAGACATAATACTATTGCACACTCAGTAGACTACAATCTAGTGTAAACATAACTTTTATATGCATTGGGAAACTGAAAAATTCGTGTGACTTGCTTTATTGAGATATTCATTTTATTGCTGTGGTCTGGAACTGAACCCACAATATCTCTGAGGTATGCTTGTAAATACAATGCAAAATGAGCCGGAAATATGTTTATTGTTCTTACTTGTTGGATCCTTTCTCGTTTTCCTCTGATGTTGTTGGATAATGAAAGATTTTGCTCCCAGCTTGACTATAATGATGGCAATTTTCACTATTTCTTGAGAACCTCATCTCTACCCACTTAGCAAAATATAATGGACTAATCTCCACTATACAGTAGAACCCCAAAATGTGACTTAGAAAGACCCTCAGAAATCCTTTAGTTCACCCAGTGCTCAAGTGGTTATTCAGATTGATATGTCTATAGTTGTCAAGTGAGGGGGAACCTCCTATTTCCCAAAGCCTCCCATTCTACTTTTGGACAGCTATAATTCTTAAGAAACTTAAACTCATCTTTTTTTTTTTGCCATTCCCATCCACATCTCCTGGTTTTCCCTTCTGGGGCCAACAGAACAAGTTTAATCCTTTTTCCACATGACAATCCTTCAGATTCCTAAGGACAGTTATCCTGTTATCATAAATCTCCTCTTCTTTAGAAGAAAAAAAATGCATTTCTTTCAATTGATCCTTACATTGGATTATTTCCATTTTTAGTGACTTCTCTTGGAAATGCTTCAGCTTATGAGTGACCTTCCTAAAATACTGTCACCCCAAATGGAGCATAATGGCTACAGGTCAACCAGGGCTGAATAGAACATAACAATTAGCTCCCTTGTTTTGAATATTTTTTCTCTCAATCCAGCCCAAGATGACATTTGATTTTTCTTTGTTTTGGCTACCTTGTCAAATTGTGGATTCATTTTGAACTCATCCATAAAATACCTTGTTTTTCTTCTGAGGAAAACTAGCCACACTACTTCCATTCTGTAACCATGAATTAAATTTTTTTTTCACCCAAATATTAGAGTTTACATTTTTCTCTAGGAAATGTCATTGTACTAGATTTTGCTCCTTGATCTACTCTCAAGACCTTTTTGTCCTCTATCTTAGCTATTCCTCTAATTTTGCTTCATTTCTTATTTTGATACGCATATGGTTTATTCCATCATCTAAGTAGTTCAGTTGTTTTCAGTCATATCTGAATCTTTATGACCCCACTGGGAGTTTTCTTACAAAGATACTTGACTGTTTGCTATTTCCTTCTCTGGCTCATTTTATGGATAAAGAAACTAAGGCGAACTGGGTTAAGTGACTGGCCCAGGGTCATACAGGTAGTAAGTGTCTGAGGACAGATTTTACCTCAGGTCTTTCTGACTTTAGGTCCATGAGTATCATAGAACCAATACAAGGCAGAATCCATGGTTATTCCACCGGACACCCTTCTCAAAGTTGAGGGTGAAACATTCTTCTTTGCTATCACTGACATTGAACTACTTCTTTGTGGGTCTAATAATTTCTGAATCTAACTGTATTGTCATCTAGTCAACATCTTTCCATCTTATCCATGAGAATAGTAGGAGAGATTTTGTCAAATGCTTTACTGAAATCAAGATATTTAATGTCTTTAGCATTCCCCTGATCTACTAATCATGTTTCCCTGTCAGGAAAAGAAATGAGGTCAGTATGGTATGACCCCTTCCAGAAGAAACCATGCTGGCTTTTAATGATTATGGTTTCCCTTTTTAAATGCTCACAAACCTTGCTTTAATAATGTGTTTGAGAGTATTGCCAGGAATCAAAGTCAAGCTCTTTGACCTATGGTTGGGTTGTACCCTTTCTCGTTTTTCAAAAAGCCGGGAAAAATTTCCTCTCTCCATTCCTGCAGAGACTTTCCCATCTTTCCACGGTCACTGGCAATGGCTCAGCAATATATCTGCCAGTACTTTCAGTACACTGGGATGCTATTTATTCAAACCTGGTGACTTGAACTCAATGAGGGTTCCCAAGTATTCTTGCCATCTCTCTTATCTTCCTCCCTCTTTTTTCATTTTTATGGAGTTATTCTGAACCTGAAAAATAATAACATGACAAATAAAGGCTCTAAACAACACCAGATTTATCTACTTATGAGGGTCCTGGCCAGTTTCAGGTCTTCCCAGCTCTGTAGTATCTCTGGTCAGAATGTAATACTCCAGGTCCAGTCCCCTTTAGGCATCCTTGTCAGAACACTGACTTCTAGCACCAAGTTCAATTGCTGAGAACCTTTGGCTGCTCTCTCTTCTCCACTTCCAACTGCTCTCCCAGACTTCTTGCCCCTCAACACAGAACAATGTATGCTTTAGGGTCCTCTAAAGTGTCTCTGGCCAGAGGGCTTCAGAATTCCAGATCCAGAAGCATATCACAATTAGAACAAGGTTTGCTCCCATCAACATGTCCATAGTCCAAGGAGTGCAGAAGCTTTCTGATTCTCTTTGGTAGAGAGTACTGTAGGCTTCAGGGACCTCTGAAGTTTCTCTGGTCTGAGACCTGGCAGCTTCCAGCTTGTCTACCTCTTCTTGTTCTAGTTTCCCCAGTAGAAGGATGCTGAAGGCTCCCTCAGTCTTGCACGGGATGAAGATGCTTAATGTATTTGTACTTTGGCTTTATTCATCGATATTACATTGGGTGCTACTTTTAGATCTTTGATGGACTACAGGTAGAAGAACCGAACCTTTTGTGACCTTTCTGTCATCTTCACTGGGAATACCTAAATTAAAAAAAAATTTTCAATAACATGTAGAAACAATTTAAAACAATTGTACAATTCAGATCCCCCCCCCCCTTTCTGGCTTTCCTTTCCCCATTCTCTGAGGCAGTACATAGTCTGATACAGGTTATCCAAATGCTGTCATACAGTACTTCCATATTCTTCATGCCATGAAACAAGACACATTTCACATGCATGAAAATATGAAGGAAATAAAGTGAAAAATGAAATGCTTTGATCTGTAATGAGACTCCAACAGTTCCTTCTTTGGCTATTGACAGCATATGGGTTTATATTGGAACCTTTTGTTGTTGACAATAGTTCAGTCCTTCAGAGTTGATCACTGGTCAGTTTTTCTGTTACCAGACCCAGTGTTCTTCTGGTTCTGCTCACTTCCCTAGCATCAGTTCATATAAGTCTTTCCAGGCTTTTCTGAAGTCATCCTGTTCATCATTCTTTTTAAAAATTAAAAAAAATATGTTACAAAAAACTTTTACCTTCAATCTGAGAATGAATATTGTGTATTGGTTCTAGGGCAGAAGAACAGTAAGGGCTAGGCAATGGGGGTTAAGTGACTTGCCCAGAGTCACACAGCTGGGAGGTGCCCATCTCAGCACCTCCCATCTCTAGGTCTGGCTCTCAATCCACTGAGTCATCTAGTTGCCCCCCCCCCCATCATTTTTTATGGTTCAATAAATAGTATTCCATTACAGCCACATACCACAACATGCTCAGCCATTCCCCAATTGATACATATCCCCTCAATGGGAACGCTTTTCAATTTCTTACTATCCATTTTGTTCTGAACCTGTCAATCCAAACATCATTATTCTGGGAAAAAGTAATCAAAATAAGAGAAAAGTTCAGTAAGTTAAGTTCTGTCTTCTCATTGTCATCTGTTACCACTGAGTCATTCATTTTACATATTGGTTGTTATAATCCCCCTTTTTAAAAAATTTTTACTTTAAGAGAAAAGTGAATGAATAAAGCATTTAAGTACCTACATTCCATAAAGCACTGGGGGTAAAATCGCAAAGCAGAGGTCATCTTTGCTCCAAAGGAGCTTGAGTCGAATGAAGAGATAACACATATGGCAGTGGTGAGCCAGATGGCAAGTTTTTATGGTCCTCAGGCTGCAGAAGCAAAGGTATCATCTCATCTTTAATGACCTTTTTCCTTGATAAAATCATATTGCTTTCTGGTGGTGAGCCATTTGACAGTGCCAAGGATTTTGGTGACAATATTTTTTTTCCCCCTGAGTCTTCAGTAGATATGCCTTGTACTTCAGTACTTGCCTTCAGTATTGCCTACAGTACCTGCAGAAGCAATTGCTAAGTCACATCTCCATTTGGGGTGGGGTGGTTTCCAGGAATGGTGGCTATAGGAATTGGGGTTAAAGTAGAAGCAATGATCTTCTTCAGCACTTTGATACTTTCCTGCCCATTAGTAGCCTCTAGTCATTAGCCACTATAGGCAGAGGTGTAGAAAGGGGACCCCTTTTTCACAATGTTTTCTCAATGATGGCTGGAGGTCTTAGACTAAAAGAATAGGAAGCTAGAATAGGAGGACAGTTATTGCTGTTATCAGTACTTTTGATTCAGCTATCTGATTTTAGGCTATCTCCATGGGTGTTGGAGGGTAGGTGGTGGCCAAGATGGAGGGAGAGATTCCATTTACCTAGTAATAGCACCTTTTTTCCCCCTCAGGGAGTCTTTTTCCCTTAGCTAGCCTCACTTGACTGTCCCATAGATAGTTGGTGGGATGGCTGGTTCTCTCTCCATAGGATCTACTTCCCTGAATGATGGCTATTAAGGCTAAAACCAACCCCTTTTGTTTTCCCTGGCATTCCATCAACAATCTCAGCTCGTTCTGAACTTAAATTCTTTAGATTTTCTTACACCTCAGTTATTTGCCCTTGCTTATATGTTTTACATAAGGCTTTGTCAAATATGAGTTGGTCAATAAAATGACCTATGCAGTTACATTTTCTTATGAGGCAGCTCCCTCTTTCCCACCTAAGGAATCATATTTGTGTCTTCAGAATTTTATTCTTGAGTTTCCAATCTCTCTTGGCTTTTTTTTTCTCATAAAATATTAGTAACAAATTTATTTGAAAATTTCAGCTTCTCATAATTCTGCCTCTTTTTTCTCTATGTGTTATTTAGCATTTTAAACAAGGAATTATGATAGAGATACTATCAATGAAGTCATTAATGTTTACATGTCAGCATGTTTTTTTAAAGTGATTGATAAGTAGTAGTATCTACATTTTCCTTTTTTTTTCCACTTCCATTTTCAATTTGGGGACTTTGATAAGTAAGTCAAAGGAGAAGGTCAGGATAGCTGTTGTAACTCCAACTCACTAATCTGCTATCTTCCACAATAAGTGCTTATTGTTTGACTAATCTCTAATCAAGGTTGGAGGCTTTTAGAACCTCAAGCCTTTGCATATCTCTGCTCATCAGAAGTATCTCTAGCTCTTGGTTGGCCATTCTTATTCAGTACCAAGTGAACAGGGAAAGAGCCATAGAAAAACAGGAATGGCACAAAGTGGTAACTGAAAGGAGAGAGATTGCTTGTTTTCTCCATTTTCCTCTTACAGTTATGGGGGAGGCAAAGTCCTTTCTTGTCACCCAGTTGCTGGTTTTAAATAATAGCTGATAGCTGAAAAGTAAGAATTTTTGAGCTGGAAGGGTTTTGGGCAATGATTACTTTGTTGATGAGGCTACTGAAGCTTGGAGTAATTACGCAATTTGCCCATAGTTAGTTACTGGCAGAATCAAGTTTTATTGCAGATGTAGTAGCTATGGCTAAATTGGGAACAGGAAGAGAAATGTATATATTGAGTAGGAGTGATGGATTATATTGGGGAAAAAGTATTTTTCCTCATTATTTTATATTCTATGTGGTAGAGAGAAATATGAAGTTAGGGTGGGGACATAGTGTGTAACTAAATATAGTACTTTATGAGTGAAATTTAGGATGTTTAATTGAGATTGAAAGCTGAGAGGCTGAAGGGAGAGGGGCAGCCAGAAGTCATGGATATTCAGGTCTAGATACCTTATGAATCGGAGAAGATGTTGATTTTCCACTGTCTACCCTTGGAAGTGACTTAATTCTCTGTCCCATTCAGTGGTTATGCTAATAAAACTTCCGCCAACACACCTGTGTATGTACCACCTCCACCCCCCAACACATACACCCATGTTTAGCCTGGTTCTTGGTCGCCTCCTGGCAACCAAGGAATATTTTTCTTACAGCATCTGCTTCTGCAGATGACCAATTGCATTGTGTAACTGACTCAGAAACTGGCAGAGCTCTCGGCTTGGGGAAATGGTCTCTGGCATTATTTTTGGCTCTGGCTGTGTGATGAGTTGACTTGATGGGCTTGTCCTCTTGGATGCCATTTATCTTTGAATTCTCCTTTGTGAGTTGTGCTCAGCTCCCACTGTTTCAGTGTCTGTGCATCTGTCTGGCTCTGTGTATATGGATGTGTCTCTAACACTAGGGACAGCAGGACACTAATTTCTCCTTTGTGAAGAGGGAGGACCATGGCTTTTCAGTTAGCATGTCAGCCTTGGCATAGGTTATTCAGGGCTTCTCTCCCAGCCTATGCCTTACTTACTGTGTGGTCTTGGAAGAATAGTCAGTGTCTCTGAGCCAGTTATCAATGGCACAATCACAAACCAGGAGGACAGAAGGAGCAGTATTCTGCAATGATTGGCCAAGGGCCCAGAGCTAGTTAAAGCATTTAGCAATAACTTGGGTCCCAAATAAGAAAGTATGCGCATTAAATTTGTGGATGACACCAAGTTGGGTGGGATGGCCAGTAGGACATTGGGAGTTGGGTTAGCAATGTGAAAAGCTTTGACAAGCTGGAAAAATAGGGAGATGAACAGGATTTCAATAGAGCCAGAGTTAGGAGGACTTCTTATGAGGATCATCCCACAATTCTACCCCTACTGATGTTCCTTGAACATATAATATCATAGAATTAGAGACAGAATTCACATTAGAGGTTATCAGGCCCCATTTCCTGATTTTACAGATAAGGAAACTTAGGAGTGGAAAAGTCAAGTAGTATAGACAAGTATAAATACTAAGCTGGTTACTATCAAGGCTGAGATGACCTCTGCTTCCTAGGTCCCAACTGAGTATTCTTTCTCTATTCCTATGCTACTCCTTACTGGTGATCTCTCTCCACTCCAGTTCTAATTAGTTTTTCAGACTAAGTCTAATAATGCAGCAAAGAATGGAACACAGAGTGGATAGATTTGGATTAGGGAGAGGACAAGGACAGGGATCTTTACCAAATATGGAAGATTAATGTAGGGAATCACACAGGGTAGGGAAGCAGGGATGAGAATATGAAAAGCAGCATGACTACTGTTTTACTAAAGGAAATGGGAACTTTAAAAGAAATGAAGGAGAAATTGAAAAGAAGGAAAACCACAATAATAAGAGCTCACATTTATATATTGTTTTAAGGTTTATAATATGCTTTCCCTTGAGGAAGCTAGAGCAAAGATCATTATCTTGATTTTATAGATGAGAAATTGTCAGTCAGAGGAGTCAAGTAACTGGCAAATTAAGCTAGTAAATGGTGGAACTAGGATTTGAATGTAGGTCTTTTGAGTCTAGTAGTCTTTTGGTCTCACTAAAGTGAGGACAGATTTAGCCTGTATTATATTTTGTCTTGGGTTAGGCTTGCCTATCATCATCCTATAAATATGCTGTTCAGTCCCTGATGCAAACATTACATCTAATTTCATACTCTATTTAAGTGAAGAGGTAAGAAGCATGATATAATGATGGATCTTCTCTATGGATTGTCCATTTAACTATATATTATAGTTTGAATAAAAGACCTTCATTCATTTATTTGTTTCCTTTGTGGATAGTTGGGTCAAATTCTTTTGAGTGATGATGGATCTTGTTTGGGATGACCAATGTTACTAGCAAACAGAAGCATATATATATATATATAAAACAAAGCCCCAGTGCCTGTAGGGAATTTCTATTCTATTTGTGTGATCAGCTGACTATCCTTCATGATAGTAGTAGACATCTTCAGAATACCTACACCCTCCTCTTTTGTGTGTATCTTAATATTAATTATCAGAATGTCATCAAAAGAAGAATAATTACTCAGTTCCTTTTGTATAGCTTTTCCAGATAATTGTCTCATTTGTTTCACCATAACCCTGTGATTTAGGTAGGACATAGATTATTATCCTCATTTTCCAGATGAGGAAATCTTTAAGATTCGGAAATGTGAATTATCTTTTCCCCAATCACATGGATAGTTTGTGCTGGATCTGGGATTAGAACCTAGATCCTTTGACTCTTATTTCAGGGCACTTTTTCTTCATCATATTGAGAGATGAGACAAGATCACTTCTATGTGTGTATATATGTGTATCTCTCTCTCTCTCTCTCTCTCTCTCTCTCTCTCTCTCTCTCTCTCTCTCTCTCTTTGATTGGGTACCATCTTTAAGAAGAGTATAGGTTATACCTAGGGCTGACATTCAAATAATTCAAATAATACAAAGTTGGTGTATTATTTCTGGGCACAAGTATTTCATTTCCTTTTTTAAATGGTTAGGAGCAGTCATCAACAGAAACTCAAGTCTTTTTGCAGATTAAAAAAAAAATCTAGGATACCCCTGGGGAAAGCATTTATATAGCACTGACTAAAGCCAGTTTTTCCCTTTCTGAAAACTTTGGTGCTACAAAGTACTGGATGACTTGAGGGAAGAGTCATTCTCTTTAAACTGTGTTTGTTAGCAAGTTAGCCAGTTACAGGATGATATTTGCAAAGCCAGCTTCTCAGCGCCCAGTGTCAGGATCTCCAGTCACTCTAAAAGAATTCAGAATGGGAGTGGTCACCATGCCTGTATATCCTGCTGAAAGGAGCTCATAGGCTGGAAAGGTTGTCTTCAAGGGATCTAAGCCTCAGCCTCCCTTCTGTCTTCTCCATGTTCTTGACTGCTACACTTTGATTTTCTTTTCATTTTTCTCCCTAAGTTATTTCCTCTTGATATCTCTCTCTGGTATCCTATTCTATATGTGGCTTGCCCATTTCAGTCAGCTACCTGGTGTGCTTTGGCTCTGACTAGTTTATCAGATTAGCAACAGGGTGGGATTTTCACCTTCAAATGAATAGACTTTCTGGAGCCAAGGCAGGGAGTGAATTTGGCTCCTCTCAGGATTGGAGCACAAACCCTTTAAGGGTTCACAGTGGACCTTGCTCAGACTGAGCTCCGTTCTTCTCTTTCATTCTCTGCAGGTATTGTGACCTACTGAACCTCAGTCACCCTATAACCTCTAACCAGGCCCTGATATCAAAGCATCTTATTTACCGGTGATATTACCAGGATTCCTTCTGAGGACCGACTTCAATGGGAGATGAAAGGAGAAGAGTCATCTGTACCTCCTAGGAATTTCTGGGATCTTTGACAATTGGCCAGACACGCTTTATAAATAAGACAGCTCTCCGATAAAACACACATTTCCTTGACAGACAAGGACTTTACTTATAGAGGATTAAAATGGACCCAGTCTATTATGGAAAATTTTAATTTTAGACACTCAGGAAATTCTTATCCAAAATAGCATCTATTAATGGAAAGTCTACTGTTTAACACAAGAGCTAATGATTCAGACTCAGACCCTGAAGGATTATGTTGGATTGTACCCCAGCAGAATTCCAGTGCCAAAAGCCAAGTCTAGAATTCAGAACCACATTATAGCAGGTAGTCTCAACACTACCTTCCCAAGACTGCCAGCAGCCTCTGTATTTTGCTAGGTAAGAGTGGAGAGTATCTTGAAAGAGAGTATATTCCATTTGCCACTAAGAGGGTAGAATAGCTAACATTTATATAGCACTTTGAGGTTTTGCAAGACATTTTACATGGTATCTCATTCTTATCATTATACCTGTTTGAGATAGGTGATGCTATTTTTACAGATAGGGAAACTGAGGCTGAGGGAGGATATATGACTTGAAGTTCAGGCTATGGGTTTCTTTCATTAAATACCTTCACATGCAGCCAGGTTTCATCCACTTCCATAAGCATTGGTGATCATCTTCTGGTAAGCTTCAGGCCCAAGAAATCCCCAGTAGAGTCCAAGGCTATCTCCTCTAAATACCTGCTTTGAAGTCACCCTGGAGGTTGGAATGGGAAGGTAACCTGCCCATTCCTCAGTTCTGAGATATCAGCTTTATTTGGGGGACTCTATCCAGTGAGAGATGTAGCCATTAGGGTCAATAACAGAAAGTCACCTTATTGAGCTAATTACACTGGTCCAGGGATTTCTTCTCTCACCAAGGTTCCCAGCAGAAAAACCTTATAGGTGTCTTATTAAAAAGGTAGGATGCAAAATCTAGACTTTGTTAATATTATCATATATATTTAAGCAGGCAGATTCATAACAGGTAAATCATCAGCAGGAGAATGGTGGTTTGTGAATTTGGCCACATAGGCCAACCTGTGAACCCATTTTAACACATAGATATCTAAGTATTAGATTATATATGTGATTCAGTCCATTATGCTTCCATAAAAAAAGAGTTTTTAATACAAATTAGCTAGTCACTATAAAAATTAAAATTAAATTTTAATAATAATATATTTTATTTTAAGGGATTTATTAATGATCATTAGAAATCAAGGAATAAAAAGAATACAAAATAAAGACCACGTGCCCATGATTGATTAGCCATTTTCAAAATCCCCACTCACCGCCATCACCACGCTGGCTTCATGTCAAAGAGGCTGAGCAGGACTGCCCACTGAATATTTATTCCCTGTCTACAGGAAGTACGTAATGACAGGAAGTCAGTGGGCTCCCGGGATATGTAGTTCTTTTTTTAGGGTAACAGATTTTCAATTATACATCATAAACTACTAATATTAGAATATTAGCATTCTTTTTTATAGTATCATATAATTTGGAACAAGATTTAAATAAATACAAATACCTACGTAAACTTTATTTCATTGCTTCAGGGACCAAATTCATTGTTGTAGGTTCACTTTCTATCAATGCAGAATGTAACCCTACAAGGCTTTTGGGAATTATTTAATGAGTTATAGTTAAAAAAAAAAAACCTACCACCACCAAATGGCCAGTTCTGTCTTGATAATCCTTTCCAACACTCCATTATTGAATCCATCCATTATTGATGCCTTTCTAGTGTGAAAGAACTTGCTAGAGTTTATGCTTGATGGTGGTGAATCCTCAGAGTAAGATTATATTTATTAATTCTTTCCTACTCTAATTTAATTTTTTGTTAAAATTTCTCTTATGAATTTTCATATGAGTTTCTGTGTGTATCAGAACTGCTTCTGTGTGTATTAGATTGGTGGTAATGGGGATGGTTTTCAATTTACCCTAGGAATCTCACATCTTTGGCAATTGGCCTATGACACACAGTAAATAAGATACACACATATGTATGTATGCATAGACCTCATATATACATATATACATTATGCATATATGTATTTAATGTTTATATATGTGTGTAGGTATATCAATCTCTATAAAGCTCTACATGCATATGCATATACACACATACACCCATATATAAATAATCTCCATTCCAGTTTATATCTGCTGCCTTGCCTGGTTTCGCCTCTATGAAACCAGAAGCTCCTTCCAGGATAAGCTCATCACTTCTAAACTTATTATCAGGCTGCCAACTCAAGTCTTGATTGACTGTACCTCCTTCAGACTCCTCTTCCCTCTGTTTGGAGGGCTGGAAGGCAGGGTACCAAATTCCTCCCAATGCCTTCCTTTATACAGGTGGGAATTGGACTCTTTCATCAGCCCACTTTGTAACTGCTGCCCTGCATAGTTTCAACCCCACAGAACACGAAATGCCCCAACATGCTGGGTATCCTGGGAGTTCCTTTTTCCATCCTCTTCTCCTACCATCCCCTTCCCTTTCCTGCCTCCATCTGTGTATTATCTCCCCATATAGACTGGAAAGCTCATTGGAGGCAATGACTGTCTAAATAAATTATATCGCTATTGCTTAAAATAGTACCAGTCATGTTGTAAGTGTTTAATAAATGTTTATTGGATTGGATTGAATAGAATATGTGTATATATGTATTATCTATCTATCTATCTATCTATCCATCTATCTATCTATCTATCTCTCCATCTCTCCATCATCTGTCTTTACTCATAATAGCTAACCCTTTGAGATAGGTAGAACAATTATTATGATCTCCATTTTATAGATGAGCAAACCATTACTTACCTATGACCCATAAATTATTCTCAGAGCTAAAATTCAAACCCAAATCTTCTGATTCCAAATCAACTGCCCTTTCTAGTATTTAGCATAACTATAATGGAGCTCCATTCAGTAGCATGACTTTCTTCTTTTCTAGCCAGTGTTTAGCTCTTTCTGCTCTACTAATCTCTCTTTAGGTGACATAGGACTTCTATTTTTTTTTTTAACATTTCTCCCCCTTCCAATACCAGAAGATAAACAGCCAAGAAAAGTAGTCTGTCAATTCTACCTTCATGACATTTGTCATATATGTTCCCTTTCTTTCCTATGATCCTGGTATAGACCTGGCATCATCCTAGGCATCATTCTGGTATAGACCATCATCACCTGCACTATTGTGATAGATTCTGGTTGATTTCCTTGACTCACATTCCTTCTCTCTTCAGTCTAACATCCACTTATGATAGTGATTTTCATAAAGTACAGATTTGACTGTTACTTTTTAAAGCAATAAACTTCAGTTGTTTCTTATTATATCCAAGATCCAATTCTGACTTTTAAAGTAATTTCTAAGCTTCTCATTTCCTATATTTATAATCATCTTAAACCTTACTTTTCTCCACATATCTCACAGGGACACGTTTCCCTGCTGATCCTCCCACAAGATACTTCATCTCCAGACTTGGCATGATTTCAGTGGATGTCCCCTGTGCCTGGAATTTTTTCTCTTCACTTCTACCTTCTGGCTTGCCTGACTTCTTCCAGTTATTAGACTTAAAGAGTTTTCTGGGATACTGAGAAGTAAAGTGACTTATCTAGGGTCACAGAGCCAATAAATGTTAGAAGCAAGACTTGTGCCCAGGTTGTCCTTGGATTTCTATCCCTCCTCATCTTCATTTCATGGATTCCTGCAGGTCCCAGATAAAATCTCTCCTTTTACAGGAAGTCTTTCCCAATGTTCCTTAATGCCTCCCTCCTGTGATTATCTTTCTTTCTTTCTTTATATTTTATTTGTACTAGTTTTTTGAATACTGTCTTCCCCCATTAATTAGACTTTGAGATTCTAAAGTAGAGAGACTATTCATTCATCTAGTCATCTCTCTCTGTCTCTGTCTCTGTCTGTCTGTCTCTCTCTCATACATTTTTCATTCATTTTTTATTACCTTTGCTTCTA
Organism: Monodelphis domestica; assembly: GCF_027887165.1. Lineage (NCBI taxonomy): Eukaryota > Metazoa > Chordata > Mammalia > Didelphimorphia > Didelphidae > Monodelphis > Monodelphis domestica. The sequence continues at coordinate 71,614,142 of NC_077227.1, forward strand.
TTCCCAGTGCTTAGCATAGTGTCTGGCAAAGAGTACATATTCAAAAATGTTTTTTTTTTTATTTGACTTGAATCAGGCTCATTGCTGTTCAATTATTTGTCATGTCTGGGTCAGACGGTCTGATAAATAGATTTTTAGGAGCTCTTTATTCAGTCCCTCCCTTGACCATCCCAACATTTTATATTGTGTGATAGCTAATTAAGAGGTGGTCCATCAGACCCTCAATCCTTCCTCAAACTGAAGGGTAAAGTTCTGCCATGTACACAAGAAAAACCCTTGTCCCTTTAATTTGTTAACCAAGTTCTGATAAAAAAGACATTTCTTGGGATTCCCAAGGATAAAGAAAATGCAAAAAAAACCCAGCAGAGTAGATAATAACTCTGACCTAGATCCCAGACACAGGAATACACAGCAACTCTCCCTAATATATAGGAATTAATGCAGCATATGAAAAATAAATTCTCACATAGGTGATATAGGAACGAATGTCCCCAGGCAGGACAATGATTATTGAAAATATTCTTTGGTTCCCTCATTTTACTCTTGTAAATAATTATGGAAATATGAAGTAGAGCTATATCTGGGTCTGCATGTGGGATGTGTATGTGTCTATGTATTTGTATGTATAGGTGTTGGTATGTGTGTATATCCATGTGTATGGATATATAATATGTATAATATACAATAAGTAATATATAATTTACACACATGCATGTATATATGCACATGCCTGTTCATGTAAGAGGTATTTCCTGTATAGAGAATCCAGTTGACTGGTAGAAGATTGGGGTCCTAGTTATTAATCAATGGCATAGCTAAATATTTTGAGCCCCAGATTAAAATTTCCTGCTAGTCATTCCTATGTGATAATAATTATAGAATGCTTTTCTAGTCTTCTCATTTCCTATTTCCTCCTCATTTTGTGTTTGTGTAAATGTTATATCCCCTACTAGATACCCTAAGTTCCTCCAAGGAGAGAATTGCTTTTTTGTTCTGTATTCATATCCCCCTCACAATGCCTTGTGTATAATATGATCTCAATAAATACTTATTAAATTCAATTGACTATATGTGATATAGGTACAGGGATTCTCTTAGAAAGGTGTCAGCATACTACACTTTGAGGGTTACTGAAAGACTCTCCCTCCCCCAGAAAAAGGGAACTAGCTGAGATTGTCTCAAATTCTGCAATTTTACCATTATAGAGTTAATTCTTTGGACATAAAATACATTTCAGGTTTAAAGAATACTTATCACTTAACATTTAGGGGCAAATGGGTCAGTTCCAATCAGAGTAAGTCTCTAAAAAAGGGATTCTTAACCCTTTTTGTGTGCGTGATGGACCCCTCTGGAAGTCTGGTGAAAACTCTGGCTCTCTTCTTAGAATAATATTTTTAAATGAATAAAATCAAATGCATAGTGTTACAAAGGAAAAGCAATCATAGTTGAAAGAAAGCTATTTCTTTTTCCCATCCAAGTTTCAGATCTCCCAGACTACTTGGGAGTCTGTAGATTACAAATTAAGAATCTTTTCTCTAAGGGAACAAAATTCAAATTAAATGTCTGGATATGGGGTAGGGGTGGGGAAAGAAAGATGAACAATTCTAGTGGAGATAGGAAAAGGATCAAAACATCAGAAAGGAGAAGAATCACTTAAAGGGGAGATGGGAGGGAACCAATGAAAAATTTCCTTAACTTCAAAATTTTCCTTTCCTAATGACAGGGTGTTCCTTGACTGGGGAATGGCTGAAAAAAATTGTGATATCTGTTGGTGATGAATACTATTGTGCTATCAGGAGTGATGATCTGGAGGAATTCCATGTGAACTGGAACAACCTTCAAGAACTGATGCAGAGTGAAAGGAGCAGAACCAGGAGAACAATGTACACTGAAAGTGAAACATTGTGGAGCCATCCAATGTAATGGACTTTACTGCTGTGGGGTTTTCTACTAGTAATAATCCAATAATCCAGGACATTCTTGAGGGATTTATGAGAAAGAATGCCATTCACATTGAGAGAAAAGAAAACTATGGGAGTAGAATGCAAAATGCAAAATGCAAAAGAAAAACTTATGCTTTATCACTTATCACTTGTTCATATGGGTATATGATTTGGGGTTTCAGCTTTAAAAGATTGCTTTATGGTAAACACGAATAGTGTAGAAATAGGTATCAAATAATTTGTACGACCTGGTGGAATTGCTTTTCTGCTCTGGGCGGGGAGAGTGAACAGGGGACGGAAAGAAAATAAATCATGTAAATGTGGGAAAATATTAAAAAAATTTTCTTTCCAAAATTGTCTGTTCCCAATATCCATTTCTACAGTGTCTAGAAAAAAGGACCTCTGCATTGTCTAAATAATTCTGGCTCAGGTGAGTATTTGGGCAGCTGGTACACAGTGGATAGAACACTGGTTCTAGAGTTAGGAAGACTCATTTTCCTCATTTCACATTTAACCTCAGATATTTCCTAGCTGTGTGACCCTGAGCAAGTCACTTAGCCCAGGTTGCCTCAGTTTCTTCATCTATAAAATGAGCCAGAGAATGAAAAGGCAAACTATTTTAGTATCTTTGCCAAGAAAACCCCCAAAATGGGGACATAAAGAGTTTGAAATAACTATATTCATATAATATATATCTATATAAATATAACTAAAGAAGGGAAGGGGATTGGGATGATCTGTCTAAACCCAAATTCCTGCTAATTTCCCCTTAATAAGTTGGACATGACTGAACAACAAAAGGTGAGTAATTAATTAACTTGGTCATCATATGAAAAATTTCACTACAGGTTTTACTAAGGAAGATAATGATGGGAACTGGATCTGGGATATCATTGGCAAAAAAAATAACTGACTTGCAAATCTGGCCTCAGACACTTCCCAGCTGTGTAACCCCCATTGCCTAGCCTTTACCACTCTTCTGCCTTGAAGCCAATACACAGTATTGACTCCAAGACAGAAGGTAAGGGTTTAAAAAAAAATAACTGACTTGTCCAAGAGAGATACATGCCAGAAATAGGATCTGGACTCAGGTCTCCCTAACTTGAAGGCCAATTCTCTATCCACTCTATTATCATGTAATGATCTCCCATCCACTGCAGCAAATGATCAGTCCTATTTCTCCTGTGTTTCTGGGGTTTTCCGGAGGGAGGAAGAAATGATATGCAAATACAATCTGTAGCCCAATCTTAGACATCCTGTTCTTGTCCATTGATGTGGGTCCTTATTCCCTGCACCATTATAAGAAAACTCCTCCAGGGGCTTCTGTGGCAGAGAAATTCCTGGCTACTGAGGCATCTTGCCCATCTTAGTCCCCATGAAGAAGCTTCCTCCTTTTGGTAGGATCTGTGCGCACCTGAGCTTTGTCGGCACCTCCACCCCAGAGTGAGGGATCAGAGGTGGAATTTTGTGAAGATCAGCACATTCTAAGATTTTTTAATTAAAAGAGATTAATTATTTAATTTATTATTAATTAGAAATAAATTAATTAATTTAATAATTAAAAGATATTAATTAATTAAAAGATATTTTAATACCTAATGTCTTTTTTAAGGAGGTGATCCCTCTCTCTCACTCAGTGATGTATGGGTCGATCTTTTAGTACCCTTTGGCCTCTGGGAGGCTGAGCTATGTGGTGGGCTGCCTTTGATGTGGAAATAACAAGTAGCCAGAGGTTCTGATTCTCTAATATGTCTGAACCCCCCTCCCCCTTTTTAGACTTCAAGGCTTGCACTGGAGAGAATGACAGGAATGGGACTCCTTGACAGGGTTATTGATCCCGTAGTGAGAGACAGGACCACAGGAGATGGGGTAGATCCAGCTAGTGTAACTTCTCATTGAGCCGATGGCCAGAGCGGTGTTTTGGTTTAGGCTGGGGGCTGGAGTAAGGGGTGGAGTAGAGTGGGGGAGAGTTATGGAATTTTGGTGGGGTTTCTGGAGACACATCCCCCCCCCATCAAATTAAAGGCCTGTTTTTCAAGGGAAATTTGATGGAAGGAGCCCCATGTTTTTCTAATGAAACGGAAGCCTGAGCTCAGCAAACAAAAGGGATTCTTGTTTGAAAGTAATTCTTGCCCCAGCTTCTAGGGCTACCAGGGGAATCAAATTAAAAAGAAAAAAAAAAAACAGGCAGCAGTACAGACGCCAAGCAGTGCCAGATTCAGAGGGAGCTCAAAGCTCGACTGTTCAGACCCCACAGTTTGGGGGTATGGAAGGGAAAGGACTGGGGGCTGGGAAAGCACCCTCCATGTTGGCCAACGCTAGGTCCTTTAACCCTTTAGCCATCAATAGTTAAAGAGGAGGCCCTGTTGGGTCATCTGCTCAAGCCCTGCTCTAGACACTTATCCTGTCACCAGGACAATTCTCCCTTCTCCTTCCCCCACTGTGATTTTCAGGTACTTATAATCGCAAAGTCTCAGTCTTTTGCCAACTGAAACTTGGCATGCAGGCCCTCAGCTCAGCAGGGGTTTGATCGCCAAATCTGACAAAAAGTACTGGCGTTTTCAGGAGTCACTCGAGTCCAAAACCAATAGAATTTTGCCCCCCCCCATTCCCTGCACTTAAGAAATAAAATTATTTTGTTTTTGTAACTCTCAGCCTCCCTGACTCTCCAACCTAGTGAGCTCCTACTGGCTTCGCCACTGACAAATCTTGAGTTTATCAGGAAGAAGATATGACTCTTATACACCAAGAGGTTTTGGGGTCCTGACAGACAAAGGGGTTATTAAAAAAAGGAATTAAACTATAGAGTATGACTCCATGGTAGCTGCAGCATGACTGAACTGTCTTGTTGGCTGAAGATTTGGTCTTTATTTGAATATGGCAACTATAGCCAGACTGGAAAAAAAAAATATAAAGCCTCAAAAGAACTGGGTATGTTTAGCCTGAAGAAGAGAAGAATTAAAGGATATGACACTCGTCTTCATATATTTGAAGAAATGGCATAGGGAAGGGGTATTAGATTTCTTTTGTTTAGCCCCAGAGGGAAGAACTAGGAAGACAGTGGCAATGAGTTGTGAAGAGACAAATTTAAGCTTTTCGTCAGGAAGAAATGAACAATTGGCTATGTGGAAAAGTAGAATGGGGGTGGCGTCTCCCCTTTTGGTCCAGGTTTTCAATCAAAAACTGAACAAATCATTTGTTGGGTCTGTGTTGTTGGAGACTGGGCCTAGATAGATGTAGAAGTAACTTCCCATCATGAATTTTGAGTTCTATGGTTCTGTGATTTCCCATCATGCATTTAGGGAGGTGCATGCTGGGAGTCAGTTCTGAGAAGTAGCTCCATCTTGGACATTGGATGCTCTAATCACAATACAGGTGCTAGGTGTAGACACCAATGCAGGTCAAACTCAGTGCAATCTGATTGGAAGGAAAACTATAGCCCTAATCTTGTCCTTCACATTCCACTCTTAGATGGTATTCACCTCCCATATTTTCTGGCAGTAATAGTAAGGTGGTTTAGAAATTGATCTGAGAGAAGAGATAACTTACTACAGGAGGACACCAGGGGCCAGAGTACATTAGGTGGAGAAGTATTTTTAATAGAAATATTAGTAGAAATTGCTACTATAAAGTGATGTGAATTTTGGTACAAAGTATGCAAAATGAGGAATTCATAAAGTATCTTAGTTGAAAAAAATGAAGAGAGGTAGGGAGGAGTAGTGAAATGTTGTCTATTCTTATGTGTCATGAGAAGTCCTAGCTTATATGTTGTGGGGCAGGGCAGATTGAGATAGATTCTTGCATCTATAGTGAAATATGTTATAGTTACATATTATTATATATGTACATTATTATACATGCATTATTATTGGTGTGTGCATTATATATATTCAGTGAAACTCTTGCTAATTTAATAGACTGTCTTGTAAGTAGTGATTTGGTAAGTATTTTTACTCTGTTAAATTCAATTTTCTCAAATGTTTTGTACTTCATAGACACGGATGTGCATGACTTAAATTCCTCTTGTGCTAAAAATGTACCAATTAGCTGGAGAGTTTTTGTAATGTATGCAATGAGCTAAATTTTTAACTCAGAGTGGAAAATTTGTGTCTAGTTAAAAGGCATTTCAACTCCAATTTGTTTGTAAAATAAGGGATCAGGATAAGTCTTTGGGCTTCTCAATTGTTATATATCACCTGTGTTGGTGTATTAATTGATCAGATGCATAGATCTTATCATGTGTCTTTGTGGTTATGATGTGAATAGATGTCAAAGTCAAGTCAACAAGCACTAAGGATACAAAAGTAATGAGAACTTAGCATATAGAGACCAGAGAAGTGGTGATTCCTTCATTTGAAATAATCTTTCCATTCTTAGCTGATTTAATTATTGGACAAATATTACATGACTGTATCCATGATCATATGGTGGTAATATTTGTAGGTATTTAGCAGAATGCTTTGCACTGAATAATGTGTTTAATAATCTGAATAAAGTCTTATTTTAAATCATCTCTACCCCATCCCAAAATCAAGCTGAATTTTTAGCATCTAGATAGAAAAGATAGAATCTCCTGCAAGGTCAACAAAATGTGAAACTTCTCTTAAGAGGCATCAAGTATAAACATGTATTGTTCTTCTGTTTGATTTAGAGTGAGGGGAAATCAAATATATTGCTTCATTTATGAATGGTGGCACAGAAAATAATACTGCACTATATTTGAAGAACTTTGACCTGAAAGGAAAGTACTTATGCTAGCAAAGAAAAATGTGGTAAGTCAACTCCTGGTTAGTATTGGTATATTATATCTTACCACTATTCCATATTAATCTTGGCATGATGAAATGCTATGTCAAAGTGATAGATTGAAATGGTGCAAGATGTTATTAATTTGAAAAACTAACTTCTAAGAATTATTTAGGCTAAAATTTAAAAAGGCACATTTATGGGTTCTCAAGAGAAATGATTAAAAAATGAGCAATTTTAAGAATAGTTAAGCAAAATTGATAGAGATGAGTGGAACTAATTTTTAAATGACCAAATGACCAAAAACTTTCCGGTGAACTACAAGGCAGAATATCACATTGATTTTTTCAAAGCTGAAGTTATGGGTTGTAAGCTTGTTATTAAAGATCTCTTTGTTAGATACACATTTAGACTTCTTCCAGCAGTCTAAAAAAATTCTGGCTAATAATTTCTAATAGCGATGAGCATGGAGCACAATTTCATCAAAATAGTACCACAGAAAAAGAGAAGTACCAGGGCAGGTGGAGTAAAAGCATACTTTCCAACTACTTTTGATTCCTGAGGGTGGTTGTTCTAAAGGCAAACTATGACAGGAAATCAGCAATGATCATGTTTTAGGTGAAGGAAAGAAGCACAATTTAATTTATCAAAGAACAATAATTTAAATTACAAAACTGTAATTTATAAGGAGATGACAAATGGTAGAAAAATCATGAAGTCAAATCTGAAATCAACATAAACACACACACATACAACACTATAGAGATTCACTTAATTTTATGGTATGACTCAAAAGGTTGCTTTTTTGATAGTTGTCTAGGAAATGACAGAAGATATAAAAGTGAAAATATGATTATTTTCTAGAGACTTCTTTACATCAAAATTTTAATCAGGATGAGAACCGAGATAATCTGATTTCTAGGCTAGTAAAATTTATACCGTATGTCTCACTGCTACTTTATCAGAAAGCAATATTCAATGTAAGCAATTCAATTTTTGGGCAGCGAGGTGGTACAGTAAGTAGATAGAATAGCAGGTCTGGAGTCAAGATGGCATCTTCCTGAGTTTAAATCCAGCCTCAGACACTTCCTAGCTATGTCACCCTGAGCAAGTCACCTAACTCTTAAACTCAATTTCTTTATTTGTAAAATGGGCTGGAAAAGGAAATGGCAGATCACTATAGTTTCTTTGCCAAGAACATCCTAAATGGAGTCATGAAGAGTTAGACATGACTGAAATCATACAATAACAGAGCAAGCTAATTTAATTGTTTTATATATCCCCAGGTACTATTTTTGGTGCTGCAAACACAAAGATTCAAAAAATCCAACAAACCATCAGAAAGAAACCTAATCCAAAATCTTAATCCTTGGTTTTATTCTGTTGGAATTTAGGTGGGTAACAACATTAAACAGCTAAGTATATTCATAATTTGGTAAGGAAGATCTATAATGATTCCCAGATTCTATAAAAGTGCTGCACAATTCCCCCAAGGCAATCAGATATTCTCTACTCCTATATGATTGCCTTTATGCTACCATGCTGATTATCATAGTAAGTGTTAGCTAGTTTTTGGAAGATCTTTTCAGATTCTTCATACGATTTCTCTACTTCATGCTCTGAAAAAATGTTTGGTGCATGAGTTATAGATATCTTTAACATGGTCTCTTTATTCATACTCATTGTAAGCCCAGCAGGTGAGATGATCAAGAATTCCTTAAAAATGATCTTTCTTCCTTCCTTTTAATGAAAGTAATCCCCTATTCCCCCTTATTCTGAGATCATTACAGCTAGAAGGGATTTGGGGTCTGTCTGGTTCAACTTTCTGATTTTTACAAATTAGGAAACTGAGGCCCAGAGAATTTAAGAGGTATTCCCAAGGTCACATATCTAGGCAGAGGCAATATTCAAACCCAGATCCCATGATTCCAAATCCAGTGCCCTCCCTGGCACACAGAACAGCTGGGAACTGACCTATACCTGTAAATTATTTGTCTTTTGGTTTAGTTAATAATGAGAATGCCAGTACATACATGATTCATTTCTTCATTTCAATGAATGTATCAACCCATTGGCTGTTGGAAAAAGATCCCTCATTAGTTATACTATCCATTAAATTCATGTTAGTGGCTATATTAAAACAAACAAACAAATTATGATTCATAGACTTTTACATGGGAATGAATGAATGAAAAGCTTTTTATGAAGTGCTTACTATGTGCTAAGTATTATGGTGAACCCTGGGGATACAAATATAAAAGCAAGACAATCCATTCCATCAAGGGGTAAACAATAGAGCTGTCCATTCTTCTTTTTCTGCCACTGGAGAACAGAAAGAGACCACACAGAACTGTGGGATAGGTGATATTTTCATCTGCTTCATTGAGAGGCAGGATTGAATAGTGGATAGAAAGCTATTTGGAAGAGAGGGAGAACTGAGTTCAAGTTCTTTCTCTGATATATGTTACTTGTATGAGCTGGGGAAAGTCAGGAAAACTTTATGGCAATTCTCTAAAGGGTATAAATTAAAGACAAATTGACAGGAAAAGTGAAAGGTATTTATGGAAAGAGTTTATACACCAAGAGTTCCTCCAAATCTCTAAAATCATGGATTTGTACCTCCTGCCTCATCCCCCAATGGTATCATTATTAGAGCCCATAAGAACTTCCATTCTGTTGGTGTATCCCTGAAGAACTAGGTCATCTCCGCACTACTTATGACACCAGAGAAGGCATTTATGGAGGGAAGAATGTTAAGGTACTGATAAATCGAAGATATGTACTTTGGAGGAATTCTAAGTTCTCATTTTGCCTGGTAAGGGATTACAACTAGTGCCTATATATTTACTTTTTAATCCATCATGCCAAACTTTGCCCAATTTTAATTATGTAATAATTAAATATTATATAATTATTTAATAATTAAAATTGGATGGCCAAATGTAATAGTTAAAAATTTGGTTTGACAAAAATAATCGTGGTTTTTAAAAAAAGAATTGTTGTGGTTGTTGTTTATAAAATTAACTCTTAAGTCACAAGGCTGATTAGTAGCTTTATATACAGCAAGGTAGAGATATTAAAGTGGGAAATATAAGAAGGTAGAAAATTATCACCTCACTAAAAATACCCTAAGTCCTAATCCTAGTGCCTCCAGACCGTGAATGCAAATCTGAATTAGAATCCCACCAGAATCCCAAATTGGGATCAGGAAGCCAAAATCTGAAGAGCTAAAGATGCTGAAAAACTGTTGAGAACCTTCAGGGCACATGAGGCCAAGACTGCCAAGAATCCCACCAGAGCTCATGCTCCCTAGGTTAAAGGCTGCCAAGAATGAACAGCCCAAGAATCAACCAAGCAATGAATGAAAGGGAATTTCTCTTAGGCTCCTGTTTATATACACTTTTCTCCACCCATTAGCTCTGCTAGTCACAGCTCAGAAATTAGTTGTGTGTGTGTGTGTGTGTGTGTGTGTGTGTGTGTGTGTGTGTGTGTGTGTGTGTGTTTGTGTTTGTTCAGTGCTTGTGGCCCCTTAGGGCATGAACTTTCTTTCTTAGTGCCTTACTAAGTGCTAAGTAGGAATACTTTAAATTCTTGATTGATTAACTTAAAATAGATAAAGGGAATAAAAATGGTCTTTTCACAGTTTGTATACCAAAGAGATGAAAAACAAAAAGTGAAATGACTTATATGTACAAAAATATTAAAGCAGCTCTTTTTTGGGTGGGAGGCAAAGAATTAGAAAGTGAGGGTTAATCCATCATCATCAATTGGAGAATGGCTGAGTAAGTTATAGTATATGACTGTAATGGAATACTCTTGTGTTATAAAAAATGACATGTAGGAAGAGCTCAGAAAAGACTGAAAAGTGTTACATGCACTGAAGGAGAGTGGAATAAGCAGAACCAGGAGAACATTAATCACAGTGACAGGAACACTATACAATGAACAACTGTGAATAACAGCTATGCTTAGCAATAAAATGATCCAAAACTATCCCAAAGGACTCATGATAAAAAATGCCATCTGCTTTTGGAGAAAAAGATAGAGTCTAAATCCAGACCAAAGCAAACTTTTTTCACTTTTTTAATTTTTTTCTTTTTTATTTTTCTTCTGCAAAAGGATTAATATGAGAAAATGTTTTACATGATTGCCCAGGTAAAATCTATATAAGATTGGTTCCCAGCTCAAATAGGTGGAACATCAGGGGGAAGAGAGAGAAGGAGAGAATTGGAAACTCAGTATTATTTGAAAAATGTTGGAAATTGTTGTTACATATAATTGGGGAGAAAAAACGGTAAAATTAATTCTTAAAAACAAGCTCATTATGTACCAGGCATTTTGTTGGGTATTAGAGATATGAAATTAATATGGAAACCATTCCTGTCCTCAAAGATCTTATATTTTATGAGAGCAAGGAGGAGTTGACATTCCATTCTTTTGGGTCTTTTTAGTTTTGTATCCCTAGGCAAAATGAAAATTCCCCTGTGACCAATATTAGTTGGAATAAGATGGCTTTGGCGAGACAGAGTCCCGAGTACTCAGGCAATGAGAAGTGGGCAAAATCTACGTGCTTTTTTTTTTGCTAGGGGGCTGCAAGAGTATCTGATAATGTTAAGAACAAGAATCCCATGACTTGGTTCTGAAAGGCATGTAAATTTATGTACAAGGAATTTATTTGGTCTGTTATCCCCTGAGCCCAGAGTTCCATCCTCTACCTTCAAAACAGGGTAAGAAAATTGCTTTCTAATGTTCAATAACGACTCAGTGAATCCTGATAATGGCTTATGTAAAGGCTATTCTCATTTAATCGGGCTCCTAGCTACCAAAGCGTCAACACATTGATACACACAACTAACCTCCCCAGATCTGTCCCCAAATCAAGCCAAGGTGATGGCTTCAAAACATTCAGTTGGTTGATTGGTTCCCATTGTTTGTGGGCTCTGCTGGAGGCTCCACCTTTGTGATTTCCCAGGGAAACTGAGGGCCAAGTAACCAGTAGAGCACAAAAAAAGAGAAGTCTCCAGGGGAGGAGGTCTCAAAGATTCTGACCTGCTTCCCACAGAGTTGGACACTTCAGTATGAGGGGAAAGCAATGCCATGGCTTCCAATAGGGTCAATTGTTGTTCTCTATTCCTACTACTAACCTTTCTCAAGGCCCCCACAGAGGATGTATTGCTACCATGTTTTGCTGCAGGAACTTCAAAGTCCTTGTAGACAATCTCCTGATTTCTTTCACTGTGGCCTTCCTGTGGAATCTACAAACTATTGGTCATTGGTCCCACTTTTTTCCACTAACAAAGTCACTGTCCTAGTTCATGATCTCTTCCTATCTCCCCTGGACAATTTTAATGACTTCTCAGTCAGTTTCACTTCTTCCATCCTTCTCTTTCTTCCGTCCTCCTCATAGCTGCCAAATGTATATTCTTGAAAAACAAACAAACAAACAACAACAACAACAAACTAGCATGATAACATAAGTCTTGTATTCAGACATCCTTAGTGTCCCCCTACTAGCTCTAGGATAAAATTTAAACTCCTCAGTCTGATATTTAAAGCTTTTCATATTTTTGAAAGTACCTTTACAAACTTATTTTCCCTTCCTCCTTCCCTTTCCTTCCCTTCCTCGTTCCCTTCCCTTTCCTTCCCTTCCTCGTTCCCTTCCCTTCCCTTCCCTTCCCTTCCCTTCCCTTCCCTTCCCTTCCCTTCCCTTCCCTTCCCTTCCCTTCCCTTCCCTTCCCTTCCCTTCCTTTCCCTTCCCTTCCCTTCCCTTCCCTTCCCTTCCCTTCCCTTCCCTTCCCTTCCCTTCCCTTCCCTTCCCTTCCCTTCCCTTCCCTTCCCTTCCCACCCCACATAAAGGAAGAAAGATTTGTGTCCTAAGTTACATAAATCATCAGTAGTAGAACCTCCAGGTATCAAGCTCTTAGGTCAGTATTCTTCTCCCCGTACCATGACTGCTTTGTGTCCAATACTAGCTTCAGAGTTTTTCATTCCACCCTAAGGGCATTATGCTTTCCCAGTTTTCTCATCTTCAAGGATTTTGTGCATATTTTAGGGCAGTGCAGAGCTTCTTTACTTTGTATGCATATAAGGCTGAGACATAACTTGGTACTGTTTTCATGTATCTGAAGGGTTATTATGTACAGAAGTGGCCCTTAAAGTTTTTGGCTAAAGGACCACTTGGGTGAGGCCAAAGTCCATGGACCACCTCCCCCATGCACTTCTGTTTGCCATGGTTTATAAAACTTCCCAAGAAATATGGGAGGACTTGGCTCACCTTCTGATGAGACACAAATGAGGTGCTGTCTGGATTTTTATTAAATTCAATCAGAATTCACGGTCCATGCCAGAAACCAAAGTAGAGGCATTGTCATATAAACATGAAAAGAAGAGGTCAACTTTAGGATTTCAGAGGAAGTCCCAGGGGCCTGTGAACCACTGAGGAGAAAGATGCAGGGCAAGTTAAATTGGAAGTAGAGGGCTCAGCTAGACATGAGGAAGAACTTAACAGTATGAATGATTAAACACCGAAATAGATTTCCAAAGGAGATTATATAACCCCTATCCTTGGAGATCCTTAAAAATAGGAAAGACAACTGCCTGCTTTAGATAGGTTGGGCGTTCCCTTCCCAGAAGGCAAAGGGCAAAACCAGACAGGCTTTGGATATTTTTTTCCCTTTCTTATTTAGACTCTTATAGATAGATTAACTTGCTTGAATTCAGGGAGAAGAATCTTTATAGTCATATTGATATTTATCTGGCTTGGGAAACCTGTGCTGAGCCTCCACATCCAAACACTACCTCTTACCTTTTTTGACTGACCAGGCCAAAAAGAAATTGTAAGAATAATATGGCTATGAATGCAATTTCCGTGAGAAAAAAAAAATTCTGTGTCCTCCTTAACTTGTTTATACTTATCTCTTCTCACCTTTGTTTTCCCCCCACTCTTATTCTTCTTCAATGGAATATAAGCTCCTTGAAGGTAGAGACCATACTAGTTTTTCTTTTAATATTCAGTACTGTACTTGACATAGTCCTTCATACAAATTAAGCACACAGTAAATGTTTATTGTATAGATTTGAATAAGACACTGCCTCCACAGAATTTAGTAGTCTGGTAGGGAAATATGACACTTTTTATTGTAGGAGCTGTTTTTGTTGTACTTGTGATTTCACTGCTATAGGTAACTTCCAATGAGGAAATTCCTTTTACCAGTTCTTATTAGCACATGAAATGCAATTTGCCATTTTAGAGAGCAACCTGGGCCAGAGTCCTGAGAGGTTCAATGAATGAACAAATGAAGAATTTATTAAGTGGGGTTACCATGTGCAAAATCATTTACTAAGTGACTGGCCTAGAGTCTCATCCCTAAGTATATGTCGGAATAAGAACCCTCATTTCCCAAGCCCAATTCTTTTTCCAAGATGCCAAAGAGTGTGGCCCCAGAAGTCAGCCAGAACCAAATTAAATATAATTGGCAAATATTTAACAAAGTAAACAAAGTGCAATAAAACACAGATAATGTTAATGTGTGGCTTTCTAAGTCAATATGCAATCCACAAGAGTTCTTATATTTAGTATGGATCTGTTTCTCTTTGAGTTTAACACCACTTCACTACATCTTATTGGCTCTTGTAACATAAATATACAAGTATAATAAAGTAATATACAAAGTTTATGAGACTTAGCAGTTTGGGGATTTTGAATTGTTTAAATTGTATAATTATCCTACAATCCAAAGTTAAAAATTTTGGGGGGGAGAAATTTCAGGAAAAGAAATTTGCCAACATCCTGAATCAAGAAAGCAGATCTTTTTGAAGAAAGTGCCATAGAAATGCCAGCAGAAACCATATACTGCATCAAAAGATTCAGAATGAACTTTGGGATATAATGAACTGAACTGAAAGGGATTGAACACATTTATTCTAAATGTAAGCTCTTATGCCATAGGGGATTGTCCCTTAATTGGCTTTTTGTCAATGTGCCTATCAATCATTGTTTTTTGCTTTCTCTTTTATTTTTCTCTTATCTCCAAATTGTAATTTCCTCTTTAAAAGTGCAATATTTTATACACCTCCAGTAAGAAGATCTTTAGAGTTATAAGCTGGTTATTTGAAATGATTCAATGGGGAGATTAGGCATGTAAATCTAGGAGATTTCAACATGATCATCTCCCAATAGAATCACAGGTGAGATTATGAGTGGGGAATTATTTTTATCTTAACTTAATGAAATACTTGGAGCCCTCGATCCTTTTAACCTAATCAGTCAGGAACTTGAGGATCCTTTTGATAAAAGTTCACACACTCGGAGGATGAGAGGTGGATTCCACAGACACTTCCCCTTAGACAGTGCCAGGCAAATTAAGAAACTATGATTGGTTCCTGAGATGTGATAAACTAGCTCACAGTGAAAGGAAGTAGAAATCAGAGAGACAGGAAGTGATATGGAGAGTTTTTTGATTCATTCTGTTGTATTGGTGGCTCTTGCTGAAAGGGGGTTTCTGCTGTGTGGGTGTCTCTGTGTTGGACTTCTTCTGCACTGGAGAACTTCTGTGTTGGTGGCTTGAGGCATTTAGCTTTGGTGACTCAATTGGATTGAGGAGACACTGGCCTTTTGGCTTTTCTCCTATCTTAATTGGGATACTCTCTTAGGTGAGGCACTTGAATCCAGACTTAGGGAATTTAGTTTAGAAATATTTTCTACCTTCTTTCTACATTTCCACTTTTACTATCTCTACATTGCTGTAATAAAGCTACTAAAACTATTAACAGCCTCATGACTTAAGAGTTAATTTTTATAAATGGTGACCACAACAATTTTGAAAATTCTTATATTTATCAAACCTATTTTAATTATTACAAAATATAGCTGAAGGGGTGATGGCTCTTGAGGAAGGCATAGAGTGTTATGGAATCAGTTCTCAATTGGAAATCAAAGAAAAATGGATTTTCATTCTTGCCTCTACTACTGATTTTTTCTTGATTTTTTTTCAGTGGCATCTGACTTTTTATAGCACCATTGATTTGCTATTCCTTCTCCATCTCATTTTACATATGAGGAAACTGAGGCAAACAGGATGTATTACCTTGCCCAGGGCCATAAGTTAGTACTGAATAGCTGTGTTATATTTTGCGAGTTTATCTGTGTCTTAGGATATGTTTTATTCTCTGCACACTGAAAATATCCAACTGGATTAGCTATAGGGTTCAATATATTTTATCTTAAAACCATAATGAGAAACATTTAAAGATAACTCTTCAGCATCCCTAATTCAACTTACTCTTGGGTTATACCATACTCCTTGGTTTGATGACTCTGGTGGAACTTGGTGATTATATGCCTGAATTTCTGTTCTTCAAAATATATGAGTGTGGGCCTAGAGGGTGTCAAGAGATGGAACCAAGATGGTGGGATAGAAGTAGGGAAAGCTTGAGCAACTATGAAAATCTGCTCCAATCAACCCTAAAATAATACCTCAAAATGAATACTGGAATGAAAGCACCAAAAATGAGATGGAGTGAAGCTACTTTCATGCAGAGAACAACTTGAAAGGTAGGCAGAGAGGGGCTGGTTTACTGAGGTGAGAGAGGAACATAGCCTGCAATAGGGTCAAACTTTCATACATGGAAAAGATGATATTTATAATTCTTAAAAAATTTTTTTGATCAGTTTTAGAAAAGCTAGGAGTATACATAGATAGAGGGTATGAAAGTAAACTTATTAGGATGATGTGATATGCCAAAAAAATCAAAAAGTAAAAAAGAGGATTGCACTGATTAAAAAGAGTCTTAAGAGAGTGTGAATTATCTCACCTAAAAAGGCATGAAAAACTATTATAGTGGAGGAGTGTAAAATTAATTTTAGTATCTAGTAATATAAATATTATATTTTTAAGAGGTTTATTAAGGATTATTAGAAAATCAAGGAATAAAGAAAATGCACCACGTGCCCATGGCTGATTAGCCAATTCAGAATGCCCACACTTAGCTTACTCACTACACCATTGCAATGGCTGAGTAGAGGAAGAGAGCTCTTGGGAGGCAGAGAGCATGTTAAATACTAATTGTGATCTTGACCAGGTGGAGACACAGGTAAGATTATAGGGAATTCTGGGAAATACCAAGGACTTCTGGGGATTGAAGTCTAGGGTTCAAATCTCCATTTTATAGGAGGATGAAGGTAGTGATGAGCTCAATGCTTAAACTTTAGTCTCATCATAATTGACTCAAAGAGGAAATAATAACTATATTCATTTAGGTATAGAATCCCATCTTGCCTTATAGAGAAATGGGGGGGGGTTAGACAAGTGGGGTATAACAGAAGAGATGGGAAATAGTGGGTGTTGCTTAAAAGCAAAACACTTGTGAGGAGAGAGTGAAAAAAGGAAGAGCACGATCAAAAGGAGAAAAAAAGATACAGGGGATACACAGTTGTTAATCATAACTTGTGAATATGAATAGGATGAACTCACCCATAAAATGTAAGCAGATTGCAGAGTAGATTAAATACCAGAATCCTATGATAGGTTGTTTATAAGAAACACATTTGCGACAAGGAGACACACACAGAATAAAGGTAAGAGGCTAGAGCAGAATTTATTGTGCATCATCTGAAGTAAAAACAGGAGGTGTATTGATCATGATCTCAGCCAAAGCTAAAGAAAAAATAGATCTGATTAAAAGATATAAGGAAGGAAATTATACCGTGCTAAACAGAATTTTAGATAATTAAGTAATATCAATACTAAATATATATGTACCAAATGGTATAATATCTAAATATTTGAAGGAGAAATTAAATGATCATCAGGAAGAAATAGACAATAAAACTATACTAGTGGAAAACCTTAACTTCCCCCTTTCAGATCTAGATAAATCATGTCAAAAAATAAAAACAAGAATTAAAAGAAGTGAATGAAATTTTAGGAAAAGTAGAACTAATAGATTTCTGGAGAAAACTGAATGGGAATAGAAAGGAATATACTTTATTTTCAACAGTACATGGCTACTACACATAAACTGACTATATATGAGAGCATAAAAACTTCATAACCAAATGCAGGAAAGCAGAAATAATAAGTGCATTCTTTTCAGATCATAATGCAATAA
Organism: Monodelphis domestica; assembly: GCF_027887165.1. Lineage (NCBI taxonomy): Eukaryota > Metazoa > Chordata > Mammalia > Didelphimorphia > Didelphidae > Monodelphis > Monodelphis domestica. The sequence goes on from NC_077227.1 coordinate 71,631,940, forward strand.
AAATTTTAATCAATAAGAGCCAATGGAAAGAGAAAAAATTAATTGGAAATGAATCTAATGCTAAAAAAGGGGTGAGTCGAAGAAAAAAATATAGGAACAATAATTCCACTAATGAGAATGACAATGAGGAGACAACATATCAGAATTTATGGGATATAGCCAAAGCAATGCTTAGCGGGAAAACTTATATCTCTAAATGCTTACATCAGTAAAATAGGGGGAAAAGCAGATCAATGAATTGGCCATGCAACTAAAAAAAATAGAGAAAGAAATTAAAAATTGTTATCTAAAGACTAATTTGGAAATCCTAAAAGTTAAAGAAATTAATAAAATCAAAGGAAAGAGAACCATTGAACTAATAAATAAGAATAGGACTTGGTTTTATTAAAAAAAACAAATAAAATAGAGCATTTGTTAATTTGATTTAATAAAGAAAAGAAGAAATCAAATAATCAGTATCAAAAATGAAAAGAGTGAACTCATTACCAATGAAGATGAAATTAAAGTAGTCATTAGGAAGTATTTTGCCCAAGTATCTGCCAATAAATCTGACAATCTTAGTGCAATGGATGAATATTTACAAAACTGTAAATTGTCCAAATTAACAAAAGAGGAAATAGAATATTTAAATAATTCCATATCAGAAAAAAAATTTGAACAAACCATCAATGAACTTTCTAAGAAAAAAATCCACAATGCCAGATGGATTTACAAATTATTTCAATCTAACATTTAAAGAACAATTAATCCCTATACTATATAAATTATTTAAGAAAATATACAAAGAAGGAAGCCTACTGAATTATTTTTATGACACAAATTACCCAAGCTAGGACGAGCAAAAAATAGAGAAAGAAAATTATAGTTGAATTTCATTAATGAACATAGGTGCAAAAATTTTAAATAAAATGCTAGCAAGAAGACTACAACAATATATCACAAGGATCATCACTATGACCAGATGGTATTTATACCAAGCATGCAGGGCTTGTTTAATCTTAAGAAACCTATCAGAACAATTGAATGTATCAATAACCAAACTAACAGAAATCACATGATTATCTCAATAGATGCAGAAAAAGTCTTCTATAAAATACAACACCCATTCCTACTAAAAGCATTAAGAAGTACAGGAATAAATGAGTTATTACTTAAAATAATAAGTAGAATCTATCTCAACCACCACCAAGTATCATCTTCAGTGAGTACTAGTTAGAAGCCTTCCTAATAAAATCAGGAGTGAAGCAAGAATTCCTATTATCACCACTAACAATGTTTTATTAGAAATGCTAGCTTTAACAATGAGAAAAGAAAAAGAAATTGAAAGACTTCAAGTAGGTAATGAGGAAACTAAACTAACACTCTTTGCATATGATATGATGTATGTATATTTAGAGAATCCTAGAAAATCAACTAAAATAGTTGAAATAATTAATAACTTTAGTAAAGTTACAGGATACAAAATAAATCCATATAAATCATCACCATTTCTATATATTCCCAACAAAGGTCAGCAGCAAGAGATAGAAAGAAAAATTCCATTTAAATTACTCTAGATAATATAAAATACCTGGGAATGTACTTGACAAGACAAACCCAGGAATTATATGAATACAATTACAAAACACTTTTCACACAATAAAGTTAAATATAAAAAAATTGGAAAAATATTAATTTCTTATATAGGTGGGCTGAGCTAACATAAAAATGACAATTATACTTGAATTACTTTACATATTTAGTGCCATACCCATCAAATTCTAAATAATTATTTTATACAATTAGAAAATATAATAAAATTCTTCTTGAAAAACAAAAGATCAAGAATATCAAGGGAATTAATGAAAAAACATGCAGGGTGGTGGCTTAGTAGCAACAGATCTCAAATTGTATTATAAAGCAGTAATCATCAAAACAGTCTGGTACTGGCTAAAAAAAAAAAAAGAATGTTAGATCAGTGCAGTAGATTAGATACACAATAATGCAGGAGTAAATGACCTTAGCAATCTAGTGTTTGATAAACCCAAAGACCCCAGCTTTTGGAATAAGAAGTCAATGTTTAAAAAAAGCTTCTGGGAAAATTGGAGAACAGTATGGTAGAAACTAGATTTACTCCAATATTTCACACTCTATACCAACATAAGGTCAAAATAAGTATACGATTTGGATATAAAGAGTGATATCATAACTAAATAAGTGGAACAAAGAATAGTTTGCCTGGAAGATCTTTGGAGGAGGGAAGAATTTATGATCAAACAAGAGATAGAGAAGATTATAAGATGTAAAAAGAATAATTTTGATAATATTAAATTAAAAAGCTTTCATAGGGAAAAACTAATGCAATGGAGATTAGAAAGGAAACAACAAACAGAAAATTTTTATAACAAATTTCTCTAATTAAGTTCTAATTTCTCAAATCTATACAGAATTAAGTCAAATTTAATGAGAATACAAGCCATTCCTCAATGATGTAATCAAATTATCAATAATCATAAGTAAAAATGTTTTAAATCACTCTTGATTGTTAGAGAAATACAAATTAAATCAACTGTGAGGTACAACCTCACACTTATCAGATTGGACAATATAGTAGGAAGGGAAAGTGATGAATGTTCGAAAGGATGTTGCAAAATTAGGACACTAATGCAATGTTGGTGGAGTTGTGAACTGATCCAACAATTCTGGAGTACAATTTGGAACTATGCTCAAAGGGCTATAGAACTGTGTATACCTTTTGACCCAGAAATGCCATGACTAGGTCTATATCCCAATGAGATCCCCCTCCCCAAATAAATAAATGGGCAAAGGACCTACTTGGACTAAACTATTTGTAGCAGCTCTTTTTGAGGTGGCACTGAATTGGAAATTGAAAGGATGTCCATCAGTCAGGGACTGGCTGAACAAATTGTGGTATGTGTTGATGATGGAATACTACTGTGCTATTAGAAATAATGAGCAGGGTGATTTCAGAAAAAGCTGGAAAGACCTACATGAACTGATGCAGAGTGAAATAAGCAGGACCAGAAGAACACTGTCCACAAAAAACCCTCCAGCAATATCATATGATGATCAACTGTGAAAACTTGGCTACTCTCAGTAGTGTAATGATCTGGGATAATCCTGAAAGACTTATGATGAATGCCATCTACCTCCAGAGAAAGATCTGTTGGAGTAAAATGGATGCATATCCAAGACTACTATCTTTCATATCAGTTTGTGGTTGTAATTCGAGGATTTGGTTTTGTATGCGCTTTTATAACAATGATCAATATGGAAGTGTTTGTACATGCTAATAAAAATAAAAGAAAAAAATTAGTGTAGCCTCAGTAGGTATCAGCTACTATTAATTACTTATCCTCACTTATAACATAACACCAAGTTGAATTAGGGATGATGGACAATTGGCTTAAAAAATGCATCTCATGAAGGTTAGTGGTTTTGCTTTGGCCTAGGTGACTCTAGTCACTGACTCCTTCACATGAATTTCATAGGACTAGACATTGTTCACCATATCAGAAGACACTACAAGTCTTCTTATAAGACTCTGTCACCTCCACTGCTGCTTCCAATCATTGGGGCATGGACCTTCTGCATTATTTGCCCTTCAAAGACAGAAGTTCTGTGCTTTGTATCTTCCCTCTTTTTTATTTTTAATCTTCTAATACTAATGAAATCTTTGCTATTGAGAAGGAAACAGCCAAGCATTCCCAGTAGGGAAGTGTCTTCAACCTTGACCAGATGGCAATACAAAGTCAAGAAAATTGTATTCTTTCTTTGGTAAAAATTAACCACTGAGGAGGCAGTGAGGTAGCTCAGTAGATGAAGAGCCAGGGCTGGAGATGGGAGGTCCTGGGTTTAAATCTTGCCTCAGTCTCTTCATAGCTGTGTGACCCTGGGCAAGTTACTTAACCTCCATTGCTTAGCCATTACCACTCTTCTGCCTTAGAACCAATAGATAGTATTGATTCATGGAATCATGATGGAAGGGAGGGTTTTTTCTTTTTAAAGAAATAGCCACTGAATAACAGATAAAGCAGATAGAAAAGGGTGCCCTACAGATATTCTTGACTTAGATGAGCAATTGCAGTATTTTGAAATTGACTCTCATGAGCTGAATCATGGTCTTAGGAAAGCTCATGGAAGCTGAAATACAATATTTCCATGCTAGGAATCTTCTTTCACTATAGTTAGCCAGGAAAATGGTAGGGATAGCAGCCTCTATAGAGTGCTTGGTTTCTGAATTCCATAAAAAATGTCTGTCCTTGACTGTTAGGGGGAACCTAGTTACATCTTTCTTCCAAGAATCCCTGTCATCTGCCTTCCTTTCTCCTCTCCAGCCTGCCAGTGGGCTATAGGCTTATGCCAGATGCTATGTCAAGGAGTAGAGGACCTTTCCTTCTTCTGATCTATTCTACCAAAGAAAAGCTAGACAACAGATCTGCTTTACTTGCTGTCACTGAGGGGCACAATGGGTCTTTTTTTTTTTACCTCTCTGTATTCAATGCTCCAATATTCCTTTGCCCCATTGCTCAGTTCTCATAGGAATATGATACCTGTTGTCAAATGGATGCTGCCTTCCACATCCCTACCTTTGTGAAAGGGATACTAAAGTCCTTTCCAGATCTTTAAATGGTCTACCTGATTTCTCCTTTTGGTACTCTTGGTCTATTTTGTTGGACATTCTTTGGTCACCTTTCTTCTTTCAAAATCTCAAATTGATCAGCACAGAGCTGTTCAGACTAATATCTCTTTCTTTCCTTCAAATTTTGATAAATCAGCATAATCATTTCAAGTGAGTTTTTTCCCCTGAGAAGAATGTACTCTTCCCAACTGAAACAAATGGTGTCACAGCCAGGACTGAATTACTAGTCAAGTAGCCATGAAGTACTTTGGAAGTTATACATATAACTTACAGAAATATTCATATCAGGAGTAGAAAAGTAAAAGAAACTTCATTCCCATAAAAAAAAACAAACAAAAGATAAACAAACAAAAAGGAATTGGACCTAACATCTTCTTTTTTAGTGCTCATCTTCTTAAGTATATAGCAAGTGGAAAAAACTCAAAGTAATCTAATTTCATTTTAATAGCTACAGAAAACAAGTATAGTCAAGTCCCTCTCCTTTATAAAAATCTTCCATGATGTCCATACTGACTCTTTAATTTAGCATTCAAGGCTTTCTATGATCTGAACTCAATCTACCTATGTAGCTTCATTTCTTAGCATTTCCATATTATAGAATTCTCTAGTCATATTCTATTACTCCCTGTTTCCCAATACAACCTTTCTGGTTTTATTTTTCTGAAGCCATTTTCTTTCTATATAATATGCTGTACTCTCATCATCCACTGTTGAAATCTTCACATGTTTCAAGGACCCAGACACTCTTATCTCCATGATCTTAGTGGTCAGTAAGAGACGGCTATCATCTGGGCAGGTGGTTCCCAGGAGAGCAATCCAGATCTCTGTTCTTGCTTGGTGCTGTGATGCTGACTTACATTTTTATCTGTTGCTTAAAATAAAGGCAATTTGGAGGTTGTATAAGATTTTCAGATGACACAAAGCCAGGGGGTCTCTCCAACCCAGCATTGGGACTGAAAATTATCTCAATAGGCTAAAACATTGGATCAGCTGGAATATGATGAAATTAAATGAGGATCAGATGATCTATAAGTATTTGTTGAGTATCAACCATGTGCTTTTTTCACTCTATCTGAAGATACACTTAAATGTAAAGGCTTACCTCTGTATTTTTTATGTAAGCTCCACAAATATAAAATTAAAGAGGCCTGGTGAGAGCACAGCTAGAAAAAATTTTGAGCATTTAGTAGACTATTTTGCCAATACTGCTCAAGAGTATATACAATATATCTGTGGTGGAGTGGAAAGTCAATGCAATGTTTGGTTGCGTTGTGAGAGATACAGCTTCTAGGAGTTAAGGAAGTTAAAGACTCACAGTAATCTCTCCTAGTAAGACCACAGGTAGTCATAATATTGTGTTCCTTTCTGGCCACCATATTTGAGAAAAGACAATAATAAACTAGTAGTGATTGTCCAGAGGAGGGCAACCAGCCTGGTGGAACCTTGGCCTCTTGACAGATGAGGATCAGTTGAAGAAACTGGAGATATTTAGGCTAAAGGATTCTTCAAGGATGGGAAGGAGCAGGATAGTTATCTCCAACTCTCTGAGGACCTATGATGCGCAAGATGACTTAAACTTACTCTGGTACAATAATGCAAAAATCTAGGCAATGGGTAGAAGGTGAAAAGAGGGAAGTTTAGGCTTGATGTCAGGGGGGAAAAAAGATAAAACATCTTCCTAGTGTTTAGAGTTCATCCTAAAGTGGAATGGGCTCTCTGAAGTAGGATGTTCCCTTTCATTTGAGGTCTTTAAGCAAAATTGAATGACTTTAAGTATGGGATAGAGAAGAGAGCTTCATTTATGAATAGGTTGGATGTCATGGTCTTTGAGGTCCCTTCCAAATCAGAAATATCAGGATTGATTGTGTGATTACACAGGATCATAGGGTTTTAGAATTGAAAAGATCTTAGAACTCAGTCCAAGCCTCTAATTCCAACTCATAACAGTTACTTGTGGGCATGTCTTAGGTCTCCTAATAGATTGCCACCTACTTGAGAAGTTCATCTCTGAAACCCCGAGAGAACCCCATGCATTGTCTTAAATTGAGTATATGCTCACCACATACTTATTGAATGAGATGCATCATCCCAGAGGGGGTGAAGGAAACAAATCAATGTTTTTAATATAGTCTTGGAACACTAATGTCCAGGCTGTTCCATTTACTAGATTCAAATCTCCTCCTACAGATTTGGGGGTGGGGGGAAGGACAGACCTACACAATCTCCATTGCTACAAAAAGGGAGTAAATCACTTTCTCCTTTTTTTTTCTTCTTCTGAACTCTTCAGAATAGTCATGTTTCTGAGGGTCCACTAAGAATCAGCTGATGGGGAAAAGCCTTTTTGAAGAATTCCCACAAATCTGCTCATTCCCTCAGTTTGCCCACCAGCTCCAAAGTACACTCCAACCCGGGGTACTGTCCAAGAAGGACTCAGTGTGTGTGTGTGTGTGTGTGTGTGTGTGTGTGTGTGTGTGTGTGTGTGTGCGCACATGAGATGGATGACCTTCTCTCTCCCATGCCCCTACTCTCCAGGCTCCACCCTCAGCACAGATCCATGGAGGGCTGCCCACTGTGTAGCTGGAGCAGCCAACTCTCCAAGAGGGGGAAGGGGAGGGAGAGAGGAAGGAATGGGCCCCAACAGACAGTTCTCTACTCAGTCTTCTCTTTGATGTCTTTTATTCAGCCCTTAGTTTTGATCTCTAATGAAATTACTCTCCATGTAAAATATTCTCATGTTCTCTTTAATAATCCACATACTCAGTTTCGAGTCAGCCCTCCTTTCTTGAGGGTGGTGGGGAGGGTTAGCCTCCAATGTGCATTTCATTATTTTGAGGATGGATCATTATCTTTTCTTGTTATTAAAATTTAAAAAAAAATCCCACAACCAAGTAGGAAAATAAATCCAGGGGTTTTAGGAAGGCATCTTGGTGGTGTGGGTTTGGGGCCCCAAGAGCCCTGGGATTGTGGGCAGATGGCTCTGAATCCCAGCTCTCTGTCACTCTGGGGAGGCCCAGTGATCAAACTGGGTGTTTGGTTTCTCCTCACCAGTGATTCCTGGCGCCTCCCGTGTTGGCAAAAGCTGACTCCTTGTCAAAATCATAACAAGAAAAGAAACACCATCACCCATGCCAAAGAGTTAAACCTCAATCAGAGACAAATGCCTCTTTCTCACATATTTTTTTTCCTTTCAGCAAAATAATTGTAGTCAAAATGACAAGGTCCTCCTATGCCGATTGCATAGTCTACATTAATGATCATATCTAGCTTTTATATAAGCACTTCAAGATTTTCAAAGCACTCTATCATCTCATTTCCACCACAAGTCTGTGAAGTAGGTTCTCCCATTACCCCAATTTTACAGATGAGGAAACTGAGGCAGACAATAGTTAAGAGTCTTCCCCAGGTTGCATAGCTAGTAAATCTAAGACAGTTTTTGAATTTAGATCTTCATGAATCCAGTTTGGCACTCAAGCCGTTGAGTCCCCCAGCTGACTCTAAAAATGCCGAAGCCAAACTCCTTTGGGTTAACTCCTTTAGAGTTGTGGAATAGTTCTCAAAGTTCCTTGGGGCTTCAAGAATTTGACTTATTTTGTGGTCCTACATGCCTTATCCTGAGAGAAACAAAGAATGAGAGAATGTTCTCTGCCTTCCAAGAGACATTTTCTTCCTCCATATTTGGTCAAGTCCTTTTGCTTCCCTAGACCTCAGTTTCCCCATATGTTAGATAAGAGAATGCAGTGGTCCTCTCATGGACTTGAAGCTAGTAAAATTTAAGTTCAAATCCTGCCTTGGACACTTACTGGTCGTATGATTCTGGGCAAATCACCTAACTGCTCTCAACCTTGGTTTCCACATCTGCAAAATGGGGATAACAATAGCACTTACTTCCCAGATTTGTTTAGTAGATCAACTGAAATAACATTGCAAAGTGCTTTGGAAATATTTAAATGTTATATAAGTGCTAGCTATTATATGATGCTGATTTAAAAGTACTTGCAGTCTGCTTCAGAACAACCTTTTCTTGCTTTTTGCCAAGACTTCCCTGTGGAAAGCCAACTCATGGTTAGTTCAGCTTCTTGCAGAGCAACCCATCAATCAGCATTTATTAAGTTCTTGCTATGGACCAGCCACCATGCTGCTAGGCAGGAGGGATGTAGTGGCAGGAGGTGGAAGGAGTGGCATGGCGGAGGTGGCAGAGGTGTGGGTTGGGGATGGGAAGCCAGAGCCAGGGAGGGTAAAGTGAGCATTGTCTTCATTTCTCCATTGCCAGGTGGCTGAGTTCCTATACCTTTTTGGTTCACCCATTGGTGCTGAATTAAATGTAATAGCATACATGTATACTGCCTCACAGACCCAAATAATCAGTCCCAGACGAATTCCGGACAGATGAGGATGAATAGATTGCTTTATGTTTTTTTGATAGAAGCTCCCTTGCCTTGCCCATCTATAAGCCACATTGCAAAAAAGCTCTTAGCACATGGCTGACATGTTTGGCATGCTAACTGGCCTGATTCCCATCCCTAAACCCTGGGCAGCCCAAGGGTTTGAATCAGGATTGATTAGACTTTTTGCCAGGTTCCTGTAGGTCTAACAGGGAAAGATAACAGTATCATAGGATTACAGATTTAAAACTGGAAAGGATTATAGATTACAGTCGGAGGCCCTCATTTTTTATTTGAGGAAACTGAGGCCCAGGAAAGTTAATTGACTTGTAGAGATAAAATATGACAGAACCAGGGTTTGAACCCAAGACCTCTAATGCCAGCTAGTGGTCTTTTAATTGCCTTTTCTAGCATTCCCCTCAATTCTCCTGGGAAAACTTTAAACTACACTAAGAAAATTTATGGGTGAGTAGGTAGTGGTGGGCTGCTAAGTGGCACAGTGAATAGACCACCAGGTTTGGAATCAGGAAGTCATTTTCCTGAGTTTGAATCTGGGCACAGACATTTGTGAGCTGTGTGACCCCATGTAAGTCATTTAGCCCTGTTTGCCTCAGTTTCTTTATCTGTAAAATGAACTGGAAGAGCAAATGGCAAACTACTTCAGTAACCTTGCCAAGAAAATGGGATCATACTGAGCAATAACAAAAGGTAGTAAGTAAGTAAGGAGGTGAATTAGGTGAACTCAGAAACCCTATCTTCCTGGAACAGATAAAACAATCTCATTTGGTTTTAGGACTGAGTTTATATCACATAGGAGTTAATTCAGCCCAGGGGAAGAAAATCTCCCAGAGATGTTCTAGATTTCCTATGTGAGTGGGCAACAAGGCTTTAGTGTTATTCTAGAGTTTGGGCATAGACCCAGGAGCTGACCTTTCAGCAATAATGATTGGTTGACTGTTAGGCATATCAAGCTATCCTCTAGGAAGAATTATGAGGCAGAAAGAATGAGGCTAGATTTGAAATCTTGAGTTCAAACCACATTTCTGGGTTCAAATCTCATTTCTGCTACTTGCTACCTTATGAACTTATCATTTTGCTTTTTTTTTTAAATTTATATCATATTGATTTTCCTTTTCAGTAGAAGGGAAAGGTTAGCCATGGTATAGGCCCTAAAGGGGAAGCAACATAATGTATTAGAAAATACCAGCTTTGGAATCAGGGAATCTCAGCTCAAATCCTGCCTCTCATACCTACTACTACTTCAGCAAATCACTTAACCTTAGGTGATAAAACTAAACACTCCAATGTCTTTCTCTGTAAAATGAGAGACTTGAAATTCATGATTTCTTGGTCTTATGATGAGATGAATTTAAAAGTTCCATCAAGCTCTCTATGGTCCCTCCAATTGTATGAATACTTTTACAACTGAGTCGATGATGATCTTTAAGAGTTGTGATGAATGTCCATGATCTGGGCATCTTGGTTACTCATCTGGCTCTTTGGATTCTAGGCTGGCTTTTGTGAATGACAGATCCACAATTTAAAGGAAGAGAATAAGCATTTTTATAATACCTACTATGTACCAGACACTTTGCTAAGGCTGTGATAAAATACTTAATAACATGGCAGGATATGTTGGAACTCTCACTCCATTGTATAGCTTCAAGGATCTAAAGATTACTCCATGCTAAGGTGAGGGATCATGGTATGATTTCAGTAGGGGGTATGCATTGTTATCTTCCATACAAATGTTACTGGGATGTCACCAATAAGAGTATTTCCTTAAATAGTACAGATTGTGACCCAACCATTCTCTATGATTCTTGCCTGCATCCTCTCATAAGCCGTCTATGAGAGATAGGTCCAATGTGCTGTGAGCACCTTTATTCTAACTGTCCTAATATCATATGCATGGTGCTTCCTATATTCTCAAGAAAATCTCTTTTTGTGTAGAGTAGCCAATCTTTGACTGTTTTGTGAGTAGCAGAAGAAGATCATGTAAGAAAAAATTAGAGACATAGCATCTACGTGGGAGATACTTTTTGGAATTCAAAGTCAGAGAAACTCCAGGGAAACATACTGATGAAAGTCTTCTCCTTGTTGAGCCCTGCTGTTAGCTACTTGTTGAGAAAAGTCACTATAAGTGCCTAGCAGGGAAAGGATACCCAATGGGAAAAAGACTTGCATGAGTTTTATTCCTAGAAATAATAGATAACCAAAGGGTGAGCCCTTTGCCTTCTCATAGGAAATGAGAATTTGGCATACTAAATAAACCAAACTATGTCTTTCTGGAATCCTTGGTTTAGATCAGGTCATGTAGGATTTGGGCTTGGTGGTTCTGGGAGAACCTATAGATCATTGAATGAATGAATAAGCAAATAAAAAATAAAAAATAATTTATTAAATGTATAGTACTTGCCAAGTACAGTGATAAGTTCTAGGAATACAAATAGAAAAATAAGATGTCCCCATTTCCAAGATGGCGCAGTGGAGGGAGCATTTGGCTTGGAGTCAAGAAGTTCAAATCTGGTTTCATATAGGAACTGTGTCATGTTGGGCAAGTTGCTTAACCCCTGTTTTCCTCAGTTTCCCCAGATTTAAGAGGATGATGATGATAATTGTAAAAGAATAAGAAGAGTGCCTTGCCCATAGTAAGCACTATGTAAATATTAGGTAGTCTTTTTTAAACCTTTACCTTCTGTCATAGAATCAATTCCAATTCTTAGTTCAAGGCAGAAGAGTGATTAGGGCTAGGCATTTGGGGTTAAGTGACTTGCCCAGGGTCTCCCAGCTAGGAAGTGTCTGGGGTCATATTTGAACCCAGGACCTCCTGTCTCCATGCCTGGTTCTCTATGCACTGAAATACCCAGCTGCCCCTATTATTTTTCTTCTTAAGAAACTCACATTCTAACATGTATGGAAAGGTTTGTATAACAGGTGGCAAAATATAGCAATTTTTAGGGTACATTGGCTGGCCAGATATCAGTGTCTGGATGCCTCGAGGACATAGCTACTTGTTAGATCAAAAAGTTCAGTTGTTTGAAGGGCACATTTTGTAAGGCTTGAAGTCTTCCATTTTAGTGATTCCCATATATTCAATAAATGTGAATGGCCATGTCCATCTAACAGAGGGTGGGGTGTTAGAGGGAAATATGCTTTTGGGATTGAGGGAATGAATGTTAAACAGCAGGGTAGAGTAGGGGCTCTGGATTCCCCCATTTGGAAGGTTCTGGGTTCCTTCATTTTGGAATATATCAGTACCCATCTGTCAATGGGAAAATAGAAGGGGGCATTGGCAAGAAGACTGAGGGGAACATAGCCATATAGCACCTCTGGAATTCGAGATGAATAATTACATAGCAAATGTTTTGTTTTGAGTTGACTTTATGGCTTTATGTTTTGTTTACAAAGAAAAATAATCAGTTTTTAGTAAAGCATGTCCTGTTCCTGTAGGGAGACAACCCCAATGTGCTAAGGCCATGTGATGAAGGTTTAGAGAAAAAGAATAGAGTTAGAGGGGAGGCAGGGGCTGATCAATAGCTGAGACTTCGGAGTTAACCTGATTAGGTAAATCCACAGCAGCCTGCAGACATCTCCTGGTTGACAAGGACATAGGAGAGTTATAGGATTCTGAGACAGCTAAAGAAGGTAACACTCTTCCATTACTTCTCTGTATAATTATTCTGTGGTGAAGTGTAGGATTTGCTCACTCCTATATCTTCTGTGGAATAGGTTCACACTAGTGGACAGCTAGGTGGTCCAATGGATAAAGCACCAGTTCTGGAGTCAGGAATACTTTTCTTCCTGAGTTCAAATATGGTCTCAGATGCTTACCAGCTGTATGATATTGGGCAAGTCTATTAAACCTGTTTGCCACAGTTTCCTTATCTGTAAAAATGAGCTAGAGAAGGGAATGGTAAACAACTCCAGTATCTTTGCCAAAAAACTCCAAGTAGGGTCATGAAAAGTGAGACATGACTGAAAAAAAATAGGTCCAGTACCAATGGGGCAGGGCAGCTATTTATTATTTCACCTTCATTCTCACTATATGCCTTGCCCACATTTTCTAGTCACACATCTCTCTAATTTGCTTTAAACTTTGTTTCTGGAGCAAGTGTTGGTGGATGAGATATTGAAGCCTGCTGTCTGAGCTGCCATCTTGCCAATTAGGTGACCCTTATCTTTCTTTATCGAATGTGGTATTCCATGATACCCTGCCAAATGCATCACCAGAAGAATATCGACGTTAGAAAGAGGAGGCCTTCCCTTTGGGGAGAAGCTTGTGGTCATTAAAAGCAGTCTGTGTTTGGATTGTGCTGATTTCATCAAACCTGTATCATTTTAGAGTCTCCTAAAGGAGATCAATAATCTTTCAAAACATCTTAACTACTCTATCAGCAGGATGTTGCCTATCCACACAGGAAAAAGTCAAGTGAATAAATAATGTTTATGTCCAGACTATAATATGCAATTAGATCACCAACCTATAGTCTACCATCATGGGTGTCCCAAAAATCAGAGTGTAGTTTTAAAATATTAAGTTGAAATGAGTGAAAGGAATTGAATAAAAAGAATAATTGGATAAAAGGAAAAGTGAACTAAATGCATTTACCAACCTAAAATATGGATAATGTGTTCCATTTTAAAAATACATTTTTGGAATAGACTCGGGATAAGTGACCTCAGCAGGACAGTATACGACAAACCCAGAGAACCCAGATTTTGGGACAAAAATCGACTATTTCATAAAAACTGCTGGGAAAATTAGAGGACAGTGTGGGAAAGATTAGGTTTAGATCAACACCTCACACCCTACACCAAGATAAATTCAAAATGGGTGAATGACTTGAACATAAAGAAGGAAACTATAAGAAAATTAGGTGAACACAGAATAGTATACATGTCAGACCTTTGGGAAGGGAAAGATTTTAAGACTAAGCAAGACTTAGAAAGAGTCACAAAATGCAAAATAAATAATTTGGAATACATCAAATTAAAAAGCTTTTGCACAAACAAAACCAATGTAACTAAAATCAGAAGGAAAGCAACAAATTGGGAAACAATCTTCATAAAAACCTCTGACAAAGGTTTAATTACTCAAATTTACAAAGAGCTAAATCAATTGTACAAAAAATCAAGCCATTCTCCAATTGATAAATGGGCAAGGGACATAAACAGGCAGTTCTCAGCCAAAGAAATCAAAACTATTAATAATGTTTGCTTTCAAAATAAATTAATTCAAATACTATCACTATTACTACTTGTATTATTATTACTTCTTGTATTACTTCGGCTACTGCTGCTATTACTGTTACTATGACAACTACCACTATCACTACTGCCACCACCACCTCTACCTCCACCACTACTACAACAATTACTACTATTACTACTACTACTATTACTACTACTGTCACTTCCACTAGTACTATTATTACTACTACATTAAAAGTAGTATTGTTGGTTGTAGTAGCAATTGTAGAATTTTAGAAATAACAGTAGTTGCAGTGGTAGAAATAGTAGCAGTAGCAGCAGATGTAGTAATAGTAGTGGTAGTGGTGGTGGTGATAGCAGTATGTAGTAGTAGTATAGCAGTAGAAGTAGAATAATAGTAGTAGTAATAGTCATAGTAGTAATAATAGTAGTAGTAGTAATATTCATAGTAGTAATAGTCATCTTAGTAATAGTAATAGTAGTAGTAAAAGTAGTAGTAGTTGTAGTAGTAGTAGTAGTAATAGTAGTAGTAGCATTAATAGTAGTAGTAATAGGAGTAGGAGTAGGAGTAGGAGCAGCAGCTGCAAAAGTAGTGATATAGTGGTGGTGGTGGTAGTATGTCTAGTACTGGCAGTAATAGAAGACTTTTAGTAGTAGCAGTAGTAGTAGCAGTAACATTACTTTAGGATGAAAAATTTGTTACCTGCTTCCTTTCCAGGCTACATGCCTGACCAGATTTTCTCTAAAATCCACAGAGGGTGGTGGTGTTTGCCCTTTGTTTTTTAAGAAGACAAATGACATCACAGATGATATCTTTATTTGTGTGACTAAATTGAATTAAAGCGAGGCAGAGTTGTACAGCATTGCCAGCCTCACCCTCTCTTCCTGAGTCATTGCTCAGGAGGCAGTGGAGAACCTTGGTGTCTTTTGTGTCTGACCAAGCTCTAAGTGCTCCACAGTGCCTGCTTCCATTGCCTTCATGTCCATCTTCACTTCTGCCAGGGGAAGTCTTCACATTCCTGGGGCAGATGCCCCTCCCTGACTTCTCACCAATGGGTTTGAAGCCTATCAGTTTCCCTAAATCTGGTTTAGCCTATCTGTCAAGATGGCTTTACTGGAGTGTGAGCCCTGGGCATGCTACATAGCTTCCTGGAGCCACAGGTGAGAGAGCTGGGTGATAGTTGGATACCAAAGGATGAAAGCATCAAATGCCTCTGTTTCCCTACCTATAAGGAAAGGCTGGGCATATAGGAGGCACAGTACCTAGAAAACCTTGCCTGAAGTCAGGAAGACTCATCTCCCCGAGTTAAGATCTGACCTAAGACACTAGCTGTGTGACCCTCTCCTCCACCTCTCTCTCTGTCTCTGTCTCTCTCTCCCTCTCTCTGTCTCTCCCTCTCTTCCTCTCTCCTCTCTCCTCTCTCTCTGTCTCTCTCTGTCTCTTCCTCTCTTCTTCTCTTTCCTTCTCCCTCTCCTCTCTCTCTGTCTCTCTCTCCCTCTTTCTTCTTCTCTCTCCTCTCTCTGCTCTCTCTCCTTTTCTTTCTCTGTGTATCTCCCTCTCTCTCCTCTCTGTCTCTCCTCTCCTCTCTGTCTCTACTTCTCTTTCTTCTCTTTCTTCTCTTTCTTCTTCTTCTTCTTCTTCTTCTTCTTCTTCTTCTTCTTCTTCTTCTTCTTCTTCTTCTTCTTCTTCTTCTTCTTCTTCTTCTTCTTCTTCTTCTTCTTCTTCTTCTTCTTCTTCTTCTTCTTCTCTCTCTCTCATCACAGAACAATGAACAGAAGTATTAGATATTTTCAAGTCCAACTAGTGCAGAAGATAATCTACTTTTAAATGAAGTTCACACCAAAATCAACCAAAGTGCAAATAACATAGTGAGTTCCCAGTAACTGAGAGGTAAGGCACTGTGGTGATTATTCAATGCAGTTATGCAAATGAAATCATGTTTGCGTTTGTTCATTTTGAATCTTGATGTGAGGTATGATCTGTTGCCAACCCTCTCAGCCACAGTCGGCTCATGACACAGATGAGTTGTGCTGTAGAGTTATTTACTGTATCCGAAACATAAATTCAGACTTAAACAATCCTTGTGCAAGTGAAAAGTACTGCAATAATTTGTATTTCTCAACATCATTCATTTTGCATCATATACCATATGAAACAGATTCCCACCCCACCCAACAAGCGCAATTTACAAAATGCAATTATTCAATGAGGTTTCTAGAATGATTTTTCATCAATTAAACTTAATTATCCCCAATTTTTATTGCCTCCAGTTTTTTTTTGAAAATTTTATTTAATTAGTCAATTTAGAACATTATTCTTTGGTTACAAGAATCATATTCTTTCCCTCCCTCCTCTACCCCCACCCCTTCCCATAACTGACCTGCAATTCCACTGGGTTTTACATGTGTCCTTGATCAAGACCTATTTCCATGTTATTGTTATTTGCACTAGGGTGATTGTTTAGAGTCTAAATCCCCAATCACATCCCCATTGAACTATATAGTCAAGCAGTTGTTTTTCTTTTGTGTTTCTGCTCCCACAGTTTTTCCTCTGAATATGGATAGTGGCCTCCATATTTTAAAAAGTATAATAATAGATAAAGATACCACCAGTTTGAAGAGACTCTTTACTTGACCATATAAAGCTAGAGAGTTGAAGTAGTAGAAATAGAGAATAGAAAAAAAAAACCTCAGAAAATGTGATCAAATATATCATTAAAATTCAGATTTGTTGCAACTCACTGAGAGGGAAGATGACCATGTTTGTTTTTCAAAATGCTCAATCATGAAGTGATAACATGAATTCTAATAAACCGAAATGACATCTTGTAAACATATATGAATTGTACATCGGTAAGACAAAATGATTTTTCCAGAGAAAATTAAATGCTTATAGTAAACAAGACCAAACTCTTCAGATCCAAAGGATTGCTTGTATTGTATAAGGTCATCTACAAAATTGTTCAGCATAAAGAAATCTCATTTTAAAGGAGAAAGATGTGAAAATCAAATGGATGTTTGGAAAATCATTTGCAAAGCAGCTTCCATTAGATCTACTTTTTAATTAAGAAAAAAGAATCATACATATGTATCAAGGCATGAATAATCCATTAATTGAAAAAACAAGATGCTTTTATTTTGCAGTGCAAGTAAAAAATAAGAGATGGTATTAAAGATATTAATTTGATTACATATTTAAGATATGTCAAAATAGATATGAAGGCAAAGTTTGTTTGTTACTTTGCCAACCTGTCAATGGCCATGCCACATTGGGAAAAAATTTCAATATAATTAACAAATTCAAAATGGAAAATTAAAATGTGAGACAATTGCCTTAGACTCTACACCAACAAAGATCAGCTGATTAAAGGACAATAACAGCTGCTATTTCTAGAGCATTTTAAGATCTGCAAAACACTTTGCATGTGTTATGTCATCTGGTCTTCACAACAACCTTATGAATAGTTGAGATCTTCCAGACTTCAAGCCCAGTGTTTCCTCTACACTGTGCCACTTTGTAGTGCTTCAATCAATCCCTTAAAATGTGGCCACCCATGCCATTTGGACATGCTACATGTTTCCTTGACAATCACTCGTGTCCAGCCATATGAGTGAGGAACTATAGGAAGTTTTTTCAAGTTGTTACAAGTGTAACTAATTATATACATGTACATAATTTATATATGTACAATATATGTATGTATGCCTATGGATATTGTGTATATTTATATACACATATACCTGACTGATACATATATGTTTATGAACAATTGTATCTTAATGTCATATATACATGAATGTATGTATTTGTCTATGTACATATATGTGTATAGACACATCTATATTGAATATATATCTATTTTCTATAGATACATGCTCCAGTCCTCTTCAAGGAAAGCTCTTTACCAAATGGTGGGAAGCTCAGGAGCAGAGTTTAGGGAGTGCTATTGCTATACCCAAGGCATGCTAACTTTCTTGGACCAAACTTAGTTCAAAGAAGAAATTGGCATTTTTAAGTGATAAAAATTAAGATAAATCAAATTAATTTTATATTGAGAATTTTCTCTGGAAATTTGCTTGGAGTTGATAGATTAAAAACCCGAACTCATCATTCTGAATATGTCAATGACAAGTCCTCAAGACCCAAACTTACCAAAAAGATAAAATATCAACATGAAAAAGATAGAGTTAAGAATAGTAAAATTACAAAATTATAAAATAGTAATTTTGATTTTTGATATATTTCTAGATTAAAAAAAATACTTCCCTTCCAGTGAAAGAAAAGAAAGTGACCTTTGACTCATAAATCATTTAAACAATCTGGAAAAGAAATTCTCATTCTATTTTAAAGCCATAGATATTTTTAAATAGAAATGGATACGGAACTCCTTTTCCATAGACACATACTGATTAAGAATGGTTAATAGGCTTATGACAGAAAATTGAAATGAGTTTTGAACTAAAAAATCTTTTTGTCTTGGCTAAAGTTGAATAAAAAGCTCTTGTTTATCAAACAAAGAAATTCAAATTTTATGAGCATCTGTAACATATTATTTGTGTGAAACAGGATTTTTTAGGATTAAAAAGACAAAATATTGTCTATGATTAGTGGCTGAAAAATAATTAGAAATAGCCATAAATTAATGATACCTTATTTTGAGACACTTTGTATCCAAAACCAAGATGCTTATTATATTTATCTCATCATTATGGTTATTATTTGTATGTTACAGTATGAAAAGCATGTAGAATTTATCTGTGAATGTTATTATATTTAAATATTTATGATGTAATAAAGGATTAGTTATATATAAATAAATAAAAGATGCACTAAGAAAATTTGAGTTTTGTGAAAATATGTATATATATATATATATATTTGTGTGATAAGGAATAATTTTTTTTAGTAAAAAAAGTAGTCTTGCTCCATAATGTTTGGAAACTTGGAGTTGGGCAGAGATTGTAACTGGGCTCAGCAGATATGACTTCTCAGAATTAAATCTGCTTCTCACTGAGCTCCCACCCTTCCTTGAAGCATCTCTGCCTATTACTGAGCCCTTTGCTCCTCTTTAAGGGCATGTGGGAGAATGGAGGGAAGTATTCTAACAATTACAGGCCACAGAAACTTGCTTAGAAGTTGTTAAATTGGGTGATAGCTCTAGCAAGGTCCTTTCCTACTCTTGGGTTTTATGATTCATTTTATTCCCTGCATCTCTTCAGAGACTCCCTGGATAAGAGATTGGAGGTAAAAAAGGCTATGTGTGAGTATTTAACTTGGCCTCCTTCCTCTTCTTCCTCCTTCTCTTCCTCTTCCTCCTCCTCCTCCTCCTTCCATTTTAGTCCAGTCATCTATCTAGAGAGCACTCCCAAGCATCAACCATCACCTGCAACATGGAATCCTGGCTATTTCCCCAATCCGACAATCCCTTCTCCAGTCCCCACAGACCAATCAGTATTATCCCTCCAAATAGGGAATGTAAAGTTACTTGCTCACATGAATTCCTCTTTCCTAGGGTTTATCTAGCTCATTCTTCCTCTTCTCATGGTGAGAATTTGATAAGTGAATGAATGTTTAACCAACAGACTTGATCATTCTCTTAAGAAACTCAGAGTACTTTACATCATGCTGGTGAGTTATGTTGTTTTCACCTATATGAAATCCATTTTATTTGTCCCTTTTCTGACATTTATATGAATATCCTAATTCAGACCCTACTCATCCTATTTTCAGGGTGTTATAATTGCCTTCTCTGCTTCCTCTCTTTCCTCTCCAAGCCATTATTTATATGGTTCCCCAAATACTATATCTAGAGTACAATCCCACCTATGTGTGGTTTAAAAGTCTTTACCAAATTCCTATTTCCTCTAGGATAAGATGCAAACTCCCTGTTTAGTATTCAAAATCTTCCACAATCTGACTATAATTTTTAATCTAACCTCAATTAATTTCCATGTATTTTTATGAGCTGCTACCCATACCAAGAACTATGTTTGCTTATTAGAATTCTTACATTCTTTCAAGGTTCAGCTTAGAAGTCATGGGGAAATAGATTGTTTTTGCTTTTCTTTGTATCACCCAGTATGTAGAATAGGCACATAGTAGGTGCTCATAAATGTTTCTTGACTGATTGACCAGTGAATTTGCCTTTGATAACCAGTCCTTAGTTCTCTCTCCCTAACAAATTTCCCCAGAGCACCTTCTCTGATATACACTTTGGTTTCTTCACTGCCCACTTCAGATCCCACTCATTATATTTACTGCCTACTTCATGAAACCCAATCCTCCAAACCTAAGGTAAGTTGTGCCTTGCTCATAATAATCACTTTAGAAATGTTTGGTGAACTGAGTTGAATGGATGGCTCACCCAGTCCTCAGTTGTGGGCCCTATTCCCCCAGTGTGTTAAATATTAGGCCAACTAAGATGTTGAATAGGTTCTGGCTCAGGTCATCCAGTGCACCAATGACTGATCATGTATTCACCAGCCAAAGCCCAGACATTCATGCCTTCAGCTCCCCAGCCTAAACATTAGACATTCTCTACTAACATCTTGTAAACTTGGCTTTTGAAATTGCAATGAAAGAGAACCTTTTTCTTCATTAATTATAGAATAACTTGCAATAAAATTCTATTCCCAGAACTACCAGGGAGACTTTTTGTATTGTCCAGTAAACCTCAAGTTCACTTGAATGTGGGATGTTTGATCAAGATGGTCTTAAAGCTCAAAGATCAGACTATCATGTTGACCCCAGTGGTTCTTGTTTCAGAGCTAAATTCAAGGAGTGGTAAGATACAGGGAGTAGTTTTCAGAGGCTTGGGGAATAGACAAGGAAAGGAATAAATTGACAGCATATGGAGGGAAATAAACTTTGAAAAAATTATTTTTCTTTAACAAAAACCCTCTTAGGAAATGATATCTTTCTCTGCCAATGTAAACACTCATCAGCAGCCCAATAAAATAAGCAAATAAATAAATAAAGCACATTCATGTATGGACTCACGCACACAATAGCACAGGATCACTGAGGGAAAACTATTAAAAATGTGGCTTCCATTAAGGAGTAAGTGTTCCTAAACTAAGGATTAGAACAATAGTATGACATCAATAGTTTTATCCAATTTAGTTTTTTAAATCTATATTTTATTATATAATTTATAATATATAACATGTATATCCTATTATTTATAACATTTAAAATTTATTATTTAACATCTTATATATTTTGTTTTTATATCAAATACATTTTCCACCATATTCTTCATTCTACCTCCTCCCAGAGAATTATCTCATAATAGAGAATAAAAGAGAAGAAAAAAAAGTTCAGCCAAAATAATCAATTCATGGGAAAATGTTCTATGTTTGATGTTCTATGCAATGTCTCATACCTGTGGACTCCTACTCTCTTTGGGGAAAGCAAACTTGGTCATTATAATTTCACAACATTCATTTTTGATTGATTTGATTTCCATTTCCATTGTTGTAGTCATTGAACATACTCTTTTCTGGGTTCTGCTTATTTCACTTGGCAATAATTCTTATAAAATTTTCCAAGCTTCCTAGCATTTGCCATATTCATCTTCTCTTAGAGCAGTGTAATATTCTGTTACATTATGTCCCACAACTTGTTTAACCATTCTCCATTTTGGATGGGCATCTATTTTATTTCTGGTCCTTTGCTACCATAAAAGTACTACTATAAATATTTTGTTGTATGTTTCCTGTACTTTTCAAGTCCCTTCACTGCCTCCCCACAGGAATTGGTACCACTCTCAGGCTAAGGAAACTAAGACCCAACAAAGATAAATGACTTACAATTGGCAAACTATAGATGCTGGCTCTCGGAGCTCTGGCCCCTACTCTTCACTCTAATCACTAGATGATGCCTGGCCAATAAAAGAAATGCCAGATGATGCTGCCAGATTGGAGAGAAAGGCAATAAGCTGTCTGCTAAGACTAATCAGCCTGAATGTTGCTTTCCACTCCAGCAGCGTCAGATTCATGGCCATACCATCCTGAGTCACAGAGGGGAACAAACAGTAACTTCTTCTAGGGACCCAAGCTTGAATTCACCTCTCCTTACATCAGTCCATAGGAGGCTCCCCTTAAAAGTTTCACAGCAGTCTGATCTTTAACTGTTTTTGTCTCAGACAACAGACAATGTTTCAGCTGTGGGTCTGAATGTTGCAACACTTATTTAGCTGTATTCCCTTCACTTCCGCTTCCAAATTTTCTCTTTTCCAGACCTATCCTTGGAATGAAGAGAAGATTCTGTCTGTGGGTATTATTTATTATTTTCTATTATAAGCTCCAGGCCATGGAGAATATTTCTCTGTGAAGGGTAGAGGTAGTAAGTCTTCAAGGTTATGTTCAAGTCTTTTATTTTTAGACCCTTACTTTCTGACTTTGAGTCAATAGTGAGTATCAGTTGTAAAGCTAAAAAGTAGTAGGGGCCAGGCAATGGAGGTTAAGTAACTTCCCCAAGATCATACAACTAGGAAGTGTCTAAGGTCAAATTTGAACTCAGAACCCCCTGCTTCCAAGGCTAGCTCTCTATCCACTGAGCCACATGTTGGACCTATGCTCAAGTCTTTCAAGTGGGTGGAATCAATAGTTGAATGCAAGTGTCAATAAGAGGTAATCTATTGGTGCTTCCCAAGGGCTCTAGGATCAGAACTAGAAAAGATTGATCCACCGCACTGGCTCTGAGGTCAGAAAATTCAAGTTCTAATTCTCCTTCTAATGTGATTCTAATCCTACTTCTGTGATTGAGGGCAAGTCACTTAAATTTAACAGACCTCATTTTCAGCACCTTTAAAATTAGAGGATTGACTAAATGACCCCTGAATTCTTTCCAGTGCTGTCTCTATGATACCATGATCTTCAGCCTGGGAGGCAACCATGGAATGGAAGTTGAAAAGGAGGAGTCAGTTCTACAGAGGACATGGAAGTCTAACCTACTGGCACCAGGACTACAGCCAAAAGGGGAGGAATCTTAAGAAAAAATCCCAAACCAGGCATTTTCTAGGTAGAGGAATTTGGCTTGAGGTATACCAACATATAATAGAGACCAGGGAGAAGACAAGAGGGGGGAAATGATGGGATGAGAGAGAAAGAGGAGAGGAAGAGAGAAGAGAGGGAGACCAAGGAAGAAAGCTTCAAAGGGAGAGAGGGAATGGGAGAGAGGCAGAGATATAGGGGGAGAGAAGGAGAAGATGGAGGGAGAAGGGGCAGAAGAGAGAGAGGAGAGAGAGAGAAGGAAAAGAGGGAGAGAAAGAAAAAGAGAAGACAAGAGGAGAAAACAGAGGATAAGAAGAGGAGAGGGGAGGGGATGGAAAAGTGAGAAGGTAGGGAAGGGGAGGAAAGGAGAGAAGAGAGGAGAGGAAAGATGAGAGAGAAGGGAAGGGAGTATGGAGGTAGAGACAGGGAGAAAAAGAGACAGAAGGGAGAGGGGCAGGGGCAGGGACAGGAAGAGAGAGTTTCTGTAGATTATGTTAATCAAACAATTAGCATTCATTACATATCAGGCACTCTGTGCCAGGTACTTGTGGTACCAAAACCCCCCAACAAAAAATGAAGTGGTGTAGCCTTCAAGATTAAATAATTCTCTCTCTCTCTCTCTCTCTCTCTCTCTCTCTCTCTCTCTCTCTCTCTCTCTCTCTGTCTGTCTGTCTGTCTGTCTGTCTGTGTATAAATATAGACATCCACACACACATATGCATATATATGCATGAGTTTATCTGTCTATTTATTTATATTTATGGGAAGTACTAGCAGCTGGAGATCAGAGATTTCTTGAGAGAAGTGTGAGCTCCAAGAGTGGAGCTCAATGGGGTTTTGAGGTACCCTGGGCCCCTCTGTGTATCACATCATCCTATCCAAAGCTATTCAAAAAATCTTTCTCGAATACAGTTTTTATTGTGTCACTTTCCTTCTCAAGACCCTCTAGTGAGTTGCCTGTCATATCAAATCTAAACATCCTCATCTTAAAACTCTTCCATTTCACCAACCTCATTTCTTCTTACTCTCCGGCATGAATCCTCCACTTTAGCTGAACTAATGTAGCCAACATGTCAAACAGATCATGGGTTTCTTTTTCCTGAGCCAGCAGCTGTGATGCATTAAGCAGTGTGAGAGGGGGAGGGGAAAGCTGAATAGGAGGCCATGGCCTACCATGGCATAAAATATGGCACCTGGAGCAAGACCCCAAGAGAATGAAACAAATTATCTCCTTGGGTCCTCTATCCATAGTTGCCTTACATTCCCTACTCTCGCTCTGGTTTTGTTTATCTGGCTCACCACCCATGGCTTTGAACTTGAACCACATCTTCCTGCTTGCCTCTATTATTACTTGTTTCTCAGCTTGCTCAAGGCTTTGAACTCAGACTACTGTCCACCCAATGCTCCTGGGTGCTTACTTGGCTAAAGATGGGAATTTGCATTTCAGATCTCCCTTCTATTAACAGCTGAACCTAGATGGCGCCTATCAATCACCCCCAGGGACCAGACTGCCTCAAAAGTTGACTACCTCTACTTTCCCCAGTTTTTCCACTTTCCCCACATTGTGCTCCTTCCATATGGCATCTATTCTAGTCTTCTTTTTTTCCAAACTCTGTTGTCTCCCTCCTTTAAGACTTTGTTCTTCCAGAACCTGGTTCCAGATTGAACCCTCTTGGTTCCCTTCTGCTTTTTATCTCTTCAGCACTTGTTTGAATTAATGTAAATTTCCCTTTTTAATTCTTTATTCTTTCAGAGTTCTTCCAGAGTTGCTTCTGTTTGTGATGGTTCTTCTGTTAGTTGATGACTCAGTAAAGACAAAGGGTTTATCTTCCATTGGAGCATCCTCCTCTCCACCCCCAAATGCATAGTATTTCCCAAGAAGACTGGACAGACTTTGATGTCCAGGATTCTTAGCTGCCCCTCTATTTGGGTACTTCTATTTAGCTTCAGATAAAATATTACCTACAGCCTACTTGGGATTTCATTAAAAAGGAAAGCATGTCCTAAATATGCTCTTGAGAGTTTATTGTGTCCATTCATTTATCAAATCTAGTAATAGTTTCAGAAACTTTGTTTCTCTCATCTTTCTCATGAAAATTCTAGTTATTTTCCATTAGTTGTGGGGAAATATACTTAAACCAAATCACTCTTAGGGACTAACAACCCCATATTCTTGGTGGGAACCCAAGGTAATCTCTACCTCCACCGAATGCCCATAGCACTGATTGTCATTTAGCTTTCAGTATGTATTCTCTCATGTATTATTTTCATGTTATCTTTCCAACTCGAGTTGAAGATCTTTAAACATAAATTCATGACTTTTCTTTCTTTTTAAGCTATGTATTCCCTATAGCGGCATCATTCACATCAGTGGTTAAAGTGCTGGATTTGGAGTAATCTAAATTTGATTGTGACCTCAAACTGGACCATCTGTGTAAAGCTAGGGCAGTCACTTTGCTTCTAAGCCTCAGTTTCCTAATCTGTAAAATAGTTATAATAACACTAAGTTCACAGACCTGTGCCCAGCACAGAGCAGGTACTCAATAGATGACTGTTGTAAGAACCAAAAGTTTAAATCATGCCATTGAATTTTAATGTCTTCAAAAGTTACAGATCATGTATTCCTAGTAGTGGAAAAAAGAAGAGAAAAGGAATACAAAGAAAGCAAAGAAGACAAAGAAGAAGGAGGAAGAAGGAGAAAAAGTTCAGCATATGTGCTGATTGACTGATTTATTGAAATGTTAAACATCTAACTTTTAGCTCTGTGCTTTCCATTGGCAAGGTACCTATCTCTGAAATGGTCAGCATGATTTCCCATAAATCACTGTCTTTTGTTTCCTTTCCTATTTTTGATGGTGAGTGAGGAAAATTTCTTTTGGTTTGTATTATTCAGACTAGAAAAATAACTGTTCTTTATCCCTTCTTTTGATGCTTCTTAGGATGGCTGTCAGTGAAATGCCAGTTCTGCTTAGTCCTATCATTTGGGAAGGGCAATAACATACAAGACTGATAACAGGCAACTCTCTCTACGTTGGAACAGCCTTGATAAATTTGGAGAGACCTATTACCAGAATGTTGGTCATTAGAACAAAGATCCTTTACTTAGTTGTTGATGGGTTGTGATTGGTTTTGGATGAAAGCTGTTGAAATCTTTGATGAGATCCTTGATGTATTAAATTAAGTTGGAACCTCAGAATTCTACTGAACTTTCTTTTTAGTCTGAATCTATGATTTAACTGGATTAGGGAACTCCCTATGTAGGAAGTCCTTCTTTGGCCCCTGTCAACTAGGGTAACAGTTTTGGGGAGTTTTCTGGGGTAACTGAAAGGACATAGCTTACCCAAAGTCACACAGCCAGTAAATATCAGATATAAGATTAGAATCTAAGTCATTCTGTCTTCAAAGGTAGCCTTTTATTCATGATGCCATACTGCCTCATAGTGGTCAGTCAGTCAATAAATAAACTAGTCAGTTAATAAACGTGTTTATTAAATGCTTACTATGAGCTGAATGCCATGCTAAGCCTTGACAAGACAAATACAAGTAGAAAGACATCTCCTGTCCTTGAGGTTACATTCTAATGATAGTAATATTAATAATAAAAACAAATTCATAGTTAAAAATCTCTGAGGGAGATAAGAGAGAGACTCTGGTACAAATCTTGAAACCAAAGTATAAGTGAATAGGAGAAAAAGACAAGAGCTCAAGTTATTGCAGCCAAGGCACAAGATCAGAGAAGGACCCACAGCAAGACTGATTCAGCACAGAGTTCTTAGACTGTTAGCCTTGCACTCTACATTTATTTTTATAATTATACTCTATTTTAACATTCATTTAAAAAAAGTTTTGAGTTCTACATTTTCTCCTCTCCAACCCCTCCTCCACCCATTTTGAAAGCAAGCAATATGATTTCAATTATACATGTGAAGTCATGCAAAACATATTTCCATGTTGCAAAACAACAAAAAAGTAAGAAAAAATAAAGCAAGTAAAAAAAAATATACTTCAATCTGCACTAAGTTCATCGATTCTCTCTCTGAAGGTGGATAGCATTTTCCATCATGGTTCCTTAGGGACTGTCTTTAGATCATTGTATTGATTAGAGTAGCTAAGTTAATTATTGTTGCAATATTGCCATTACAATATATAATGTTCCCATGCTTCTACTCACTTCATTTTGCATCCGTTCATATAAATTCTCCCTGTAAAGCCATACCCTTTGTCATTTCTTTCAGCACAGTAGTATTCCATCAGTCATATACCACAATTTGGTCAGCCATTCTCCAACAGATGAGCATCCCCTCAGTCTTCTATTTTTTTTCCATCATAAAAGAGCCTCTAATAACATTTTTGTACATAGAGCTCCTTTTCCCCTTTGCTTTGATCTCTTTGAGATACAGACCGAGTATTGATATTGCTGGATCAAAAGGTATGTACAGTTTTAGAGACCTTTGGACATAGTTCTAAATTGCCCTCCCGAATGGTTGGATCAGTTCATAACCCCATTAACAACGCACTAGTTTCCCTCTTTAAATCCCCCTGCCCAGGAACAGGCTCAGTCCAGAGTAGTGAAGAGCTTAATCTAAGGGTAGGGGGTGAGGGTGGTCATCTCAGCTTTAAAGGTTATACAACCCCACAGGGAAAAGGAGTTCAGTGGTGGTAGCATTCCACTTTTCTGATTGCTGACATCGCATTCTTTAATAAAGGCCAAACCAGTCTGATTGTCTCTCAGAGTTTAGGACTGGGGTTCTGTGTTTCTGGGACCCCAAACAGCAAAAGAAGCAATCAGGGCTCTTTGAGGAAAAAAAAGGAAGGCCATCGAGAGTGGAAGTCAATCTCCCTGTCTGTCTCAGGACCAGCCAACCCCTATTGAGCTACTACAGAGACTTCTACACTGACTTGTTTATTTTTAATAAACTTAAGGAGGCCTGTCTCACCAGCAAGATTGCAATAAACTGAGATAATCTCATTTATCAGTTGGTTAAAGGCTTCATTTAGCGCCTGGCCCGAGGCATGGGATAGAAGTTTTCTTGGGCAAACTTAATTACTGAGTCTGGAGTAAAAACATGTTCTCATGTTAGTCTTGGGGAGGGAGCAAGAGTCGGCAGCTTTCCTGTAATTTTCATTACCAGCCATGATATTTTCCACCGTAGTGAATTCATTTGGTTATTTTTATTCTTCTTATGTTCCCTGTCAAAAACACGAAGGAGTTCTTTTAGTGCAGAATTCCTGAAAATGAACTATTATCTGATAAAGTTTCTGGGGAATTGAAGGATCAGTAGAGCCTTTGAGAGGTCACCTAGACTGTGCCCTATTTGCAGGCAGAATTTTAACTCAGGACCATACAAAATAATGGAGAATGCCATAGTGAGATTTCATAGTCTAGACCAAAATAGTCCATTCCAGTACTTAATAATCATCCTTGTCAGAAAATTCTGTTTTGTATCCAATTCCAAATTAAGCCCCCCCAAGCTATAATTTAAGCTTCTTTTTTCTTTCCTTGCACAGATTCATGCTTTCATAGAAGAGGCAAGGAAATTTAGAAATTAGCTAGTCTGTTTAAAAACAACAACAAAAAAAGCAGTTAGGAAAACTGAAATCAAGAGAGATTAACTGACTTGCCTGAAGTCCCACAGGAAGCAAGTGGATCTAGAACTCATTTATTCAAATGATTAATTCAAATTTCTTTTCAATTTACTAGATTGTTAGTAAATATTTAGATATTTGAATGGAAAGACCACTGAATTTGGATTGGAGGATCTATATTCAATCTTGATTCAGTTCTTTTTTATCATTGGACAAGTCCTAGAGAAGTTAGCTCTTTGGACCTCAGTTTTCTCATTTCTAAAATAAGGCTAATTGACAACTAGATTGTCTTCTCTTTGTTGGTTCTGTTTCTTCATCTTTAAGATAAGATGAAAGAATTGGACTTGACCTTTTCTTAATTCTCTTCTGGCTCTGTGATCCTACAATTTACTTAATGTCATAAAGCTGAAAGGTGGCAGATAAGCACTGACCTGAAATCAGGAAGACCCAAATTCAAATCTGGCTTGACAATTAGTAACTGTGTGGCCATGGGGAAGTAATTTTGACTTTTCCTCAGTTTCCTCTTCTACAAAAAGGGTCACTTACCTCCCTAGGTTGTTATGAGGACAAAATTTAATAATATTTATAAAGTACTTTGTAAACTTTAAATGCTAATTTTATTATGATAATAACAAATGAAATCCTTCTGCTTATAAATTCAATCTTCTTAAGTCTTCCAAGACATTTTCAACAGAATTTTTAGACACACTGGATTGATTACCAAGGAAGATTATAGATTTCAATTCATGTATTTATTCTTTAGATAATTAAAAAACTTTTACTCAGTCTCATCAGTCTTCCCCTCTCTATAATACACAATTCTAGGTCCTTCAATTTTCTTTGTGTATCTCATTTCCTATCTTTTTGTCATTTTCTTTCTCTGAACCTTCTCCAAGTTTTCCATGAACTGAAGCTGAGTCCAGTATTCTACTGAGCCAAAGAGTGCTGAGTATAACAGGAAGTTGACTTTAAAGTTCTCATATGTGGATTACCTATTTAAGCATTTTAAAGTATCACTTACTACTGACCCAGATTCACCACACTCTTCACTGGCTTCACCAGGTGCATTCCTGAAATTTGACACAAAGCAACTTATAAAAATCAACTGAGAATCTGAGGAAAGGTTTTCCTGGAGACTGTGTTCAAATTGAACTATATATGCCAAGGGAGCTTAGTGAACTGATTTGTAGTTAGGAATCCTTTAAAGCATTGTCCAGAAAGCTTTCCCCAGATCTCTCTAATCAGTAAAGACCTTTGCCCTCTGAGACCTCCCATTGTCTCTCTTTGCACTTATCTTATGAACTGGTCCTGCATTATTTCCTCTTGTTATCTGTATTTTGTCTTATCCCTCTACAAGACATTAATCTCATTGAGAGAAGGGACCAACTGTATCTTAGCTAAAAGAGACATATGAACACAGAATCATGCAGTGCAGTAGACACTAAAAAATACTGAGCAGAATTGGATGTTGGCACTTCCAAGGAAGTGGGATACTATTTTCTTCTCATCTTTGCTTAAATCACAGAACTTTATTGAAAAAGTCAAAGTCCACAAAGCTCCAGTACTTGGATTATCCTAAAGACAAGGGAGAAAAAATGACCTTTTCCTTACCCCCAAAGCAACTATGTGTAATATTCACTGAATTCTCAGACTCAAACCATTTTTCAAGATGACTTTTGGCAAGCCAGGAATTATTGGGAAAAAGTAGACATCACCAAATCTTGAAGTTAAGGTTGGCGGAGATTGTTGCCACCATGCAATCCAAATTTATCACCTACCAGATGAAGTAACACATTTATTTTGAGATAGCCAAACAAAATGAAACATCCTCATGGCTTAACTTTCTGATAACATTTTTTCCTCTCTTTTCCATTCCTTCTAAGTTTCATGTCCTTTAAATAGAGACAAAGAGAATTAGGGAACACCCAATACAATATGGAGGGTTAGTTTTGACCTCAGTATTTCAATTCACCAGGTTGATCCATCAACAAAAATTAATTGTGTGTGTAACCACAGAAAGATTCAAATTTAAATACTGGGGGCTCCCACTTGGCTCATGAATCAGATACTGAATGTGAAGTCAGGAAGATCTGAATTTAAATCCTGATCCTGGGCAAATCACAGCTTCAGTTTGCTAATTTGTAAAATAGGTAAGAATCACACTTACCTTATAGAGTTGTCCTGAGACTCCAGTGAGATAATGTATATACATTGCATTCTAAATCTGAAATTGTTATATAAATGTCAGTTTTGATGATGATGATATAAATTCCAATTATCTTCAGATCCTTGAGTGGAATTGAGATCTTTGTGCCAAAGCCTTTACACCCAATCTTTTTTTTTTTACCTCCACAGCTCTATGTATTTATGATTTCCTATTGATAGCAGATTAAATATAACTTGTCTCCACTAGCCTGAATTTGACAGACTAGAAAAATTCACGTTTTAATATCCCAGTTTTCTATATTAAGGAACACTTTGCAGATACTAGCCCTGAATGTTTGTATAGCAAAAGTAGTCTCTGAATAGAGACTCTCTAGAGAATAGAGAATTCCTCTCATATAGGGCATATTGCAAAAAAAATGGTTATCTTCAGCTAAAAAATGTTGAGTTGGGAGGTTGAGGGAGATCAGCCTAGAAGAAAGAAAAGAATTAATGTGGAAACTTTTATTTTTGATAAAAAAGATATAACTTATTATAAGTATTCTGGAAAAGTAATCAGGATTCTTGGAGTCACAAAAATCATGAAATATCATAGCTGATGGGTTCCTGAAGATTATTTAATCTGACCCTTTCATTTTACCTGTGAAGAAAATGAGACCTCAAAGAAGTGAAAAGCAGTCTGGTATAGTGATAGGGTATTGCATTTATAGTTAAGAAGAATTGACCTCAAATCCCAAATTGGACATTAATTAGTTATGTGACAATGTCTTGTCTTTGTTGCTTTTGTTTCATAATCTCTAAAATGAAAGAATTGGACTTGATCTTTTCTTAATTCTCTTCTGACTCTAAATCTATGTGATTTAAAACTGTTCATTTCCTTTGACCACTATTATATTGGGGAATGACTTTTTTTCATATATTTATTTCTGTTGTCTATATATATTGGGTCCCAACACCACGTCTGAGAAATGTGATGTGAAGATTTCTTCCCATTCAATCATCTCCTTCCCTTCTGTGATCCAGCAATTTACCTAAGGTCACAAAGTTTAAAGGTGGCAGATGTGATAGAGACCAGGACTCTTGAACCCAGATCTTCCGGTATCAATTCTAAAGAAGACTAAAAAAGTCTCTTTCCTTATAGTAATATTTTTTTTGATGACCTCTAGAACTTAAATTATTTAAGAGAGGACTTCATGTAATAAGAACTTCTGGAAAAAAACTAGAAAGTAGCCTGAGAGAAATTAGGCTTAGATCAATACTCCATATCATAGTCTATAATAAAGTCAAGGTAATCTATTAAAGATATTAAAAATTAGGAGAGAAAAATTATACATTTTAAAAGCTATGAGTAGGAGGTATACCATAATGAAATAAAAGGTATAGGTAATTACAAACCACAAAAAGGAGAATTTTGATAAAATAAAATTAAAAAGGTCCTATCCAAACAAAATCAATTTGGCTAGAAGGAAAGGAGATGATTGAATGGGAAGAAATCTTCACATCACATTTCTCAGATGTGGTGTTGGGACCCAAGATATATAGACAACAGAAATAAATATATGAAAAAAGTCATTCCCCAATATAATAGTGGTCAAAGGAAATGAACAGTTTTAAAAGAAGACACAACCATTATTTGATATAAGATTGTAATGAGATATTATTGTGCCATCAAGTAATGACAAACAGGATGATTTCAGAAAAACCTGGGCTTAAATGAACTGATGCAAAGTGAAGTGAGCAGAACCAGGAGAACATCATGCATAGCAATAATATTCTATGATGATCAACTGTGAATGACTTGACTATTATCAGCAATGCAAGGATCCAAGACAACTCCAAAGGACTCTTGATGAAAAATGAATCCACTACCACAGAAGGAACTGATAGATTTTGAATGCAGATTGAAGCATACCATTTTTCATTTTATTTCCTTCATCAGTTTTTTTCTTTTATGTGCAATATGTATCTTCTTTTACAACATTATGGATAGAGAAATTTAATTGAATAATAGTACATATAGCCTATGTCATGATATTTGTCCTCTCAGGGAAGGGGACAGAATTTGAATTGCAAAATATCAGAAAACAAATGTTAAATATTGTTTCTACATGTAATTGGGAGAAAAGACAGTAAAATATTACTGGCAAAGAAAAAAAAAAGAATTACAATTATTGATAACCATATAAAAGAATGCTTCAAATCTCTAGCAATTAGAGAAATACAAATGAAATAATTTTGAGGTTTCAAATCATACCCAGTTAATTGACAAAAATAACAAATGATGAAAATAGTCAATGTTGGAGAGGTTGTGGGAAGATAAACACACTAGTGCATCATTGGTGGAGCTGCAAATGAGTATAATTGTTTTGGTAAACAGAATGTATAATTTTCATAGCTATCAGTTTGAGATATATATTTTAGCCAAACAAAGAATAGGGGAACTTATAATAGAAAGTGGAAAGATCTGCAATCACAAAACAATAAAAAATGGAATATAAAAATAACAAGGAAAAGGCTTGACTCCAAAGAAGATATATGAGAAGGTATCTTTTTCCACTCCTTAGCTTGGATGTGGAACATAATGCATGAATCCTAAAATAGTCCAAATTTTTTCAATATATTGATTGGTTTTGCTGATTTTCCCTTTCATTTATTTCTTTATTAAACTCTTTTTTGGTTATATGAGGTGGCTCTCTGGGATAGAAACAGGGAAATTTTAGTGATGTAAAAACTAAATAGGACAATTAAAATTTTATTTTAAAGACAATAACATTTTTATAGTACTTTAAAGTTTAAAAAACACCTTGTATACATTATCTTATTTGATTCTTAGGACAACTATGTGAGGTAAGTGCTAACATGATACTTATGAGGTAAGTGCTATTATTATCCCCATTTTACCAATGAGGAAACTGGGGTTCAGAAAGTTTAAATGACGTGCCTATGGTCACATAGCCAGCAAGTGTCAGTGGGGCAGCTTAGGGTGGAGTGGGATTTGAACCAAGGTCTCTCCTTGTCTCCACATCCAGCACTTTATCCAATCTACCAGATTTTCCTTCTCTGGGCCTCAGTTCTATAAAATGAGAGGGCTGGGCTAGATGTTCTCCAAGGCCCCTGCCAGTGCCAAGATTCTGGGATTTGTTTGAAAAGACAACAAGCTCTGTTTTCACCATCCTGGGCAGGGGCAGATCCTGCCCAATCAGCAGCCCCACTGGAAGCTCCTGCTGTCTTGATACCACCCATGTGCTCTTTGGGAGCATTGCCAGAAGATATTAAATGTCATCACTTAGAAAAGCAAAACAAGGCAGAACAATAGAGCAGCAAGTAACGTGGCTCTTTTAACTGGAAAAGGAGACCTAGGGAGAACTGTGCAATCAGGAGAAAGTCATTCACAGCTGGTACCTGCAGTTTATCCTGGTGGGGGATTCTCATTGAGGTCCAAGGCTTTCTACCTATAGGTTTGTTGAATTTCACCCAAGAAGCTGATCTATTTCATCTTGTTCAGTCATTTCGTTATCTGACTGAAGTTCATTGTCCTATTTGTTTTTTGTTTGTTTGTTTGTTTGTTTTGTTTTGATGGAGGGAGTGGAGATACTGGAGTGGTTTGCCATTTCTTTTTCCAGCTCATTTTACCAATGAGGAAACTGAGGCAAATAGGATTTTTTTCCTGACTTCCTGATGCCATGCCCATTATACCGTTTAGCTGCCCTCCCTCCCAAGTTACCTTAGATGTGTTTTGCATTTTCCTCCCTTTCTATATATACATATATTTATGCATCTCCATCTACATTATCTCCCTCGTTTAAATATAAGCTTCTATTTAATGTTTATCTATGGTTTCCCAGTATACATTTGACTTTGCTTCCTATAAATATTTGCTGATTGCATGATTGATTACTCCTTAAAAATTATGCTTCCTGAGCCCCTATTCAGGTAAAATCTCTGCCTTATGCAACAAAATAACTTACTTACCTTTCTAGAGAACACCAAAACTTGCAAAGTATTTTCTTTACAATAACTACGAGAAATAGTAGATTGGCAGATATTATTTTCTTTTCAAAGATGAAGAAACTGATACTGAAAGGTTAAATAATTTGTTCATAGTTATTGTACTAGTAAAGGCGAGAATCAGGATTTGAACCCAGGTCCCAGGTCTATAAGTCTATCATCCTATCAGCTAAACCATATTCTATATTGTACTTCATATATTACCTGAAATATCTTTCCTCACATTGCCCCTCACTTTACCTTGTGAGTGAATGAGCTACTTAAAGAAGAATGAAATAAGCAAAGTGAATAATCTTTATTTTATTTTCCAAACCTGACTCTTCTTACTATTTTTTGACATTTTAACACCCCCCTGCAAAAACTCAGGCTACAATTTTTAATGAAG
The DNA here is from genome assembly GCF_027887165.1 of Monodelphis domestica. NCBI lineage: Eukaryota > Metazoa > Chordata > Mammalia > Didelphimorphia > Didelphidae > Monodelphis > Monodelphis domestica. The sequence goes on from NC_077227.1 coordinate 71,667,317, forward strand.
GGCGCTGTAAAACCCAAGTATATTAATTGCTTGGTAAGATAATTACAAAGAAAACATGTAACCAAATCTCTTAGGATTCTTTCTTCATTTCTAATGATTTCTTCCCAGACTATTGCTAAACTAAATACTGAAATCTTGGGAATTCAGAAAATTAAACTAAACAACAACTCTGCAGAAACTTAAGAATGCATTAAATGGTCTGGCACAAATTAATAATAAAAAAGAACCCTTGTAAAAAATATAAAGATTCGGTTCATTCAAACAAGGAAACTCCTGTGAACACATGATAACTTTCATTTGACTTCAGTCCCTCGGAAGGCATTAGAGAATAATATAGAAGTGTTGTGTACAGATACATGTCAAAGCCCATAAATATTGGCCAGATTTGCCTATCTAGAATAGACCAGCACTGACAGTGTTGGAACTCTCATCTGCTGTTTTTAATATAGGACACGCCTGCCCTCCAAATATGGCTTGTACAAAATTCGTCTGGCTTATAGTTGGCATTATTTTTCAGGGTATATCTAATCTTTTTTTCCTGTCAAAGGAGGTCTTATTGCTGATGGGGAGACACATCTGGGCATGGTCTCTAGTTGGACCAATACTCTGTGTCTTTGTCTCTCTGAAATGCTTATCTGAAATACGCATATATGTGTATTTATATATATAAATAAAAGGCAGAGAGGTGGCAAAGTAGATAGACTGCTGGTCCTGGAGTTAAAAAAAAAAGAGTTAAGAAAATATGATGTCAGACCCTTAACTAGCTATGTGACCCTGGGCAAGTCACTTGACCCTGTTTGCCTCAGTTTTCTTACCTGTAAAATGAGCTAGAGAAGAAAATGGCAAGCCACTCCAGTATCTCTGCCAAGAAAACCCCAAATGAATTTACAAAGAACCAGAGAAGACTGAAACTCCTGAACAACTAAAATATACACATATCCATACAACCAGGCAATCCCCAATTTCATCTGTGACCCCATTATAGTGACTTCTCATAAAAACAATGGTGTCATCAGGTCCCGAGCTTGGTTCCTTCCTTGGGGAGGACCCAATCGGTTACTTTACTGCTTCCACTGAGTTACACCCAACCCCCACCTATTTGGCTGCTTCCTTGTTCTCATTCATCTCAATTCGGAGCCATTCCCTTCCCCCTTCCCCAATTTGGCTCCTTCCCAGGTCCCACTGACTCCTTTCTGGCTTCCACTCCACTCCCTCCCAGCGCCTAGAAAGCTTTCTTCTGGCCCCAACCTTTAGGCCACCCACAGTTCTGTCTTGGCCCCTTGCATCTACCCTCACTGGTTCCATTTCCATTCCATCCCTCAAACTCCTTCAGATAAGCCAGAAATCTGAATGGGTGGGAAAAGGCTCTGGAGGTCCCTGGTGTGTCTATCTAGACAGAGCACAAAAGTTAAGCCACAGACTTCTTCCTTTTTGAATTAATAGGTGTGTTAAGACAAAGAGCCTTTACTCCAAAGGAGCAGCTGTGTTTCAGGCTGGACCAAGCTGTCTTTGAGTAGCCTGTATCAGTCTCCTGGGGAAGCAAAAGACTTATGGAAGGTGAGCAGCCAGTGTCTGACCTGGGAAGTGGGGGCTGTGTAGGTGCTATTCTTATGAATAATAGTCATGGAACTGACAACCCGACAGCTGCTAATTGGTGTTGAAATTCCTGTTTGGAAGTTCTTTGAACAGCAAAATCCTGGTGACATGTATCCATGGTGTTGTAATCCCTGTGCACAGTTCAGATATTTCATTGGGTTTAGATGACACCCCAAAGCTCCAACAAGGAGGCATGAAGGATCTATGGACTTTTCCATAGCATAAGCCAGTAGGAAATGACCAGTGCCAGGAATAGTATTACCAATGGCCTTGCCCTCCATCCTGGACTCAGTCTAATGCTTTCCTCTTTTAGACAGTTGCCCTCTGCCAGATGCTGAAATCATGGTCACCTCATATTCCAGTTGGCTTGCTTTATGCTGGTGCCAGGATTGGGGCATTAGCTCTCTTTCATTTATTTTGAGTAGATGAATTATGCAGTGGTCCTATTAGCCATCATGTAGGTTTTATTTTTGGAAACTTACAAAAATCTTTAGCAGCAGGTACCAAAGCCTGCACAGAAACCATGCCAAGGGGGACCCAGAAACAATCTACATAAACCCCAGACTAGCTAGGTCTTCTCCTGTAGGAACTGGAGTGGTAATGTGGACAGAGAAGGAAACAAAATATGTATAGTCTCTTTTGACAAATTTTCTTCCTATCGGATTCTAAGGGAGAATTGTACTCCTTTTGTATGAGAGAATGTGGCTGCTAGCAAAGGGGAAGAGTCAAATGTTATACTAGACAGAAACCAAAGATCATCCACATTGGGACAGCACAAACTTTCATGTCCTTTCTGGCTATTCTCTTTTCCAAGTGAAGTATCCCTAATTCTCTCAATCTCACTGACCAAGGAACAGTACAGATTGATTAATTCTCTTGTTCTGGACCCTATCTTCTGTTTTCATAAGTACCAAAGATATCAAAGAGAGAGGAAAAGGACCTATATGTACAAAAATGTTTATAATTGGTTTTTTGTAGTGGAAAAGAATTAGAAACTTATAGGAAGTATATCACTTGTGAAATATCTGAAAAATCATGGAATGCGAATGTTAATAGAATATTATTGTGTCAAAGGAAATTATAAACTTAGAGAAAATTGTATAAAGTGATATAGAGTAGAGTGAGTAGTACCAAGTGAATAATTTATAAAATAACAATATAAAGAAAAACAATCATGAAATATTCAAGAACTATAATCAATTCAAGGATCAAACATGATTCCATAGGACTGATGATAAAATTTGAAACCTACCAGGAAGGTGATAGATTCAAGATGCAGAATGACACAAACATCATCAGACAAAAACAATGTGGGATTTTTTACATTTGACTATGCATATTTATAACCAAGGCTCGCTCTTTCTTTCTTTCTTTCTTTCTTTCTTTCTTTCTTTCTTTCTTTCTTTCTTTCTTTCTTTCTTTCTTTCTTTCTTTCTTTCTTTCTTTCTTTCTTTCTTTCTTTCTTTCTTTCTTTCTTTCTTTCTTTCTTTCTCCTTCGTTCCTTTGTTCCTTCGTTCTTTCGTTCCTATCGTTCCTTCCTTCCTTCGTTCCTTCCTTCCTTCCTTCCTTCCTTCCTTCCTTCCTTCCTTCCTTCCTTCCTTCCTTCCTTCCTTCCTTCCTTCCTTCCTTTCTTTTTTTTCTCCTATAGTTAAAATTCTTGACCTGTCAGTTACTCTTTGGGTGACTTACTCACCTATTAATATGATGATGTTGTACTGGATAATGTCTAAGGTCTCTTTCAGTTTAGTTTTAGGTTTTGTGTCAAGTAGTTCCTGTCAGTAAATTGTCCATAGTCAAGGGAACTCCTTCCCCTCAGTAGAATGTGTTAAATACTTGTGATTTAGTGGTTCCAATGCATGAAGACTATTTCCTAATGTGGAATGAGTGTTGGCTTCATTTCATCTAATGCCCAAACCATCTGAAATACTAAAAGAATTGATACTGACACAGGCGCAACAAAGTGGGAAACCTGTTTTTTACCTGGATGGATGAAGTGGACATGACATTTGGTTTGGATGAGAAGAAGAAAGCATAGGGGATAACGTCAACCTCTCCAAACTACCATGTCAGTTTGGAAGCCAGACTAGACATCTGCATCTAATGACCCTGATGACTCTGTTTATTGTTTAAGCAAGCCAGAAGTAGATGTTAATGGCATATTGTTAGTAACTTAGCCATAAATTTCTCCAGAAATACCTTGAATCACAGCCCCCTCCCCAGGCCCTCTTAATAATTTAGTTGACTTGCTCTTAGGGATGCTAATTTTCTCATATTTCACTTGATATCTTTACCATAGTAAAATTGTGGGAGAATTAATGAGAATTCTTTCTCCATCCCTGTCCTTCCTCTCTTTTCATTATCTTTTTCTTTTGTCCTTTCTCTCCCATTTGTCTTCTCATTTTTCTTCTCTATCTCCTTTTCCTTCTCCAACTTCTCTTCCTCTTCCTCCTCCTTTGGAGATAAAAAATCATGCGCATTCCCACCAATATGTTCTTGGAAACTCATGCCTACTTTCCTAACAACTATTTCCCCCTTCTTGGAATGTTCAAAGAAACTCTGGAGGATTCATCTAAACTAACCACTTAGAAACTACTTATATCTTAAGAAAGATAATTAGATCAGAGCTAAAGAGAATTATGTATATTCACCAGTTATCTCACTGAGACCAAGAGAATTCTAACTATGAGGGATTCTCATACATTGAAAACACTGATTTGGAATCAAATGACCTGGGTTTAAGTCTCATCCTTGATACTTAAGTCTTGTGTGATGTTGAGCAAGTCATGTGACATCCCTGGGTTTCAGTGTCTTCATCTGTAAAATAAGGGGTTGGATTATATGGTTTCTGTTGTAGTTCTAATTCTATGATCTTACTTGGGCTTTTTATGATTCTAGCTTGCCTGGAATTATACTCTTTAGATGGCCTTTACTCACTCTAGCTACATATTTGCTCCAGACAGAGAAAGCTACACATACTCTTAATATTTTCCTAGCATCTATTTTTATTTTTACAAATTTTAATTATTATTTTTCACAAAAATTCATTTTTTCTCTCACTTCCCCAAAGAACAACAATCACCAGAAGTGGGGGTGAGTAGATCTTGCAAAAAATATGTATAGTCCAACAAAAAAAATTCCCACATTGGTCATGGCCAAAAATATGTCTTATTTTACATTTTAAATCCACAACATTTCCTGGCAAGAGGTGAGTAGCATCCTTGGTCATTTGGAGTCCTGATTTGTCATTGCAATTGTAAGAGTTCTAAAGTCTTTCAAAGTTGTGTTTCTTTATAATATTCTTGTCATTACATAAATTGCTATTGTAGTTCTCACTCTCCCTCCAGATCAGTTCATAGAGGTCTTCTTGGTTTTCTTGGATAGTCTGCTTCATCATTTCTTACAAAAAATAATATTCAGTTGCATTTATTTAACACAACTGGTTTAACCATTCCAATAGGCATAACCAAACCACAACCAATAGGCAAATACCCCCTTAATTTTGAGTTTTTATCACCATGAAAAGAATTACAAACATTTTAACTAAAGATTCCTTAGGATGGAATGACTCTTCCTTTGTAGTGGAATAGTGTATACAGTTCTAACTCAGCTGGCTGCTTTTTACCTTCTATACATCCTATCCATTTGGGCTGAGACCAATCATGCAGCAACAGCTAGTAACTGGAAGGATCTAATTCTTTATTTGAAAACCCAGGTAAGCCAGAGCATTTCAGCTCCAGGCCTCCATGGGGGATCAGTTGGACCAGTTTAATGCTGCAGAAATGGGGCATTTGGGACACTTCTATCACTTACTAAGCAAGAAAAATGTCAGAAAACATTGGTTTGGAATGGTAGAAATCCTTGAAGGCTGAGATTATTTTCTTTTGCCTTTGTATGTCCATTTCCTGTGCTTTGCACACAATAGGAACTAAATTCATATATTTTTTAAAAAATTTAATGGGAGACTTCCGGTTAAGATGGCGGCTTAGAGAAAGCTAAAGTTCAGATCTCCGGAAAACCCTTCCCGACCGATCTCAAACTATAAACTCCTAAGGCGCCGAAATTCAAAACGATCAACAGCACAGACCCTGGGAACCCTCCTCCTGGACCTGGACCCGGTTCAAAAGGTACGGCTCCCCTCAAAAGCCAGAACCCGAGATCACTCGGACCTCAGGGGTAGGAGCGCAGAGTCCAAGGCTCCCGGAAGCCGCAGCCCTGCCGGGCTCAGAGAGCAGGGTCCTCGGAACAACAACCCTCAGGGCCTTCTACCCGAGTCCTGGTGAAAGTTACTGCCTGGGGCTTCCGCTGCAGAGAGCTGGTCGAAACAACAGCAACCCTCAGGGCGGGCAAGACAGCCTCACGGGCTGGATCCTGCTATCCAAGTCTCAGTGAAAGTCCTTGCCCTCGGAGCTTGGGGAAGCTGCAGCCCATCCCCCCGCAGGCCGACGAAACAGCCTCACGGCCAGCGATTCTGAAGGCAACTTCCGGAAAGCGAGCCGGGGGGAGAGTGTGGCCTCGTGGTCCGACCCTTCCATTCCAGTTCCAGTGAGGCATATTCAGTTTAACCCAGGGAAAGCTCATAGAACCAACATCTGCCCAGGACTAAAGCCTCTGAACACCAGACAGAGATAAAAAAAGCTAATCCTCCACATTCAGAGATGACAAACTCCACAGAAACACAGAAGCCCCAAAATACCAAGAAAAATAAGAAGAAAGGGGCAACTTTGGACACATTCTATGGAGCCAAAATACAAAATACAGAGCAGATAGAAGAAGATATACAAGAAAATTCTCCAAAATCTTCCAAAGGAAATAGAAACTCTCCACAAACCCATGAAGAATTTGAATCAGAAATGACCAAAAAGATGGAAGCCCTCTGGGAGGAAAAGTGGGAAATAATGCAAAAGAAATTCACGCATCTACAAAACCAGTTTGACCAAACTGTAAAAGAAAACCAGGCTTTAAAGCAAGAACTAATAAAGCAAAGCCAAAACACCAAGAAATTAGAAGAGAACATAAAATATCTCACCGACAAGGTTATAGATCTGGAAAATAGAGGGATAAGAGAAAATTTAAGAATAATTGGACTCCCAGAAAAGCCAGAAATAAACACCAAACTGGACATGGTGATACAAGATATAATCAAAGAAAATTGCCCAGAGATTCTAGAACAAGGGGGCAATACAGCCACTGACAGAGCTCACAGAACACCTTCTACACTAAACCCCCAAAAGACAACTCCCAGGAATGTAATTGCCAAATTCCAAAGCTATCAAACAAAAGAAAAAATCCTACAGGAAGCCAGAAAAAGACAATTTAGATATAAAGGAATGCCAATCAGGGTCACACAAGACCTTGCAAGTTCTACTCTGAATGATCGTAAGGCATGGAACATGATCTTCAGAAAGGCAAGAGAGCTGGGTCTCCAACCAAGAATCAGCTACCCAGCAAAACTGACTATATACTTCCAAGGGAAAGTATGGGCATTCAACAAAATAGAAGACTTCCAACGTTTTGCAAAGAAAAGACCAGAGCTCTGTGGAAAGTTTGATACCGAAAATCAAAGAGCAAGGAATACCTGAAAAGGTAAATATTAAGGAAAGGGGAAAAATGTTATCTTCTTCTTTTACTCAAACTCTCTTCTATAAGGACTACATTTATATCAATCCATGTATACTAACATGTGGGGAAAATGTAATGTATAAATAGGGGGTAAAGAAAGACCAAATAGAATAATGGTTCTCACACAAAGATTCACATGGGAAGGGGAGGGGAAGAAAACTCCTATAAGAAGGAGAGGAAGAGAGGGGGGGTTACTTAAACCTCAATCTCAGGGAAATCAACTCTGAGAGGGAAAAACATCCAGATCCATTGGGATCTTGAATTCTATCTTACCCAACAAGGGTAAGGAGAAGGGAAAACCAAGGGGGGGAGGGGGAGAGGGAGAACAAAAAGGGAGGGAAAGAGAGGGGGGAGGGGGAGGGAACAAAAAGGGAGGGACTAAAAAGGGAAACATCAAGGGAGGGGACAAGGGGGACTGTTTCAAAGTAAATCACTGGACTAAAAGGTAGAGCCGAAGAAGAAAAGGTTAGAATTAGGGAAGGCAATCAAAATGCCAGGGAGTCCACAAATGACAATCATAACTTTGAACGTGAATGGGATGAACTCACCCATAAAACATAGACGAATAGCAGAATGGATTAGAATCCAAAACCCTACCATATGTTGTCTTCAAGAAACACACATGAGGCGGGTTGACACCCACAAGGTCAGAATTAAAGGATGGAGTAAGACCTTCTGGGCCTCAACTGATAGAAAGAAGGCAGGAGTGGTAATCATGATATCTGATAAAGCCAATGCAAAAATAGACCTGATCAAAAGGGATAGGGAAGGTAATTATATTTTGTTAAAAGGGACTCTAGACAACGAGGAAATATCATTAATCAACATGTATGCACCAAATAATATAGCACCCAAATTTCTAATGGAGAAACTAGGAGAATTGAAGGAAGAAATAGACAATAAAACCATACTAGTGGGAGACTTAAACCAACCATTATCAAATTTAGATAAATCAAATCAAAAAATAAATAAGAAAGAGGTAAAAGAAGTGAATGAAATCTTAGAAAAATTAGAATTAATAGACATATGGAGAAAAATAAATAGGGATAAAAAGGAATACACCTTCTTCTCAGCACCACATGGCACATTCACAAAAATTGACCATACATTAGGTCACAGAAACATAGCACACAAATGCAAAAAAGCAGAAATAATGAATGCAGCCTTCTCAGATCACAAGGCAATAAAAATGATGATTAGTAATGGTACATGGAAAACCAAATCTAAAACCAATTGGAAATTAAACAATATGATACTCCAAAACCGTTTAGTTAAAGAAGAAATCATAGAAACAATTAATAATTTCATCGAGGAAAATGACAATGGCGAAACATCCTTTCAAACCTTTTGGGATGCAGCCAAAGCGGTAATCAGAGGCAAATTCATATCCCTGAAAGCTTATATTAACAAACAAGGGAGAGCAGAGATCAATCAATTGGAAATGCAATTGAAAAAACTCGAAAGCGATCAAATTAAAAACCCCCAGCAGAAAACCAAATTAGAAATCCTAAAAATTAAGGGAGAAATTAATAAAATCGAAAGTGATAGAACTATTGATTTAATAAATAAGACAAGAAGCTGGTACTTTGAAAAAACAAACAAAATAGACAAAGTACTGGTCAATCTAATTAAAAAAAGGAAGGAAGAAAAGCAAATTCACAGCATTAAAGATGAAAAGGGGGACAGCACCTCCAATGAGGAGGAAATTAAGGCAATCATTAGAAATTACTTTGCCCAATTATATGGCAATAAATACACCAATTTAGGAGAAATGGATGAATATATACAAAAATACAAACTGCCTAGACTAACAGAAGAGGAAATAGAATTCTTAAATAATCCCATATCAGAAATTGAAATCCATCAAGCCATCAAAGAACTTCCTAAGAAAAAATCCCCAGGGCCTGATGGATTCACCTGTGAATTCTATCAAACATTCAGAGAACAGTTAATCCCAATACTATACAAACTATTTGACATAATAAGCAAAGAGGGAGTTCTACCAAACTCCTTTTACGACACAAACATGGTACTGATTCCAAAACCAGGCAGGTCAAAAACAGAGAAAGAAAACTATAGGCCAATCTCCCTAATGAATATAGATGCAAAAATCTTAAATAGGATACTAGCAAAAAGACTCCAGCAAGTGATCAGAAGGATCATTCACCATGATCAAGTAGGATTTATACCAGGGATGCAGGGCTGGTTCAACATTAGGAAAACCATCCACATAATTGACCACATCAACAAGCAAACTAGCAAGAACCACATGATTATCTCAATAGATGCAGAAAAAGCCTTTGATAAAATACAACACCCATTCCTATTAAAAACACTAGAAAGCATAGGAATAGAAGGGTCATTCCTAAAAATAATAAACAGTATATATCTAAAACCAACAGCTAATATCATCTGCAATGGGGATAAACTAGATGCATTCCCAATAAGATCAGGAGTGAAACAAGGATGCCCATTATCACCTCTACTATTTGACATTGTACTAGAGACACTAGCAGTAGCAATTAGAGAAGATAAAGGAATTGAAGGCATCAAAATAGGCAAGGAGGAGACCAAGTTATCACTCTTTGCGGATGACATGATGGTCTACTTAAAGAATCCTAGAGATTCAACCAAAAAGCTAATTGAAATAATCAACAACTTTAGCAAAGTTGCAGGATACAAAATAAACCCACATAAATCATCAGCTTTTCTATATATCTCCAACACAGCTCAGCAGCAAGAACTAGAAAGAGAAATCCCATTCAAAATCACCTTAGACAAAATAAAATACCTAGGAATCTACCTCCCAAGACAAACACAGGAACTATATGAACACAACTACAAAACACTCGCCACACAACTAAAACTAGACTTGAACAATTGGAAAAACATTAACTGCTCATGGATAGGACGAGCCAATATAATAAAAATGACCATCCTACCCAAACTTATTTATCTATTTAGTGCCATACCCATTGAACTACCAAAATACTTCTTCACTGATTTAGAAAAAACCATAACAAAGTTCATTTGGAAGAACAAAAGATCAAGGATATCCAGGGAAATAATGAAAAAAAAACACATATGATGGGGGCCTTGCAGTCCCTGACCTAAAACTATATTACAAAGCAGCAGTCATCAAAACAATTTGGTACTGGCTAAGAAACAGAAAGGAAGATCAGTGGAATAGACTGGGGGAAAGCGACCTCAGCAAGACAGT